>NW_027529641.1:5708484-5906987 GCF_008692635.1 Crocuta crocuta | reverse complement strand
TGGGATTGTGATGCCTCCTGTTTTGGTTTTCTTCTTCAATATTACTTTGGCTATCCGGGGTCTTTTGTGGTTCCATACAAGTTTTAGGATAGTTTGTTCTAGTTTTGAGAAGAATGCTGCTGCAGTTTTGATTCAGATTGCACTGAATGTGTCGATTGCTCTGGGTAGTAACGACATTTTAACAATATTTATTTTTCCAATCCATGAGCGTGGAATATTTTTCCATTTCTTTGTGTCTTCTTCAATTTCCTTCATGAGTTTTCTATAGTTTTCAGCATACAGATCTTTTATATCTTTGGTTAGGTTTATTCCTGGGTAGTTTATGGTTTTTTATGCAATTGTGAATGGGATCAGTTTCTTGACTTCTTTTTCTGTTGCTTCATTATTGGTGTATAAAAACACAACCAATTTCTGTATGTTGATTTTGTACCCTGCAACTTGGCTGAATTCATGGATCACTTCTAATAGGCTTCTGGTGGAGTCTGTCGGGTTTTCCATGTAGAGTATCATGTCTTCTGCGTAAAGTGAAAGTTTGACTTCTTCTTTGCCAATTCTGATGCCTTTGATTTCCTTTTGTTTTCCGATGGTTGATGCTAGGACTTCCAGCACTATGTTAAACAACAGTGGTGAGAGTGGACATCCCTGTCGTGTTCCTAATCTCAGGGGGAAAACTCTCAGTTTTTCCCCGTTGAGGATGATATTAGCTGTGGGCTTCTCATAAATGGCTTTTATAATGTTTAAGTAAGTTCCTTCTATCCCGACTTTCTCAAGGGACATTATTAAGAAGGGATGCTGTATTTTGTCAGATGCTTTTTCTGCATCTATCGACAGGATCATATGGTTTTTATCTTTTCTTTTGTTAATGTGATGTATCACATTGATTTGTGAATATTTGACCTAGCCCTATAACCCAGGAATAAATCCCACTTGATCATAGTGGATAATTCTTTTAAAATGCTGTTGAATTCAATTTGCAAGTATCTTGTTGAGAATTTTTGCATCTGTATTCATCAAGGATATTGGCCTGTAGTCCTCTTTTTTTTCTAGGTCTCTGTCTGGTTTGGGAATCAAAGCAATGCTGGCTTCGTAGAATGAGTCTGGAAGTTTTCCTTCGATTTCTGTTTTTGGAATACCTTGAGAAGAATAGGTATTAACTCAGGTTTAAATGTCTGGTAGAATTCCCCAGGGAAGCCATCTGTCCCAGGACTCTTATTTGTTGGGAGATTTTTGATAACTGATTCAGTTTCTTCACTAATTATGGGTCTGTTCAGATTTTCTATCCTTCCTGTTTGAATTGTGGTATCGTGCATGTGTTTAGGAATTTGTCCATTTCTTCTAAGTTGGCCAGTGTGTTGGCATATAATTTTTCATAGTATTGGCTGACAATTGCTTGTATTTCTGAGGGATTGGTTGTAATAAATCCATTTGCATTCGTGATTTTGTCTGGGTGCTGTCTCTTTTCTTTCTGAGAAGCTTGGCTAGAGGTTGATCAATTTGGTTTATTTTTTTCAAAAAAACCCAACTCTTAGTTTCATTGATCTGTTCAACTGTTTTTTTTTTTAATTCTATATTGTTTATTTCTGCCCTGATCTTTATTATTTCTCTTCTCCTACTGGGTTTGGGGTGGTCTTGCTGCTCTGCTTCTAGTTCCTTTAGGTGCGCTGTTAGATTTTGTATTTGTGCTTTTTATAGTTTCTTGAAATAGGCTGGGATTGCAATGTACTTTCCCCTTAGGACTGCCTTCGCTGCATCCCATAGAATTTGGATTGTTGTATTTTCATTTTCATTTGTTTCCATATGTTTTTAAATTTCTTCTCTAGTTGCCTGAGTGACCCATTCGTTCTTTAGTAGGGTGTTCTTTAACCTCCATGTTTTTGGAGGTTTTCCAGAGTTTTTTCTATGATTGATTTCAAGTTTCATAGCATTGTGATCTAAAAGTGTGCATGGTATGATCTCAATTCTCTTATATTTATTGAGAGCTGCTTTATGACCTAGTATGTATTGTATCTTGGAGAATGTACCATGTGCACTTGAGAAGAAAGTGAATTCTATGGCCTCAGGATGTAAAGTTCTAAATATATCTGTTAGATACATCTGGTCCAATATGTTGTTCAGGTCCATTGTTTCTTTAGTGATTTCCTGTCAAGTTGATCTATGTGTTGCTGTAAGTGGAGTTCTAAAGTTCCCTGAAATTAATATATTCTTACCAATAATATTGTTTATGTTTGTGATGAATTGTTTCATATATTTGAGTGCTTCTGAATTTGGTGCATAGACATTTATAATTGTTAGCTCTTCCTGATGGACAGACCCTGTAAGTATTATATAATGCCCTTCTTCATCCCTTGTTACTGCCTTAATTTTAAAGTCCAGTTTGTCCTATATAAGAATGGCTACTCCAGCTTTCTTTTGATTTCCAGTAGCATGATAGATATTTGTCCATCCCCTCACTTTCAATCTAAAGGTGTCCTCAAGTCTAAAATGGGTCTCTTGTAGACAGCAAATAGATGGATTTTGGTTTTTTATCCATTCTGCTACCCTCTGTGTTTTGATTGGAGCATTTAGTCCATTTACAGTCAGTGTTATTATGGAAAAATATGGGTTTAGAGTCATTGTATTCTCTGTAGGATTCCTGCTTGTAGTGGTGTCTCTGGTACCTTGTGTACCTTGCTACATTTCCCTCATAGAGTCCCCCTTAGGATCGCTTGTAGAGCTGGTTTAGTGGTGATGAATTTTTTTCAATATTTGTTTGTTTGGGAAAACCATTAGCTCTCCTTCTATTCTGAATGACAGGCTTGCTGGATAAAGGATTCTTGGCTACATATTTTTTCTGTTCATCACTTTGAAGATTTCCTGCCATTCCTTTCTGGCCTGCCAAGTTTCAGTAGAGAGTCTGCAACCACCCTGATGTCTCCCTTTGTATTTTAGGGCCCTTTTCTACCTAGCTGCTCAGAATTCTCTCTTTATCTTATATTTTGCCAGTTTTACTATGATATGTTGTGCAAGAGATTAATTCAAGTTACGTCTGAGGGGAGTTCTCTGTGCCTCTTGGATTTCAATGTCTGTTTCCTTCCCCAGATTGGGGAAATTCTTAGCTATAATTTGTTCAAGTACCCCTTCAGCACCTTTCTGTCTCTATTCTTCTTATGGAATTCTTCTTATGTCATATGGATATTTTTATGTTTGATTGTATCACTCAGTTCTCGAATTCTCCTTTCGTGCTCCTGGATTAGTTTATCTCTCTTTTTCTCAGCTTCCTCTTTTTCTATAATTTTGTCTTCTAATTCACCTATTCTCCTCTCTGCCTCTTCAATCTGTGCATTGGTTGCCCCCATTTTATTATTCACCTCATTTATAACATTTTTTAATTCATCACAACTATTTTTATGGTCCGTAGTCTTTGTAGCAATAGCTTCTCTGATGTCTTCCATGTCTTTTTCGAGCCCAGCGATTAAATTTTATGACTATTGTTCTAAATTCTTGTTCAGTTATTTTGCTTCTATCTGTTTTGAGCAGTTCTTTAGCTTTCATTTCTTCCTGGAATTTCTTTAAAGGACAGTTCTGTTTCATCATTTTGGCTATCTTTCTGTCTCTTGTCAGTTTTAAAAGCTTGTTATGCACTCTGCACCTGTGAATTCTGCTATATTAAAAGAGGCTTATTGACTGTCCAGGGCCTGTCCGTTCAGGTAGTGTTCTTTTAATGGTATCTCTTCGTCTCTTGTTGAGACTTTGGTTATTTTGTTTCCTGACTTGTAGTGATATTTGGGACTCTCCACTGTGTGCACTTTGGCTTGTTTCTTGAGGTAGCCCTATGAGGTTGTCATTTTATTGGATTCCATCTCTTTTCTTTCCAGCCTCTTGCAGTTCAGAGTCTTTTGGCTTCAGCTCTCTTTGTTTGAAAGATGCAGGCAGGAGATATGGAACTCCCTACTTCTCCACCATCTTGCCGCCTTCCAATTGATACTCCTTTAAATCCACGAGCTCATAATCATGTTTTAAAATATTGGTCACTGACTCCAGAGAGTGCTAAAGCCAATGACACCACCAGCGTCATAGGTTTGACTGGCCCCTGGCCCCTTCCCTGAGCATTTCCCCCAGTTGATTCTTATCTTGCAAAGTTGCTGAACCTGTTTTAATATATTTTAGTGTATTCTTTAGGATTTTTCTATATATAAAATCTTGCCATCTGCAAACAGAGATGTTTTTACTTCTTCTTTTCTAATTTGGATGCCTTTTAACAATCTTTCCTGCCTAATCGACATGGAGAGAACTTCCAATGCAATGCTAAGTAGATGTACCAA
Source organism: Crocuta crocuta (assembly GCF_008692635.1). Classification (NCBI taxonomy): domain Eukaryota; kingdom Metazoa; phylum Chordata; class Mammalia; order Carnivora; family Hyaenidae; genus Crocuta; species Crocuta crocuta. Next base: position 5,902,686 of record NW_027529641.1, on the reverse strand, counting down.
GAATGGACATCCTTGTCTTCTTCCTGATTTTAGGGGAAAATCTAAGTATTTCACCATTAATTCTGATGTTAGCATTGGTTTTTCCCAAGTGCTATTTATCAGGTTGTGGAAGTTCCCTTTCATTCCTAGGTTGTAGAGTGTTTTTTATCATGAAAGGGCATTAACTTTTATCAAAGTTTTCTCTGAATCTATTAAAATGATCTTGTGGTTTTTGTTTTTTATACAGATTTCATTGATTCATTTCTATATCTTAAACTAACCTTGAATCCCTGGGACAAATTTTATTTGATCATGGTATATAGTCCTTTTTATATGTTGCTGGATTAGGGTGCTAGTATTTTGTTAGGGGTTTTGTGTGCATAGTTTTACATAATATAGCATTGTTTCTAACAATGACTAATTTGAAACAAATGTCCATCATTAAGGGAGTAGTCACATAAACTACATAGCAATTTAAATGAGAAATGAAGTAGAACTATATGCACTCATATGGGTCTCCAAGAAATAGCATTTTAAAAAAAGTATAATACAAGATTTATTTATAATGTTACTCCTAACACTTATGTAAAATATAGATAAATATAAATATGAAAATGCCACACAGTGTATTTTTAATTTGTTTGAATATCTGAATAAATATACACCAAACTAATAGTGGCAGTTCCCACAGGGAGGGAGTGGGATTAAGAGGACTTGAGATTTACTTGTATTATAAAATTCTTCTGAGAAAATATACATGTGTATTTGTATAAATTTAAAATATAGAAATTTGTACGAAAACAAACTCACTGATTTACATAAACCTACATCCTAACAATTTTTGCCTACAGTATAAGCCTACTATAAGTAGCTTGTACAAGTATAACTTGTGTCATTTAAAAATTCATAATAAATCTGGAAAGAGAATCAGAACAGGATCCATAACTGCAATAGGAAAGAAATAGAGGACAGGAGAACAAATGAATGATTAAAAATACCCACTAGCAAAATGTTACCAAGGAGAAAGATGAAAATTTCAACCAAATGTTACTGTCATAAATGCCAAAAACTGATTAAACAACAGCATCAATAAAACAAGAACTCATGGCTACGAAATAAGACCTCAGTGAAGTTACGGTGAAGCAGCAGAGGGGGATGAAACATGACTTGGCAGAGCTGAGGAAAGATGTCAAAAAAGAAAATGAATCCATCACAAAAGCCAAGTTCATGTGGAAGCAAAGTAAAGTGATATTGCTGAGAACACAAGAAGAAGCATGGAGGACAAGATTGAGAAAAATGGGCTGAGCAAAATGCAAATGAACAAAGAATCAAAAGGGTAAGAGATTGAATGAACACAATGGAAGGGAAAGAAAATCAAGCATAATTTGGTGTCCCTGAAATAGAAAACCAAACAATATAATAATAATATAGGATCATGTCCTGGGAAAAAATTATACTAAAATGTGACTAGCCTAATAGATATCAGATTTTTAATGTAAGACCCTATTAGGCATTCAATCCCAATTTTAGGTAACCTAATGAAAAGAAAACAGCAGATTGGCCTCCGTCTTCTTCTCATTGACATTCAGTGGAGCAAATCCTACAGTGAACTCAGAGAAAGAAAGTGTGAGCCAAGAACTTTATAGCTATCAAACTAACATTCAAGTATCAAAACAACAAACAATAATGTTTTACTATATTACATTTCAGAAAATATAATTCTCCCAAGCCCATCTCAGAGTGCAAACATGAGGCATATGAGAATTTGCTGAAGAAACTGTGGCAGAGGGGACACATAATGAACATTAAATTAACTTTTAGGATTAAGATAGAAACAACTGCAGCAATTGTCTTAGCAAAAGATAAATGTTATAAATCTATACAATGTAGGATTCATACAATAAAAGTTGAAAGGATGTAAGAAAGTAGAGCACAGTGTAGCTATGCTGACTTCGTCATTTTTTTTTTGAAAGAAAGAACACGTGTTGTGTGCACAAGCAGGGGAGATGCAGAGAGAGAGAAAGAGGCAGAGAGAGAACCCCAAGTAGGCTACGCACTGTCAATGCAGAGCCCAATGCCAGGGCTCAGCCTCATGACCTGAAATCATGAGATCATGACCTGAGCAGAAATCAGAAGTCAGGGGCTTAATGGACTGAGCCACCCAGGTGCCCCCTCCTCATCTTTTAATATCCAGGGATTAAAATATTTCACTTACAGTTGACAAATCACATACTAGAGTGTATATATAACTAAAGATTTACAGGAAAACATCAGAATAGGAAAGAAATAACAACTAAAATATGTTGGTGAAGGAAAGACAAAGCTAAGAGACTGACCCACATGCTATGTGAGCCATGACAAGTGTGATTACAGTTCAGTTGCCTTGAGGTCTTTGGGTTGTTTGGGGAAAACAACAACATGGTGACCTCAGTAGATGCAAAAAAAAAGCACTTGATTCATTTCAGTACCTCTTTTTAACAAAAGCTTTTAGCAAACTAGGATGAAAGGGAATTTTCTTAACCTGATAATTGTTATCCATCCCATTGTCACGCAGACCACATTTTCAGTGGGAAAATTTTGGAGACATTCCTGTGAACATCATGAATAAAGAAAGGATGGCCCAGCCCCATGTTGCATGCGACATGGTTTTGTAAGCTCCAGCCATAGCGGTGGAAGGAGAAGAAATTAAAGCCATAAAGATTAGAAAGGAAGAAACAAAACTGCCATATGAGCAGATGTTTCAATTAGTTTTATGGAAACCCAGCCAAAATAGACAACTTATTATGAATAATAATAATATGTAAATAGTGAAAAGGTAACTAAGTGCAGGATATTTCTTATTAGAGAAACATACTTTCTACCATACCCTTTGTAATTTGAATTTTGCACCTTGGGCACATATTACCTAGCAAACCTCTGTTTTAAAGTTGTCCTTGACCTTTTAAAACTATGTACAATATTCTATTCATGTAAAATGATGTATGTATTTTTATATGTATTAACAGATGCTGAAAAGGCTAGCTGCCAAAATATTACTATTTTAGGGGTAATTTCTGTAGTGCAATGTGGTACAGGTTGATTTTATGTTTTCTTTTCCTATTGTGGTTTAAATTATCATGTACTATTTTTATAATGAGAATAAAGCTAGTTTTGCTGGGAGAAAATGAGGGAATAAATAAACCCCTCAAAAATAGATATTTCCATAATCTCTACATAGTTGGGCTCAGAAATCTCTCATTTTTAAAGCTCCCCTGCTGATTCTGGTGATCACATTTAGGAACTACAGGGGAGGGATTCATAATCTAATTTGGGATCATCACCTAAACTGCTGAGGCAAACACACATAAAACCCAAATGAAAATCAAAACTAAATGATTACCAGCCTGCATTTCGGAATCTCACCAACAGTGTTGGGTTCCTTTATTGACACAGTGAAACTAGGCATCTGCCAATGGCCAACCTCCTCCCTGGCAGCCTCAGCCATTTCCTCCCTGAATCATCATTATCTGCCCACTGTCTGGGTACATGTCGGGTCAGAGTATGGCAGAAGCAGCTCTCTGGCCTCTGAGGGGCTTCTGTTATAGCTGGAAATACTCAAGGAAATAGACAAAAGCATGCACTGGGAGAGTTGCAGAAATTCCCAAAGGTCAATGGAAGTAGGAAAATGGCACACAGTGTGTTAAGGAGTGATTTTGTCATTGGGGGAGTAGCTTAACTTCTGCTATCATTCCACAGATTCAGGGAAAGCTCAAAGTACATTGAAGACCAAAGGAACCTCCAACAGATGAAGTGATCAGGGGCTCTGTGCATCCATGCTCCAGGGAGGAGTCCCTTAGTCTGCTAGGACTCCAGGCTGTCTTAGTCAGCAGGGGCTGCTAAAACCAAGGACCACAAACTGAGTGGCATAAACCACAGATCCTCACTGACTCTTTCATGGCTCTGGAAGCTAGAAGTCCAAGATCAAACTGTGGGCAGGGTTGCTTCCTTCAGAATGCTGCAAGGAAGAATCTGGTTCATGCTTCTCTCCTAGCTTCTGGTGGTTTGCTGGCAATCTTTGGTGTCCCTTGGCTTGTAGATGCATCAACGTGATCTCTGCTTCATGTTTACATGGAGTTCCGTGTGTGTGTCTGCATCGGGATTTCCCCTTTTTATAAGATTAGGTGCCCACCCTATTCCAGTGCGATCTCATCTTAACGAATTACATATGCAAAGGCCCAATTTCCAAATCAAATCACATTCTGAGGTATTGGGGGTTAGGACTTGAACTTAAGAATGGGCACAGGGGAAACTAATTTGACAATAAACTATTTGTAAAAAAAAAAAAAAAAAGAATGGGCACAGGGGAGAGACAGCTCAACTCTTAACACATGCAACTGGTGCTCTCTGGAACTTGGGCAGCCAGGCGGTTCTGGCCATCGAAGAACAACTCTTTGTTGGTTGACTTGATTTCTCGGAGCTGGACCGTCCCATCCCACAGGCTCTGAAATTACCATAGGGGTGGGAGGCGGGAGTAGGGTGGATCTTTCTGGGGAGCTCTACATGGGCCTTAATAGGGGGTGGAGATGTGCTTCACCTGTATGTTATCTGTCACTACAGGTTATATTGAAGCTGTGGTCATTCCCGCTGGAGCTCGGAGGATTCGTGTGGTGGAGGATAAACCTGCCCACAGTTTTCTGGGTAAAATGAAAGTGATCTGGTCCGTGATTTATGCTCTAAGATTTGCGTGATCCAGCTGATTATTTGGTCCAGCATCATTCTCCTAGGGCACGGGTTTTGTTTGTATTTGAGGCATAATGATAGAAGTAATCAGAGTGCTCCACATAGTGCTGTACTATTTGGCTAAAGTGTGGCCACCCTGAAAGTGGATGGGGTGGGGAAGATCAGGAGGAACCACCAGCTTTGAAGATGTCATAGAAGATGACAGAGGAAGGAAGGAAGGAATTGGGGCAGCGAAAGTCCCCCCAAAGTAACCCCAGGAGAACCCAAAGCATCCTTAGCCTGTGCAGCATAGACCCATTGCCTAGCTTAGGGGGAGCCCCTAGAGGCTGTTGAGGGCTCTGGGCATGATTTCTTAGCTGAAAAAAAGAGTAATAGCCTTAAATCCAATGGAAGCACAAAAGAAACCTTGTTTTCACTAAGTGCTGTGTACCCCAAATTCCTAGTGGCCACCTCTAGTGACTTCAGGCACAAATGCCTGTGTCTGTCTGTGGAAGGATTGGATTCCATTCCGGAAGGCTTGGGTTCCATTCCAGATTTGTCTTCATTGCTTTCAACAGAACCATACTTAAAGCCTAAGAAGAGGGACGCCTGGGGGGCTCAGTCAGTTGGGCAGCCATTGGCTCAGTTCATGACCTCCCAGCTCATGAGTTCGAGCCCCGTGTTGGGCTCTGTTCTGACAGCTCAGAGTCTGGATCCTGCTTTGGATTCTATGTCTCCCTCTTTCTCTGCCCCTTCCCTACTTATACTCTGTCTCTCTCTGTCTCTGTCTCTGTCTCTCTCTCTCTCAAAAATAAACAAACATTAAAAAACTTTTTTTTAAACGTAAGACGAATTGTTCAACTAAACACCTCCTTAGGCACAGAAGTCCCTCTGAGTGGATCTTAAGCTTAGACCTTTCAAAGGTCTGCCTGGTACTTGAGCACCAGGATAGAGTGATGGGCTGACACCTAAGTGTCCTTTATGCTGGTCTGGGAGCCAGCAGTGTGCTCAGTGGCTGCCTCTACTGCTAGTCCCTGGGATGGAACATATTGTGACCCACACCCTCCTGCCAGCCCTACTTATGTCTGTCTCTGGCTGGATTTCAAACTGGAGGTGGCTGATCCCCTACCCAGGCCCTCTCCTCATGGGCTTCCTCGTATTATAATCTCCTCCATCTGTGTCGCAAGGTGCTGTTTGAGATTGAAAAGAACTTATAAGACACGATCTCTCTCTCTCTCTCTCTGGCTTCAAACTTAAGAATTAAGTTTTGGCTCACATGAAGTTCCTCGTGAAATGCTTTCAGTTCAGTTTTAATCACTGATTTTTAAAAAAATTATATCATTGTCCACATTACTGCCTCTGCAGCTTCAGAAGGATCTAGCTTTCTTTGAAATGGTCTGTACTTGAGAAACTCCAAGTCTCATTAGATTGACGTAAAACAAACCTCTCTTAGGCAAGTTTCCAATGAAGACCACCGTCCTGTTATTTAAGAAAACACTTTGCAGGCACTCAGATAATCCTCACACATGTGGAAAGGGCGGGAGTAGGGATGGTAGCTCTTGTTCCCGAGGGCCCACACCAGGGCTCACCAGCAAGCAGCTGCCTGGGGCCCCTACTGTGTCCCAGGCGACCCTGTCACCTCCTCTGCAGATTTCTCTTCTGCTGTGCGCTCTGCCTCCATGAAGTCACCGCTGCTCCTAAAGCCAGGGTGGAGCCTCACAGGTTAACGCTCACATCCGTCTCCATCAGCTCCGTGGTTTTTCCACCTCCCCGGCACGGACGCTGTCCTGTCTAGCCTGGGCCCCTTCACCGCAGCTGTCCAAGCTGTCACTGCAGATAGAATAATGCTTATACATGCTTTCTAAAAGCCTTGTCCTGCTTCTGGCATCTTCTTTGGAGCAGTGACCTTTTTCCTAAATTCTCAAAGAGCATCCCCTTTCCGCCCACCTAAGGAAACTGGGTCAACCTCATTGGCAACTATCACCTTGGGTCACTCCCAGAACTGATACATCAGCCCTCCCTAACGTGGAAAGGACATTTATACTCCCTGGGGCCACTGGGTGTCTGCGGGAGGCAGACATTGCCTTTGACCCTTATCCTATTCAAAACTCCTAATCTCAGTATCCCCAGAACTGGTGCAGTTCCAAGGTCAATGTATTGGTTGACCAGCAAACGAGTCCCTTGGCTTTCAGTCCTGGCTTCTGAGACTTCCCAGCCCCAGGTTTCTGTCCAAAATAGAACATTAGCTGTGCTTTTCTGTAGCAACCTAAGAATGATAGAAGGATGTCAGAATCCTGTAGAATGCTCAACTGCTAATTTCTGTAGTAAGCATGGACGTTTTGCTGGAACCCACTTTAAGGCCAAGTCAGTAGTGATGCTGCCCATGGGGGGCCAAGCTCTCGGCTCCTCTCAGAGCCTGAGGGCCACACACGCAGGTAATGGTAACATCGATGTTCGTGGCTCCCAGTCTTTGAGCCCTGCCCAGCTTTGCAGACCTGACCCCTAACCACCCCCAAAGCTACTGCAAAGTATTGTTTTGCGCATTTCCCTGAGGAAGAAACTGAGCCTCCAGGCTTTCAGGAGCCTGTCCAAAAGTCCTCATTTCACCTGGGCCTGCAGCAATCCAGAGCCTCCTAGAATTGCTCTGATGTGTTCAGGTACAGCCAGAGATCAATAGAGGGAGACGATTTTTCACTGGCCAACACGCGTTACAGCTGCCCATTGCTATGACTTATTTATGTGCACTTCAAAGAAGCAAACCTCCATCCCAAGGCAATCAGTGCAGGGTCTCAGGACCGCTTCCCCGGCAGCACCGGACCTCCAGCGGAGAAGGGCAGCCGGCTTTTGTCTTCTTATCTTATTCGTAAACTTTAATCCCAGGATTCTGGGGCCTGGCGTGTGAGCAAGGGCACATCCGAAGGTGGTCCACGCTCGTTATGTTTCTAAAGTTAGTTCAAACAAGCCCTTGTTTCCACTCGGGGCTGGGTGCTTTGGAAGTCAACCCAGTGTAACTTTGAATTACTCTCACATTTGCTGGGAGCAGTTCCTAAAGAATTTCACCCCACCTACCTTCAGCCCACGCTGCCTGGCTTTCTGCTCAAAACCACCTGGAACAGGAAATGCCGCTGCCGTTTGCATCCACAGCTAAGAACAGAGCTGGCAGAACTGTGAGTGGAAATAAAAGGAACTGACTGGATGCCAGGATTAGAAGTACGTTGACTGTGGGTCAAGTCTTCCAGTGGAATCCAAGAGGGAGAAGGACAGAAAAGAAGCCCAGCTTCTGCACAGCGCCACGCAGGAGGAGGGCATGGGGACAGGGTCCGGCCACTGGTGTCTGCCTCCAGCCAGCAGTGAGGAGGCGCTGTGCCCTCCATCAGGAACCCTCCCCTCCCTTGCTCTCCAGACCGGCTCATGATCTTCTTTCCCCGCGGTGCCTGGAGGTCCAGGGACAATGTGTAGATGTTCACAGGATGAAAGAAGGGCCCAGGGGTAGAAATGGACATTTGCCACGTGACCTCACATCCCAGGCCATTCAGGAGGTTTTGTTCTGCCACAGGTAGCGAGAAAGAGCACGTGCCCACCCTCATCCCCGCAGAAGTCTCTCTAAGCTGCTGGAAGACTTCTAAAGGCTCCTGAGGCGAATGTACAAAAGCAGGCGCTATTCTCTTATGGACAGTGGCTTAAAACCTCCAGCCTCTGACCCAGGCAGCACCCGCAAGCAAAATGTCGTGCCCCAGAGGATTGAACTGCAGACAGCACAGATCCCATCAAGTCGCTCAGGATTTCCCTGTGTTCTGAACTTCTTCGTTTGCCTGTCAAAGCAAAGCATCTGTAATCATTTCAGTAGCCCCTGTTGAGTTTCTAGGCCTAAAAGTCCAAATTTCAAATCTCAAAACTGCCTCTGCCATGGGGGTGGGGGTGGGGGTCCTTGCCCATACCCATCGATGCCGCAGCATTGAGAGGGACAGGAACTTGGGGGGCCCCAAACTTATTTAGCTCTGGGGCCTTCTTTAAGAAAAAGAACACCATATTATGTACAAGGCCTTGGAAAGTATTCCTGCAACTTCAGGGGGTGGAGCGGCACTTCTGCCTGGCAGCTCTGGAAAACCATGCTGAGAGAAGCTTGCTCGGGGCAGAGGCCCCTGTGGATGGGTCAGGGGTGATCTGAGTTCACACTGTCTGGAGCGGACATGGCCCCACAACATGGTTTCCTCATTGGACTCCACAAGGAACCTATTTACTTACTGGTGATAATGATCTTGATGTTCCAGCTGATTCTCTGAGGCCACTATCCCGCCCTTTTTGAAGGAAGGTCAAGTGCTAAATTCCGATTTCAGCGGAAATTCTGATGTCACCACTGGACCCCAGCAAAAACTGTGCGAATTTTGAACCTTGCTGACTAACTTGCTCACCCGAAGTCGGTAGGTTTGAGGCACTCTCCATGCTTCTTGGGATTACCGAGCTCCTACTTTTAACTCTGTGTTTTTCCTCCCACTGCAAAATTCAGAAAGGATTGTCATCACGATCACCCTGTCCTGAGAATGGGGGTGCTGAGTGGCAATTGCAAAGCCACGTTTGCAGTTCCCGAAAGCTTGCAGCCACCCGCAGAGGCGCTGTGAGCAGANCACCCTGCCCTCCAGAGCAAAGACAAGCACTTCCAGAACTCACGGGACGGGGGGCGGGGGCGGGCAACAGCGGCGCGTGGCTTGGAGGAGCTCTGCGTTCACTGACAACACACAGATGACTTGAAACCTGCCACAGTGGGGTCATTGACCCCTTGGATAGCAACAAGCACTATCAATCCAGGCTTCTTTCCTAAGGGGGCTGGTTACCAGTGCTCCACTGTCTGACGTGTTCTTCCCCAGTCGGCTGCTGGCCTTGTTCTGGAATAACCTGCCAGCCACAGCCTTTCCCCGCTCTTCCTTGACCACACTCACTTCTCGGAGGCAGCTGACCTCCTGTAAGATCTCCTCCACCTACCCCTCTCAGCACCTCCCCCTACTGGCAGGGACAACCTCTGGTAATCAGAGGACGATGCCCCCCAAGCCCTGGCTGGCTGGATATTTGTGCCACACTTCTCACCCACAATGGATGCCTCTGTCAGCAGAAGCAGGGCCCCCCAGGCTGGCCCCCCCCACACCTCTGCACGCTGTTTCTGTGGATGGTTTTATAATCATCTCCAGGTGTGCCCTCCTGCACTTTTCCCAGTCCATCCCACTCTTGACCCCCCAGATGTTTGACTTTTGGCATGAAGTCGGCGTAGCTTTCAAGCTTTCAGTTTATAATTCACTAAGTCATTTTAAAGCGCCTTCCACAAAGGGTGGGGGAAAGGCACAAACAAGGCTGAGTGAGAAAGAATCACCTCATCCTGAACATTAGTGTCAGACAGGAGCAGAGGCCTGGGAGACAGTTTAAGGCAAAGATAGAGTATGTCAAGCCTTCTAAATCTCTGGGCACTAAGCCTATGCTAGTAAGAGTCCTAGGCTGGTTTCCAGGACTCCACACTAATAATCCTTCCCAACTTGCTCTGCCCCTATCATGGTTAGTATTTTTTTTAAGCCAACCTCCAAAAAGCAAATGTGGAAGCAGCAAACTCCAGTTCTCATTGCTGAGCATCAGCTTCCGGCATGGCTGGATCCAGGAGCTTTAAATTATACCATGGGAAAACATCATCTCTCTACGCTGGCACTGCTGTCCTCTCTTGGTTGACCTTATTCTGGGGGCCTCTTCCCATGTACTGATAACCCAGACTTAAATCGAGTCTCTGGGCAATCCTGTGGTAAGAAAGCTTCTGCTTCCCAAGGTGAACAAAGTCATGGGACTGACTCTCACTGTCCATGCCTGGAGATGGGGTGAGTTTGGGATCTACCTGGCATGGTAGAGGAAGAACATCTCCCCAAAAGCAACTCCGGGTTGTTGTTACTTGAAGAAATAGATGCTAGACAGCAACACACAATTCACAGCAGCCATAACCTGAGAAGAAGGTCAGGGCCCCAGCTCTTAAACCCAAGGGCCCAGCCCCGGGCATTGAATGGGGGTGTCAGCAGGTGATGTGGGTGGGCCATGACAAGGAACGCAGCCACCGCAGAGTGCCTCTGATCTCTGTGTGGGCAGTGGGTTCTCTGGGGCGGGCCCAATCATGATGGGGCCCTGCCCCAGGGTGCAGCTCTAAAGAAACTTATGCTCATCCCTCTAGCCCCGATAACAGGAACACTGAAACTCCTCTCCCCTTCTCCACCCTCTAGAGCCACTCTTCACCTCACCTCCTTTGTCCAGCCAAACTTCTGGGAAAAAAAAAAAAAAAAAAAAAAGTCCTTTGCCTCCCTCTTCTCCACACAGAGTCTTTCTCTCTCCGGTCACGGCCACCCAGGCCAGGATCCACAGTCCATGCCTGTCATCACCATCTCTTCTCCCTGCCTCTGCTTTGCTTTCAGAAAGTCTTTCCCATCTGCCCCCATCCCTGTCCCCCGCACACACGTATGAGGGCCTCAAACTCGCCTCTTCCAGAGAGCCTGTGAAACTGTGTTGTGTTTATCTGTTCTCTCACTCTTTCATGTATGGAGCTGGTTGAGGGCAGGAGCTGTGCACTCAGCACCCAGCTGGGAGGCCCTCAGAAGAACGTTGAGGGGCTGACTGGGGTGGGGGTGGGGGCATGTGTAGGTTGCTCCCTGTGCTTCCCCATCTTGTTCTTTCTGAGACAGTTCTTAGAGGACTCTGGCCCTTCCTTTGGCTTGTCTGCCACAACTCCCTAACCTGCACTGATTTCTGAGACCAAGTTTTCATATGCATGTGCAAGAACCAATTTTCCAAACCTACAGAGAAAGAGAACAATGAACACCCCTACAGGCTTCACCCAGATTCCCCAATGATTAACATAACCCGACACATTTGAGGCTGTTCATTCACTGGAAGCTTTGGAAATCCACAAGGTTAGTGATTTTTATGAGAGTGTACGGAACGTGAGACCCTGCACCCATTCGAGCCTGGAATTTGTTGCCTTTGAAAACAAGGATGTCATTTGCACATTTCGGTGTTTGTCCTAAAACTCTAGACTGAAGCTGTCACCTAAGGAATATGGGGATTTATACAGTCAGAATGGTAAGGGTGCTGAGCTTGGTCTGTTAGGTTCAGGTGTCCACTCGTAATAGCTGTGTGACTTTAGGCAGGTAACGTAACCTCTCTGGACCCCCATTTCCTCATCTGAGGACAGAGCAAGATGATCCTTTACCTTGGAGAGTTGTTGGGAAGGTTAAATGGGTAAAAGTACCTGTAGGTTCTAAGTCAGAGAACGTGCCCCTTAAATGGTAGCTTGTAGGTGGTGGCCGAGGAAGCAGAAATTGTAAGTATCCTGACACTCACCTCCTTTTAGGCGCCAGGAAACGTCAGTAGCAGGTAGAATTTCTTGAAGGGAAACATTTGATTCCAAGAAGTAGAGCCTTCTCTCTTCTAAGCCTTCCCTAGAGTCCTGTAATCCTCAACCACTCACTCTGCACAACCACCCTGGATATGAAACCCCGACTGGAAGTCGCTCTACTGGAAAGCGGCCCTTCCTGTTTCTTTCTCGGTTTCTCTTGGCAGTTCCTATAAGCAAGGAGTCCTGAGCATGCATCTCCTCTGTGCATGCCAGGAGAGCCTTGCTGGGTAGGAGCGAGGGCTGGGACCATAATGTCTTGGAGATGAGGAAGCAGAGGCCCAGCGTCTCCCGGGTGCATGTGGCTGGACCGGCACCAGGTCCAACCAGATCCTAACCCAGCCTGGAGCTCATGGAATCCGGGTTAACAGGAACCCCTTTCTGGCTTCAACTCTCATTATGCAAAATCAGTACTAAATGCAGGTGTTTTATTCCTGGCCTCCATAAACAGAGAATAAGGAGTGAGGTAGAACCTGATTTCTCTGATTGTGGTGGACTGAGCAGTGTCCCAAAGCCATTGGGGACTTCGGGGGCCCTAACTGTATTTACAGAGACTGAGGCATTGCACTCTGGGTGCCCTGTAGTTTCATTTTTTGGGTAGCATAAGACTTGGGGCCACCTATTGTCATTTGCCACCTTCTCCTAAATGCCCAGAGTAGTTCTTTGCTTTCCTCAAGAACAAAACAAAACCACAGGCTTTCACGACAGAGTGCTCTCCTTGTAACAGCAACAGGACTCCAGACCTAAGCAAGGAGACACAAAAAAGTCACTGTCGGCTCTCGGACCATCAATATACGGCTTGTATGGAAAACCACGTTTGTGCTCTGGCCGATCAGCAAACTGTTGGTTTTGTCTCTTCCAGCACATTCTGTACCGAGTGCAGGTGTGAGCTGGCGAAGCATGAACCCGAAGCCCGCGGAGCCCTGCTCTCGCAGCATTGGCGGAGCTTTCCCGCCCAGTCTGTGGGCAACCCAGGTTCCCAGACCCTCCTGTTTAAAAGAATAATGACAGTTTCTTCAGGGAGCATCCACTTTACTGATGCAGGGCTATCGAATCCTTAAAAGAAGCCAGACTAGGCTGTCACTTTAAAACGCCCCTGATAGGGGCACCTAGGTGGCTCAGCTGGTTAAGCATCCGACTTCAGCTCAGGTCAGGATCTCACGGTTTGTGGGTTCAAGCCCCTCGTTGGGCTCTGTGCTGCTGGCTAGCTCAAAGCCTGGAGCCTACTTCAAATTTTGTATCTCCCTCTCTCTCTGACCCTCCCCTGCTCATGCTGTCTCTCTCTCTCTCTCAGAAATAAATAAAACATTAAAAAGAAATTTTTTTAAAGCCCCTGATAGGTGACAGTAAAGTGAGCTGATGAGTTTTGCTAAAGCAGCAAAACCCCTCTTGGTAGCCTTGGACACAGTAAGATAGAATTCATCCATCAGGCAGGAGACGCTCTCCTCTGGAAGCCGAGGAACGCATGATTGTGCCGTGCCTGTCTCTATCTTCTAGCGCTCCTCCCTGCACCCCTGCCGGGTGAATTGATTCTGAGACAGCCCACACTTGAAGGGGCTGCCATCAGAACCGCTCTTTCTCAGGTTTCTCCCGGTCCTGGGGGCCTTGGGCTGTTCGCCCCCTGTGAGCAAGGCTTCTGTTCTCAGCACACAGAGNTCATCCCTTTTGCCACATGCCTGAGAATCTTCCCCTCCCAGAACTTCACCCTAGCTCCTCACTGGCAGAGCTGCCATCTTTTTCAAAAGGTACTGCCTCCAGGAAGGAAATACTTAGCCATGTGGCAGCCAGGGAGAACTGGCCTCATCAAGCAGACGGCCCCGCTCGGAGTCTGTATTTTTATATCAGATGGCACAGATCTGCCCCACAGTTTGTATATCCACATTGGAAACTACCTTTTGGAAATGAACCGTTGACTCTCTTTCCAAACCAGCATCGCTCAGATTTTCCAGACTTGCCTCGCAACAAGCGTTCGGGAATCAGGAAGGAGAACTAAGTTCTACAGGGAGATTTAGTCCCTGGATAGTCAGCCCAGGTTGGGGCAACCTTGTCTTACCTGTTGTCTCAGGCAGGGATCCTGCATAAACCACTTTCACATCAGTCATACATCCTTGTAAGAGCATTAAAGATCTCCAGAGAAGGGAGTACCACCATTTCCTGCTCAGCATCCAGAAGTTCTCATGGCTAACTTCTGATAGCTCATAATTATTGATTCCATGTCTCGTTCCAAAGAACGGATTTTGCGGCAGCTTGTGCGTCCGTAATCAAAGCACATTTTGTCCTCCGTGCTTGCCAAAGTCTCCGCTTGGAAATTTTTTTTTTCTCCATTAATTTGCGGTCTCTGGCAATCTGCAGCCGTTCAAGGTTAGGTGACAGCCAGAAGATTCCCTGGCCACCTCTCAGGGAATCCCCTGAGACCAGCTCTGCCTGCGAGCACCGGCACCCAGTACATCACCCATGATGGCCCTACCCCCACTACACCTTCTGATGAGAATATGACTTCAACCGTCCAGCAACCCGCCAATGAACTCAACCAGCACTCAGCCCATGAAGTCCACTGTAGACATAGCCCCTGCGAGTCTGATTTCCAGAGCCCAAGAACCTTTCCCAAAGCCGCTGCCCTGCGATTAGAGTATTGAATTAGAACAAATCCTCCTGTCCTGATGTAAGAGGAAGCATAAGACAAGAGAAAAGCCATGCAGCGCTGTCACCTGTTAGGAAGTGAATATGCTTTTTAATCAAACCCTAAGACGGGTGTATTTTTCTTCTGTGCCCAACACTTTCATAAACTGAGTGAATCATTAGCCCATTAAAGCAAATGCACATGGAATCATGGAGACGTGCCTGATAAACAGGACTCAGCTGAAGTTCCAACCCTTTTTAATAGTTATTAATCACTTTTCTCTCTTGAAATATGATTACTTCAAGTTGTTAAATCCAGAAAGGAGAGGTGCCCCTCTGCTTCTAAATAGAAGTCCACTGTCCCCAACCTGGGGTGCGTACATTGCCTGCAGGGTCGGGAGCACCCGTAAGAGCCACCGGGACCTGCATTTGAAACCAATTACACACTCACACACACAAATTATACGTGGCTGCAAAATTGCATGAAATTGGTTTCATATGGATTCTTGATTCACCAGTCTTATTCCCATACTGAGATAATAAAAATCTTTTAAAGAGGTTGTTTTTTGTTTTTTGTTTTTTTTTCCCCTAACTGGAGACATTTTTCCAAATGCATTACTGCAAGTCTGTTTCTTGGAGAAGTGGATGTTTATGCGGCTTAGGCCGCTCTTAGCACCTCACCCCCACCCTGCCACTCAAGCTCTGGGAGGCCTGGGAGAGGCTCAGGGGCTGTGTGGTCCCCTCCCCAGGTCAAGGCAGGTGGAGCGCACTCTGCCTGTAGCTGTCTGCTGCTCCTCCAGGCCTGGAAGTGAACTTGATAGCTGCCTTGACCCCCGGGTGCCCACTGGTTCCAAGACTAGCCCAAAGACAAGTCATCTCCAGCCAGGCTCCCACAAGAGGACTTGTTCTGCACCAAAGCATGTCGGGAAACAAAGCTGGGAGAGCAGCTCTGTCTTTACAGGGCTTGTGATGCTTTGTTATATGAAGAGCTGACCGACCCATCCATCTTCTCACTCACCGGGATTTCACACCCAAGGGTCCCCAACCTGCAAGATGGCTCCCCGCCCCTCACTTTCAGCTTTCAGCCTCGAGTCAGGCCTCTGCCACCCTGTAGTCATTGACGTCCTAACTCCTGTAGCAGCAAGAAGGCTCATGTGTCCTTGGACCCCTGAACAGAAGTTCCCAAGGCTCCTCTGCGGTGAGCTGTGTTTGTCCTTGAGCATGCCTGACATGTAGCGATGACCTGTGCCAGGGGACTGAAGAGTGGTGTTCATTTTTGAAGAAGCAGAATAACCCTATCTGTTGTTCACATGCCTTTTTAGGGAAAAACAGTGTATTTGTGTCTTTCTTGGCTGCAAGGGCAGCTTCATGGGTGAGTATGCGGGAACAGGTTCTTTCTCTGTGTGGAGCAGCTCTGCATGTAAAGTGCAGCGAGAGCCCGCAAATTTGCCCATCTCCCAATTCCTGATCCAAACTGGGCGTGTCTCCAGTGGGAAAGGGCAGAGCTCCCCGCTGATGGTCCACATACACTCCTGCCCCTGAGTTGAGCAATCCAACTCAGGGATCCAACTCACCTCAATCCAACTCAACTCAACTTGGATTCTGAGGAATCCAAGACCGAAATAAGAAGGTGCCCCTAGACTGTGTTTTGAAACCCAGAAATGAACTGGTTACCCTGGTGGGGAGACAGCCCCATGGGATGGGGGGGGATTGGTTTGCAAGCTCAGCAAGCCCGGAGGCTGCCGTTCAATTTCAGAATGGCCTTTTATTTTGCTGCTGATCCAGGTGCTGTTATTTCACGACCAAAATTATGGAATCCATTACGAGTACACCATTCCAGTGAACTACACTGCCGAAAATCAGAGTGAGCCAGAAAAACCCCAGGACTCTTTGTTCATCTGGACCCACAGTGGCTGGGAAGGGTGCAGCGTGCAGTGCGGAGGAGGTGAGCCACAGGGGTCACAGGCCCTCAGGCTGTGAGGTTTTGCTCAAGGGAGGTTGTGAATTCAAGGCACCCTGTGGCCAGTGCACAGGGCATGGGAAAGGCCGACCACATCACTGTACTTTCCGGGGAGCTTAACCACACCCCAGTGCAAATCTCTCTGCAAAACACTGTGTAGTCTTCCATACTCCTCCGTGTTGGAGCTGTGCTTTGCCGATGGCACAAGGCGCTTGGACTCTGACCTCAGTGGAGGTTTGGTCACTATGCAGATATATCACAGGTATGACAGGTGAGAGACCCTAGGGATGAACAGGATAGACCTTCACTTGTTACTATTTGGTGGAGGGGAACCAGATGTTTTGCCCCAAAATACTCTTTCTTTTTTTGCCACAGGAATTCCACTACAGGATACAGCAGAAAGAAAAAGTCCCACAGGTCCGATAAAATGTTCCGAGCATGAATCCTGGCTTCGCAATTTGCCACCATATTTTAGCCAATGACTTACTCTGTCTATACTAAAATTGCTCACCTCTAAAATAGAGCGATCGGCCCCTGTGCCCACTGCAGGGAAGAGACTGGCATACTGTAATATGCCAATTGCAATACAATTTGTATTGACAAAAGTCACCATATTCATTGTGGGGAGGTTTAGGGGGAGCAGTAGGAAGCCATTCTGAACTCTTAGCCAGCAGCCCCTTGGGACATTGTCCTTTGTCACCCTGATAGGACACACAGCTGGGTCATGGGAAGTGAGACACAGGATGGGTGAGTTTTTATGGGCACAGAGTTAGGATGGAGGGTTCACCTGGACTCTGGAATGCCAGCCCAGAGAGTGGGATGGCCCCACCAGCACCCAATCCCGCATGGCTCCTGACGTCTAAGATGGTATTTGTCAGATACCCAATACATAGAGGATTGCTTACCATTTAGTGACTTGTCCCATTTCTAATGGGCAGGAATTATAACTGTAACATTATTGGGCCATCAGACGCTGCCAGGGCCAACTGTGAATTCCTTCCTTCTGCACATCTTGGCTAACTGCCCTCGCTGTTTGTTCTTAGCCTGTTTCTCAGGCAGCCCTGGAAGTTGGCATAACTTCAGGACCCCCCATCAGCCCTGTTATCTCACTTTGCACTTCTCCTTCCCCATCCCTCAGCTGTCCCCCTGTGCCCGTGTCCCTCCAAGCTCCAAATCCAGCAACTCCCATATCCCTGATTGCCAGGCTTTTCCTCTTGGGCAACTTACTGCAAACTAAGCGTGGCCCAGATGGAGCAGTTAGCAGGCTCTCCTTAGCCGGAGGGCAGGGGAGTACTGTTCTGCTGTCACTGTTGACCCAGTGGCATTCTTTTATGACAGCAGTGATTCCCAGGTTGTCAGATGACAACCAATGACTCACCATTGTCAGACTTGCAGCCAAAACAGAAGTGTGGCTTGAGATGGCCCCATGCTTTCTACACCCACCCAAGGCTGTGGTTGTAGGCAGGAAGAGCTGGCGGTCTAGTTCAGGACTCCACACTTCTGAGGCATCCCTAAAGGACAAATTCTCCAGGAGACCCAGAGAGAAATCTGGGGTCCAATAGTTGTCCTTGACATCCTCTTAATCTTTTGTTGCCATTCTTCCCAAATAATAATGAAAACAGAATATAGCTAACATGGAGTGTTTACCCTTGCTAGGCTCTGTTCTAAATACTTTATGTGTATCGATTAATTTTAACTATCCCTGAAGCACCCTAAGGCACAGGGGGGTTAAATGAACCAGGCTGGTTGAGAAGATTGAGGCACAGAAGCATGGTGGCTAGCTGCTGATACGGTAATCATTATGCTAGTGGTAGAGCTAAGTTTGAACCCAGACAGCCTGACTCTAGAAACTACCCTCCCTTCTCCCTGTCATCTGCCTCCCTGGCAAAAGTCATGACCAAGCAGTGGGTAGGGTGCTTTGGGAACACCCAGAGAATGACTACACCCATCTGGGATAACCAGTTAGTGATATTCCCAAATGCAAGTGATAATCAGGACAAGTAGTAGTTGGCAAAACAGATTTTTCATATTGGCTTGAGATTGCCTGCCTGGAGGGTACAGGTCTGTGTGTCCTTCAGACCAGCCACTCTGCTTCTCACTTCTCTCCAGCAAGTAGGAATTCTGTAATACGGAGCCATGATCTTCTGGTGAGGGCTGCTGTACAGGTGATTAATCAAGACCAGACTTGCATAGACTTTAAATATCAAAGGAACAGGTAAAGAGATTGGCAGTCTTTGTTGGAAAGTAAAGACCCAAATCAGAACTTTAGCCCCAGTGAATCCCAAGCTGTCTAAGCATGTAGCTAATCTGAGGTGTTGCCTCTTTCTGATCCTGTTCTAGAATCTTCCGCCTGCCCCATGGTGCCCCTGCCATGTATTACACACCCTCATACCCTAATCTTATGGTTCTTTCTCTCTGACAACCAATAAAGCATCATAACAGTCACTTGAAATGGCAAACTGATCAAAAGATGCACCCGGATGTTCCTCCATCTGCATCAATGAATGGCCTTTGCAGGTGTGTATAGCCGTAGCCTCTCAGTTCCCTGTGTTTGGTTTCCAGGGGAACGCAAAACCATTGTGTCCTGCACACGGATTGTTAACAAGACCACAACTCTGGTGAATGACAGTGACTGTCCTCAAGCAAGCCGTCCAGAGCCCCAGGTCCGAAGGTGCAACTCACACCCGTGCCAATCGCGGTAAGTTGCTGTGTTCTCGGGGTAGATACACCTGGGGGCAGTGAGATACAGTTAATACCACCATACCTCTCTTTGCCATGTTCTGTTGTTGTTGGCAAGTGATTTCTGCTTGCTCAAAATACTGACTTTCTGGTGAGAAGTCTGATAAAAATGTACAGTTCTAGCTAGAAGGTATTTTTTAGCAGACCACTAAGAACATCTCATGGAGAAAAAAATCATCACATGCTTTCAACTGATACATGTCAGCTCACCCCAAGTTATTCTGTCTTGGAAAAAAAGGGGGGAATTAGAAGTCAGAGAGTGAGCACCCACGGGTAAGTAACCCAGGTTAGTGTCTGTGGTTGATCTGTTTCCGTGGCTGAAATGAACACAGTGAGTGTGAATCTTGGTGTACAGTGTTTAGGACCCATCAGAACGTCTGTTGCCAACCCCAGCTTTTGTGGCCATGTTTCTCACGTGCTCTGGAGTGAATTTTCTTGGGCTGTCAACCGTGATGAATTGTGTGAAATGTGTTTGTCAGTTAAGCCTGCTTATTTCCAGTCATTTCAGTGAGACTTTGCCTAGTGCTGTGGTTGTTCAGAGTGTGTAGTATCACTCCTGGCCTCCCATTCTGCTCTGGGTTGAGGTGCATGGTTTTTGTTTTGTGGTTCTATGTATGTTTTTCTTTTATAAAGAGGCTGGACTTTTGACACAGCAGATTTTTAAGATGACCTGGTGCCTCTCGCCTGTTGCAAAAGTTTCACAAAGCATTTTGGTTTTCGTGCAAACCCCCTTTGCTTTGTCAAACTGGTGAAATGTGTGTGAGTGAGAGAGGGAAGATAGAGGAAGATTGGTTGTGTGTGGTCCATGGCAAATTAAGAATGAAGGTGGGTGGGAAGAGGAAATAGGTGAAGGGGATTAAGAGGTACAGACTTCCAGTTACAAAATAAATAAGACATGGAGATAAAAGTCGCAGCCTAGGGAACATAGTCAATAAGATGGTAGCGGTGTTGTTTGGTGACAGATGGTAACTACACTTATTGTGGTGAGCAACGTATAGAGTTATTGAATTGCTATGTCATACACATGAAACTAATATAATGCTGTATGTTCATTATACTTCAATTTAAACAAAAGACTAAAATTCTACCCTAACACTGAAGGCCATGAGGAATGGCTCACTCTCAGAAGTCTCCCTCAGCATCTTGGGTATGAGCAGCCATCCCACAAATGCATCAGTTGATGAATGAATCAACCACACACACCCAGGGTCAAAGAAGGAAGGCCTTGCCACTGCAAAGACTCAGAGATCAGACAGGCCACAGAGACAGCCCATCTCTGTGATATATTAGATGGTAGAATAAGAAATCTAGAAGAGAGGTCAGCATGGGCTCAAGAGCATGACTGAGCAAGAACAATCTTAGGAATCCATTCAAGAATCATTTTATTATTTCATTTCATTTCATTTCATTTCATTTCATTTAGCATGCGTGCAAGTGTGGAAGGGACAGAGGGAGAGGGAGGGAGACAATCCCAAGCAGGCTCTGTGCCCCATGCAGAGCCCAGTGCAAGGCTCGATCTACAACCATTAGATCATGACCTGAGCCGAAATCAAGTCAGATGTTTAACTGCATGAACCACTCAGGTGCCCCAAGAATCATGTTTTAGAATAATTTATGTTTTCAAACTACTATTTTAGTTTCCAATTATTTTTAAAATTGTGCACATAAGCCACATAACGTAAAACATGAAATCAGGGTTGTTCTGATTGAATTGAGATACATATGTGATGGGGAAGAGAAGCCCACTGTACTCTGCCCTCCTTCATGTCATGGTAGGCCCATAGCGTATCTATAGAATGATATCGAATAGAATTTAAATGATGGGATTGCTTTTATTGGACCAACCTTCAGTATTCTTCACTAATGATACTCTTAACTGTGCTGAGCACATAACCATATTTGGTAGCAGTGTTGTCCAAATTGAAATGTGCTGTAAAAGTATACATCTGATTTCAAAGGTTTAGTATGGAAAGAGGTTGTGAAGTATCTTAGTAATTTTTAATACTGATTACGTGTTGAAATAGTTATATTTTGAATACACTGGGTTAAATGCAAGACATTATTACATTCACCAAATTCTTTTTGATTTTGAATATGGGTAATAGAAAATTAAAATTACATATATGGCTCATGTGTTAATTCTATTGAACAGCACTGCTAAAGATTAACATAGCAGTCACAATGTTCAAGATACAGTCCAAAATCACTAGACATACCAAAAAAACCAAGAAAAACAAAAACAACCCAGAAACATGTGACCCATACATTAATGGAAACTGACTCCAAGATGCCACATATATTGAGATTAACAGATAAGAATTTCAAAGCAGCTATTATAGTTATTCTCAAAAACATAAGAAAAAACATAGTCACAATCAATGAACATATAAGAAACCTAAGCACAAAAAAGAGACACTAAAAGCGAACCAAATTTTAGCACTGAAATATACAGAATCTGAATTTTTTTTTTAATCACTTGATGGGCCTGACAGCAGATGATGGGTGGGGGGGGGGGAGATCAACACACTTGAAGATAGAAGAATAGAAATTATCCATTCTGAAAAATGGAAGGAAAAGATTGATGATGATGATGATGATGATGATGATGATGATGATAGAGACTCCATGATCTGTGGCATAATATGAGGCATTCTAACATAAGAGTAATTAGAGTCAGAGAAGGGGAGGTGGGGAAGAATAGAGCAGAAAATAATCAGAAACAATGACCAGAAATTCCCCAGCTTTAGTGAAAGACAGAAGAGAGGTAATTAGGTCACATCTTGAGCATTTCAACTAGATTCCAGATGAATCCAGAGCTCCATAACAAAGCTCTGTGACCATTACACCATATTACATGTGGCACCTTATGATTTTGCCACAAAGATATTCTAGAAGGGGACTCATTTGCACTGCAAAACTCTAACCAGAAAATCATGTAGGAAAACACCTACAAAAGTCACACAAAAGTCACATCACCAAACATGAGTTAACAAAGGTAGAAATTCTATAAATCAGTGCTACAGAGCTGCTCTAAGCTTGGATGGAGAGCATCGAGTGTGTGTGTGTCTCAGTGTGTGTATGTCAGTGTGCGTAGGTAGGTGTGGCTCCAGAATGCTCACAGAGCATTCTGGCAGACCACAGGCCTGCAGTCTCACCATGGTTGAACACAAGTTCAAGCCAAACACACTTTAGACCAAAAGTAAGCTCAGAAGCACATTTTTAGTATCTCTTTAGAATGAGGGTTAGCAAACTCTTTTCTGTTAAGGGCTAGATAATAAGTAGTTTTGGTTTTACAAGCCACATACAGTTTCTGATGTCTGTTTTTCTTTGTTTTGTTTATAACCCTCTTGAAAATGTAAAAATCATTTTTAACTCCTGGGTTGTACAAAAACAGTCTGCAGGCCAGACTTGGCCCCTGAGTAGTAAGTTGCTGGCCCAGCCTTAGATTATTACTTACCCTTGCTTTGTCCTCCCAGAGGCTAGGACCACAGAGCCTCAGCATGAGCCCAGGCTCTAAAGGTACTACCTCAGGAAATATGTGTCCTTATTATACAAAGAAGAGCATGTTGTTATACCAAGTTACTTTTTATTGACCAGTTGTTCAGTACTCTTTTTAAAAGCACCCAGCCTGACCCTGAGGGCACAGTACAGTTGGTAATTTCCTTCATCTAGCATGTATTTGTTGAACACCTTTTCATTCACCAGGCCCTATTCTAGGTACCAAGTTATTTAGAAGGAAGAAACACACACAAGTTCTTTGCTCTCTTGTGACTTGTTAAATATTAGGTTTCTTCCTCCCCCTTTCTGACCTACCTTTCTGGGTCATCTTTTTTCCTCTCTGACCCCCTTCCTAACTCTGTAAAATCATATGAATCAGACTTAAAGAATGAGTGGAGTTTCCAAAAGCAGAGGATAGAATGAAGTTGAGAGAAGACAGCACCTGAAATTTGTCTCAGAGCCTCAAAAAGAAAGCCTGGATGCCTCCTCTAGTCTGGTTTGTTTGTTTGTTTGTTTGTTTGTTTGTTTTAAAACTCTGAGTTTGTATTGTTTCTTAAAGTGGACTCATGAAAATGAAATGTCATGGCTTATTAAAGAGTATTGTTTGAAGAAATGTGTGATCTGATAGATTTTAAAATTCCTGCAAATCTTAGTTATATTTATTTATATTTAAGCACACAGATGTACACACACATATATTTGAAAAATAAAACTTGAATTATTGCATAGCATGATCTAGTTGACCTCAGTCTGTCTTCAGAACATATAGCAATATGGACATAAGCTAGTAAGTGAAGAAAAGTGAAGAGATTGGCCTCAGAGAACTAGTGTTAAATAGTCAGAAGAGACTTGATCTATAAGTAAAAACTGGACCTTGGTAAAGTGGATGAGTGTGGAGATGTGTAGGGTCTGGAGAATAAATGGCTGCTTCAGGTGGGGTAGGCATGACTGGAAGACAGAGCCTGTACCTGGAAGGAGAGCCCAAGATCCCAATGGTGAAAATTTTATTGAAGAAGCCAAAATGCAACCCACTGTTGAATCTGGCAAGGTGAAAGAGCCTTTCTGTATTATTGTTACTCCTTGACCTTTAAAACAACAGTGATGTTTGTCTTCTCCCTTATATTTTTCTTTATTTCCCCTGATCTTTCTTTAATTTTCTTCAGCCCTCTTTTTCCATCAAGTTCCCGACAGTTTCCTTTACCTTCCCAACTGCACGCCATTAGCACCTCTTTATTCTAATCCTGCCTCTAGCTCTGTGGATATTTCTCCCAAACCCTGCCATAATAACCATACGGAATCTGGAATCTGACACGCGGGGCAGATGGCCTCTCTCCAGCATCTTGCACACCAACACAAACACATCGGCAAATCTGGCCCCAACATTGGCAGGAGAGACAGAAATCACAGATCAGCTCAGCTGTTATGACTGTGGCCAGCAGCCTTCACCTTGCTGACCACAGTCTGCAGGGAAGAGGCCCCACCATCGTTTGGCATCCAGAGTAACACTGTGTGCCAGCTCCTTCAGACCCAGTCCCAGATAGCACTGGAGCAAGAGGGTGGGGTATGACAGGGAGATGGGCTCATTCTGGAACACATAGCTCATGCTTCACCAGATTTAATATGTTTGCAGTCTCTTAGAGCTTATTGGCCACTTGAAAAGGCCATTCCAAGCTATTAGATGTTTCCCATAGTATTTATGATTTGAACTTCGTCCCAGACAGTACATACTGTACTGTACATTGAATTACGGTGATTCAGAAAAGAATATTTAATATTGTACTGCCAGTTGAACTGAATAGTCATCTGCAATGAAGTGTATTTGGATTTTAAATTTGTTCTCTTTGCTCATTATCTTAACCAGGTGTGCCTTGTTTTAGTTAAAATGGAATAGAACCCCTCATGTTTTTTATGGAAGCATGTTCGTGTGTGTGTGTGTGTGTGTGTCTGTGTGTGTGAGATCACGACTTAAGAATGAAACCTAGAACATGTGGATCTTTAGATACAGCCAAAATATGAAAAGAAGTATTATTTAATCCATTTCTGGCCAGTGTAAAACTTTAAGATTTTAAGTTTCCTGCTTTCCTGGAAAATAAAATAGGTAAATCAAATTGCCACATCTCTATCTGCCATGCCCTGGATGTGGGAGGCTGGAGGAGGCCACCTTTAGCGCTGACTGTCCCTGTGGCAGAATAGGAGCCCATGACGCAGGAGTGTTCACGGGCGGGAGGACAAGGCCTACGGCTGTATGTTATAAGTCAACAGTGATAGCCTGGGGATCTCCAGAGTGGGACTCCCCTCTTTCAGGCTTGACCCACTCTTCAGACGCCTTGGCATATGTCTGCAGGTCTAGGATGAGGGGTACCCCACAAGCATATGAAATAACAGTGCCTGAGAAGGAAAGATGGCAAATAGCATTATTGATCTATTACATGCCTTATCGGAATGGGAATGATGAGGAGAAGTTTAGTTGGATTCCAGGTCTTTTTTCCAACATTAATCAAATTCCAGAACTTCACTCATATTTAAATTAAATAGTAAAGCTTTGAAGCCTTTAGTTATTTGTTTAAATTAGGAAACATTCCAGATGGAGAAAGAGAAAGATTCCAGAGTACTATTTTGAATTTGAAAATTCTATTATCTTCTTTTCCGCCATACTTAACCTTTCGATCATTTGAACAACCCCCTCCTTTGATTATTACAGAGGACAAGAGAATTCCTAGATACGAGTTCCATAGATAACAGAATTCTCCTGTCAAGAAATCTTTCACATGTAGACCGTGGGGTCCATTAAAAGGCCCTTCTCTCTTTCTGACTTTCTGAGTAACATAAAGAACATTGAGCACTCAATGTTTGCATTGATTTTTTATGCTGCAATTACAAAAAAGGAAAGGTAAATTGCAAAGTTGAAACTCAGTCTGAGAACTAAAAACAAATACAACCAAGATCATAGTGAAGAAATGAGGGGGAAATATGTATTCTTCAGATTCTGGAGGGAAAAAGCATCAGACCAAGAAGGAATGGCTGTACAGTGGGAGTGGACAGTGAAGTATTTCTGACTTGTAGCATCTCTGGGGATGTTTCAGAACTGAGTTTGGGGTATGCTTGGTGGAAGCTTCCCAGATTATTAGCCCCTCCTCATGAAAGCCACTGATTACAGTTCTGTACTGGCTGGCTCTCTTACAGGAATGAATAGTCCATAGATAGGACTGATTTTTCCTAGAAAAGTATTCTTTCCTCCTTACAAATGCATATTTGTATATAAAGATATTCAGAAGTAAAAGGATGGAAAAAGATGTATCATGCAAAAAGAAACCATTAAAAATCAGGAGTACCTATATAAATACCAGACAAAATAGGTTTTAAAACAAATTTCTAGGGGCATCTGGGTGGCTCAGTTGGTTGAGTGTCCGACTTCGGCTCAGGTCATGATCTCACGGTTCATGGGTTCGAGGCCCGCATCAGGCTCTGTGCTGACAGCTGGCTCAGAGCCTGGAGCCTGCTTCGGCTTCTGTATCTCCCTCTCTCTCTGACCCTCCCCTGCTCGCTCGCTCTCTCTCTCTCTCAGAAATAAATAAAACATTAAAAATTAAAAAAAAAAACAAATTTCTAGAAATAAAAAGGAGTGTTTTACAATGGTATAGGGTAGTCTATCAAAGATATAATAATTATAAATGTGTCTGTACCTAATGACAGAGCCCTAAAATATACAATATAAAGAGAAAAATAGTTCAGCCATAATAGAGACTTTAATGCCAGACTTTCAGTAATGGACTTGTAAAACCAGAAAAGATCAACAAGGAAGCATAAGACTTGAACGACACTATAAACCTACTAGACCTAAGAGATGTCTATAGAACACTCTACCCAACGAGAGTAGAATATACATTCTTCTTATGTGCATGTGAAACATTCCCCAGGATAGACCATTATCAAGACTATTTAATAAACCTTAAGAAATCTAAAAGGATTGAAATAATGCAAAGTATACTCTCTTACCTTAATGGAATAAAATTAGAAATCAAGAACAGAAAAAAAAATTCTGGAAACTCACAAATACATGGAAATAAAAAAATACAAAAAAACACTTTCTAAATACCAATTGCATCAAAGAGAAATCATAAGGGGATTTATAAAATACTTTAAGATGAATGAAAATAAAGATACAACATACCAAAGCTAGACAATGCAGCTAAAGTAGTCCTTAGGGCAAATTTTATAGCTGGGGGAGGTGGTGATGATATTTGAAATAGAGGGTAGAAGAACAATGACGAAAAATTAGTGAGGCCAAAAGTTGATTGTATGAAGAGAACAAAAAAAAATTATGTTGAGCTAGATCAACCAAGAAAAAAATGAGAGAAGACTCAAATTACTAAATTTAAAAATGCAAGAGGTTACAAAGGAATACTGCAAACAGTTGTGTGCCAATAAATTTGATAACTAACATTAAATGGACAAACTCTCAGAAAGACACAAGCTACCAAAATTGAATAAAGAAATAGAAAATCTTAATAGACCCATAACAAGTAAATAGATTGAATTACTAATCAAAAAGCTTCCCAAAAGGAAAAACCCAGGGCCAGAAGCCTTCACTTACAAATTCTACCAAATATTTAAAGCATAGTTAATACTAATCCTGCACAAACTCTTCCAAAAAATAGGAGAGGAGAGAATGCTTGCCAGCTTATTCTATGAAGCCAGTATTATCCAGATAATAAAACCGGACAAAGACATCACTAGAAAAGAATACTACAAACCAATATCTCTGATGAATATTGATGAGGGGCACATGGGTGGCTCTGTGGTTAAACATATGACTGGATTTCAGCTCAGGTCATGATCTTTTGTGAGGTCAAGCCCAACATCCAGCTCTGTGCTGACAGCATAGAGCCTGTTTGAGATTCTCTCTCTCCTCTCTCTGCCCCTCCTCCATTTGCATGCATGCTCTCTTAAAATAAATAATTAAACATTAAAAAAAAGTGATGCAAAATCTTCAACAAAATACAAGCAAACCATATCCAGCAAAAAGGATTATACACCATGACCAAGTGGGTCTTTTCCCAGGAATGCAAGGTTTGTTGATCATTTGAAAATGAATTAATGGGGTCCCTGGGTGGCTCAGTCGGTTAAGCGTCCAACTTCGGCTCAGGAAATGACCTCACAGTTCATGAGTTCATGCCCCATGTCGGGCTCTGTGCTGACTGCCAGCTCAGAGCCTGGAGCCTGTTTCGAATTCTGTGTCTCCCTCTCTCTCTGACCCTCCCCTGATTGCACTGTCTCCTTCTCTCTCTCAGAAATAAATAAAACACATTGAAAAATTTAAAAAAAAAGAAAATGTATTAATGTAATACATTATATCAATGAAATAATTTTTTAAACAACGTGATTATCTCACATAGATGCAGAAAAAAGCCTTTGACAAAACCCAAGACCTTTTTATGATTAAACAAACTCAACAAGCTAGAATTGGAAGAGAATTTCCTCAACCTAATAAAGGACATCTATAAGAAATCCATAATTAACATCATACTTAGTGGTGAAAGACTGGATGTTTTCCCCCTAGGAACAAGAATAAGACACAACACCTATTCTTGTCACTTTTGTTCTACATTTTACTAGAGATTCTAGCCAGGACATTTAGACAAGAAAATGAAGTAAAAGGCATCCAGATTGAAAGTGAGGAAGTAAAAGTACCTCTAATTACAGCTGGCATGATCTTGAATGTAGAGTATTCTAAGGAATCCACTAAAAAACATATTAGAACCAATAAATTTAGTAAGGTTGCAAGATATAAGATCAATAGACTAAAATTAATTGTATTGCTATACAGTAATGATGAACAAACCAAAAATGAAGTTTAAAAAAAACAATGCCATTTACAATAACATCAAAAAGAATAAAATACTTTAGAATAAAATTAACAAAAGAAGTGCAAAACTCTAAAGACTACAAAACATTGTTAAAAGAAATTAAAGAATATCTCAATAAATGGAAAGATGTACCATCTTCATGGATTGGAAGACTTAATATTGTTAAGACAGAAATATTCCATAAGTTGATCTACAGATTCAATGCAATTTCTGTCAAAATCCCAGCTGTCTTTACTGCACAAATAGATAAGCTGTTCCTGAAGTTCAAATGGAATTGCAAAGGGCCCTGCATAGTCAAAAAAATCTTTAAAAAGAGAAACAAAGTTGGAAGACTCAAACTTCCAACTTCAAAACTTACTACAAAACTACAGTAATCAAGATAGTGTGGTATTACAATAAGGACAGACATATAGAACATGGTATGTATTTGAAAGTCCAGAAGTAGACCCTCACATTTATTGTCACTTGACTGTTGGCAAGGTGGCCAAGAGCATTCAATGAGGAAAGAACAGTCTTTTCAACAAGCGGTATTCTGACAACTTCATGTCCAAACATAGAAGAATAGAGATGGACACCTGCCTCACACATATTTGAAAATTAACCCAATGATCAAAGAGCTAAACGTATAAAATTTTTGGAAGAAATCAGGAAAAAATTTTTTATTATGCTTATGATTTCTTAGATATGACAGCAAAAATACAAGCAATAAAAGAGAGAAATAGATAAATTGGGTTTCATCAAAATTATAAACGTATGTGCTAATAGGCTCCCACTGTGTCCTGAGATACCCTGAAATATCAAGAAAAATGAAAATAAAATAAAGAAAATGAAAAGACAACCCACAGAATGGGAGAATATGTTTTCAAATCATCTATCTGATAAGAGACTTCTATCTAGAATATAGAAAGAACTATTACAACTCAATAATAAAATGACACATAACCCAGTTATAAAGGATCTGAATAGATATTGCTCCTGAGGAGAAGGGGGAGAGAAGGAATTCGAGGTTGATAACTAAAAGGTATAGAGTTTCTTTGGGGCATAATAAGAATTTTCTGTATTGTAATAAAGGCCACTGAATTGCTGAATTCTGTGGTATAGTTATATTTCAGTAAGGCTGTTAAAAAATAAACATATAAAGAAGTACACACTTTAAAATGTGCAGGCTCTTTCAGCTCTAAGCAGAGGCCTCTAGCACGTTCCCATAAATGCAGAGGCTGGAAGGCCAACCCAACCCAGAACCCAAGTATCTCAGAATACGGGGAGCTCAAGACAGTCAGGAGCTTTGGCCAAAATGTCTCAGGTGTCACCTCCTAAACAAATATCACCAGATCTTAATTTAATGGCCACCATTATCATGCATGGACTGCTGATCTCCTCCATTCTCTCCCACTAAATGGCACATCTCTCCCTGAGCCTCTGGTTGGGATTCTTAGGTCAGATGATTTGATGAGTACATTCAGTTGCCCTCCCATTGATCCTATTTGAATTGACCATTTCCCTTGGCTATCTCCCAAGCCTCCCCATGTCCTCCATATCTTTCCCCCAGAGAGTTTTCTAGTAAGATATTTGCCTAACATAGCTGCCATTCCCCCAAACACACTGGCAAATGAGGCTGAAAGCCCTTTTCCCCAAGCCAGCCTTCATTCTTGTGGCTTCACAAAAAGCCACACTCTAGCATCAAATTAGTGAAGCCACACAAGTAAGCAGGCAGTGTGTTCAATCAGGAGTCAATGAACCCCACCCACAAACTAGTGCTTTCCATTCCTCTCAGTGGGGGGTGGGGAATTTGGAGGTGACCACGTGTGTCTCTGAGCAGTGGCTTGTGCATCCATAATATGAAGGGAATAACTAACAATTGGTACTCCATCACTTTATTTACCTG
Organism: Crocuta crocuta; assembly: GCF_008692635.1. Taxonomy (NCBI): domain Eukaryota; kingdom Metazoa; phylum Chordata; class Mammalia; order Carnivora; family Hyaenidae; genus Crocuta; species Crocuta crocuta. Next base: position 5,872,030 of record NW_027529641.1, on the reverse strand, counting down.
GTCATTTCTTTTTAGTATCTATACAATGTACTACCATGTTCCAAGTAGTCTAAGTAGCCAAAGGATTTGATATTGGCTTAATAGCCCCCTATTCTACCTTCATCACAGAGTTAAGTACTAGACAAGATAAGAAAGGATTCAATAAACAGAAAAGGGAAGCAAGTCTCTGAAACTAGGGATCCCTACTTCAGGGGTCCTTTTAGAGCACACAGACCTGCCCATTCCCTTGGTGGTCAAATACCACCCTGAGGAAAGACCTGTGTCTCTCTTTCTTCTCACCCATGGCACCTTTTCCCCAATCCCCAAAGCAGAAACATCACAATAAGAATAAACAAACTTGGGGTGCCTGGGTGGCTCAGTCGGTTAAGCATCTGACTTTGGCTCAGGTCATGATCTCGCGGTTCATGGGTTTGAGCCCCACGTCGGGTTCTGTGCTGGCAGCTCAGAGCCTGGAGCCTGTTTCAGATTCCATGTCTCCCTCTCTCTCTGTCCCTTCCCCCGCTCATGCTCTGTGTCTTTCCATCTCGAAAATAAATAAACTATTAAAATTTTTTTTAAAAAAGAATAAACAAACTTTGCACATGGTTGAGACAATTAAAATAAGAACTTGACATACTCTGTGGTGAAAAATTGGGAGCCTGTCCTCTAAGATCAGGAACAAGAAAATGATGACCATTCCCATCACTTTTATTCAACATAATTCTAGAAATCCTGGCCAGAGCAATAAGTCAAGAAAAATAAACAAAAGGCATCTAAATTATAAAGTAAGAAGTAAAACTGTCACTATTTGCAGATGATCTGATACTACATATAGAAAACCCTAAAGACTCCACCCAAATAAAACAACTCTTTGAACAAATAAATTCAGTAAAGTTGCAGAATACAAAATTAATGTACAGACATCTATTGCATTTCTATACACTAATAATTATCAGAGAATTTCAGAAAATAATCCCATTTATACTCGCATCAAGATGATAAAATACCTAGGAATAAATTTAACCAAGGAGATGAAACCTCTGCACTGAGAACTATAAGACAGGGAAAAAGACACAAATAAATGGAAAGATATACCATGCTCATGGATTGGAAGAATTAATGCTGTTAAAATGGTCATACTACCCAAAGCAATCTACAGTTTCAGTGAAATCCCAATCAAAATTCCAATGGCATTTTTCACAAAACTAGAACAAACAATCCTAAAATTTGTCTGTAACCACAAAAGACCCTAAATAGCCAAAGCAGTCTTGAAAAGGAAGAACGAAGCGTCATACTCCCTGTTTTCAAACTACATTACAAAGCCATAGTAATCAAAACTGTGTGGTATTGGTATAAAATTGGACACACAGATCAATGAAACAGAATAGACAGTCCAAAAATAAACGCACACATTTAAGGTCAATTAATTTGTGCTAAAGGATCCAAGAATATGCAATGGGGAAAGGACAGTCTCTTCACTAGATGGTGTTGGGAAAACTGGACAGCAACATGCAAAAGAATGAAACTGGACCACAATCTTACACCATACACAAAACAGAGCTCAAAATGGTGTAAAGACTTGACTGTAACACCTGAAACCATAAAACTCCTAGAAAAAAAAACATAGGCAATAAACTCTTTGTAATCAGTCTTGGTGATGATTTTTTTTTTTATTTTATACCGAAAGCAAGGCAACAAAAGCAAAAATAAAAAACTAAAAACTAAAAAGCTTCTGCAGAGGAAACCATTAAAACATGAAAAGACCACCTACTGAATGAGAGAAGATATTTGCAAATCATATATCTGATAGAGTGTTAATATCCAAAATATATAAAGAATTCCTACAACTCCATACCAAGAAAAAAAAAATCCAACCTAAAAATTGGTCCAAGGATATGAGTAGACATTTTTCCAAAAACAAGCAGCTGCACAACAGTGATACTAAAAGATGTTCAGTGCCACATCAGGAAAATGACACCAGAATGAGATATCATCTCACACCTGTTAGAATGGCTGTTATCAAAAAGACAAGAAATAACAGGTGTTGATGAGGATGTGGAGAAAAGGGGACCCTCGTGTTGGTGGGAATGTATCTTGGTGCAGCCACTATGGAAAATAGTATGGAGGTTCCTAAGAAATTAAAAATAGAAGTCCCATATGATCCAGCAATTTCACTTCTAGGTATTTTTCCAAAGAAAATGAAAACACTAACTTAAAAAAGTATATGCACTTCATTGTTCATTGCAGCATTGTTTGCAATAGCCAAGATATGGAAACAATCTAAGTTTCCATTAACAGATGAATAGATAAAGAAAATTAATAGACAGTGGAATATTATTCAACCATTAAGAAAAAGAATGAAATCTTGTCATTTGCAACAACATGGGTGGACCTTGAGAGCATTATGTGAAGTGAAATAAGCCAGAGAAAGATGAGTACTATATGATGTCACTTATATGTAGAATCTAAAACAAAAACAAAACTTTTAAAAAATGCTCACAGATACAAAGAACAGATTGGTGGTTGCTAGAGGCCAGGGGTGAAGGGCTGGGTGAAATGGGTGAAGAAGTCAAAAGGTACCTACTTCCAGTTATAATATAAGTCCTGGCAATGTAATATACAGCATGGCTCATTATTATAGCTATTATAGTTATTATAACTATTATTATAGTTAATACTGTATCACATGTTTGAAAGTTGCTAAGAGAGTAAATCTTAAAAGTTCTCATCACAAGAAAAACAATTCTGTGGCCACATATGGTAACAGATGTTAGCTAGACTTACTGCCATGAACATTTTGCAATATAAGCAAATTTCGAATCATTATGTTGTACACATAGATGTAAAAATAAAAAAAGAAAGAACTTGACAGAGGCTTGGTCAGGACTCCTTCATACAAAGACAGGATCATTCTTGCTGGATTGGAGTAATGCATGTGCTCTGGAAATATCCCAGCATTTGTATTAAATTGTTTAAATAATGAATGCCTTACGATGGCATTTTGCATCCACTGCTTCCTAATAAATTACTTGAGCCTTTCTAGAAAGATCCCACATAGGCTGGATCCAAAAGCTTTCCAAGGAGTACTTGTGAGAGGTGGCACCATGGAACTTAGGTTATTTCTGACCATCTAACACGATGCTGCGCATGCCTGGGCTTTGCTCAGCATTATTGCACTGTTAAAAACTAAGCTCCCTCAGTACCTTGAGGATATTTTTACAAATATCTCAAGTACTTGGGGTTTCCCTATGGTACACAGCATTATTCTTGCACTTCCTGAGAACAGGGAGGGTTAGCTGGAAGATATGTCAGCTTCTCCTACTCCAAGGAAACTAGCCTTCCAGCAATATGTGCCTGCACAGTTAGGCTAAGGAGCCATGTTTCAAGGAAGGAATGGAATGAAGGATTTCTTTGGTAAGCCAAAGACATTTCCCTGGGTGGGAAGAAATTTTACCTTTTTTTTTTCTTTTTTTACCCTTCTTCCTGAGAGAGAGAGTGTGTGTGAGGGGGAGAGAGGCAGAGAGAGAGGGAGACACAGAATATGAAGCAGGCTCCAGGCTCTGAGCTGTCAGCACAGACCCTGACGTAGAGCTCGAACCCACGAACCATGAGATCATGACCTGAGACAAAATCAGATGCTCAACCAACTGAGCCATCCAGGCACCTGAGAGAGATTTTAGTCCTGGTGGAGTAAGGATAATAGTAGGCGTTGGGCACACAAGGGGGCAGGATGGAGAATGGGTAGAGGGAGTCAGTACAGTGTGAAGCCACCCCTGGTCCTTTCCTCCCATTCTGCTTAGAACCTTCCCTGAGAGAGTCTCAGAGAACAGCTTCAACTGTCAAAGGAAAGAGTGCACAATTTGAAATATATAAGGCTGCTACAAATGCCAGTTCAGACACTAGCAATGGTACGTGACATAGTGTCCTTTGCTCTAAGACCAGCAGTGGTGTTCCCTTCCACAGGGGTTCATGATTCTCTTAAAGTAAGAGTGCATGTCTTGGTTATGAGTGTCCTTGCTTTTTGGATTTACAGTTGGCAAGTCCTGTGACCCTTCTACCAGCCGGCTGGCCAGGCCTCCGCCATGTGTACACACTGGTGCTGGTCACAGCAGCACTTCCCAAAGCAGGGCCATGGCAAGTTTAGAGGGAGGAAGAACTTCATGGTCACATCAGAAAGGGAAATGGGATGGTCACACAGAGCCACATGGGGCTCATCATTGCAGCGTCCCTAACCAATATGCTTTTGATGTGCCACTGCCACCCTGTGAATTGCTATGAGAACTCCATGATTGGGCTGTTTCCCCAGGAGAATTTCATTATTGGAAGCCCTTCTTCCTAGAGTTTCTAGAGACAGGGCTCCTGGCAGAAGGTTCAAGAAAAGTACACTCAGTACTGAGACCTCTTCCTCCCATTGAAAAGATGATCAAGTACAGTGGGAGGCCACAGACCACCCACTTAGCTTAATGATGTGTCTACAAATGGTACTTCTGCCCCGTGAGACTCCCACCTGCTCCGAAGGCCCTAGCAACAGCATAGAAATACAACAGAGGTGACCTCAGACCCCCAGTTTCTCAAACACGCTGGGCTCTGTTTTTAGTGAAGCTGGACTCAGGAAATGTGTGCATCGAGGTTCTTTGGTCCCAGGCAACGGCAACTGAATTTACAAATGTACTAAAAAGATAAGAGTACATAGAAAGGATATGGAGTAGCTCCCCACATTGAAGAGATGCCAACAGCATGTCTTGGAGAAGGGATCTTGGAGCCAGTTACAGGCGAAAGGCTCCACACAGCACTATGAACTCACTGCCTCCCCTCCAGGAGCTGCTCCACTTGAATCCAGGTTCCTGGATAAGGTCTGATTGGCCTGGTTTGGCTCACATGCTCTGCAGGGGTGTGGCGCAGACACCAGAAGGAAAACCAAAGAAGGAACACAACAGTGAGCAGGCGGAAACAGCAGACTGTCCTCCACCCCGAACACGTGGGGGCATGCTGATGTCATGACCAAAGCGAGACTAAGGAAAACCATCCATTAGATGCTGTCCAGCTAGTGTGAGAGCTGGCAAGTGTATTAACAGGAGGGCTACTGTACTGGAAAATTCCTGTGTCCCGGTAAGAAAGGCAGCCTGTTGAGAATGTTACTCTTGGATGTGAACTTTCAGCATCAGCAATTGTACGATTCTCAAAGCATGAGAGTTTTTTTTTTTTTCCAGACTTTTAGTGATGGGTGTGGTACGATGTGTTACCAAACCCAGGCTTCTTCTGGTTATTTTAACCCCCAAACTATACCAACACAAGTGCCAGTTCCTGGAGTGTAACTGGATCAGGTGTGATGGCTGAAAAGAAATGTCTCTGGGTCCAGTGATCTCATCAGCTGCTGGTTAAACTCTATTCACTTGTCCTTCTGCTTCCTTACTGACAATTCAGTCTGTTCCTATAAATCCGAAAAACTTCTTTCCCCCCCCGATGAATGTTTGAAAATGAATTTACTGTAAAGGCAGAGAATCTTTTCTTAACACTTTTATGGAGATATAACTCACATACCAATACAATCCAGCCATTTAAAGTTGTACTTATACTCACAGAGTTTTGCAACCATCAGTCCAATTGAAGAACATTTTCATCACTGCAAAGAAAAAAAAAGAAACTCCATACTCATTAGCAAACAGACAAAACAAACAAACAAACAAAAAACCAGACTCATAAATACAGAGAACAAACTAGTCTTTGCCAGAAAGGTAGAGGGTGAGGGGCATGGGAAAATTGGTAAAGGAGATTAAGAGGCACAAACTTCCAGTTTTAAAAGAAATCAAGTCTGGGGCACCTGAGTGGCTTAGTCGGTTAAGCGTCTGACTTTCGCTTAGGTCATGATCTCGCGGTTCGTGGGTTCGGTCCCCGCATTGGGCTCTGTGCTGACTGCCAGCTCAGAGCCTGGAGCCTGTTTCAGAGTCTGTGACTCCCTCTCTCTCTGACCCTCCCCTGCTCACGCTGTCTCTCTCTCTCTCTCCTAGAAAAAAATAAAACATTAAAAAAAATAAATAAAAATAAAAAATAAAAGAAATCAAGTCATGGAGGTGAAAAGTATAGCATAAGAATATAGTCAATAATATCGCAATAATGTATGGTAACAGGTGGTGATTACACTTGCCGGGTGAGCACTGAGAGTAACATACAGAATTGTTGAATCACTATGTCATACACATGAAAGCAGAGGACCTTAAAACAGAAGTTGTGGGGGCCTGGTTGGCTGTCAGCTAAGCATCCAACTCTTGATTTGGGCTCAGGTCATGATCTCATGGTTTGTGGGATCAAGCCCTGCATCAGGCTCTGTACTACCAGTGTAGAGCCTGCTTGGGATTCTCTCTCTCCCTCTCTTTCTGCCCCTTTCTTTCTCTCTCTCTCTGTCTCCCAAAATAAATAAATAAACATTTTTAAAAAACCTGAGAAGTTGTGTTCTTCTTGATAAGATATAAGTTATGGAGATGGAAGAAATCCAAAGCAGGGTAGGAGGGGTCCAGTCCATTCCTGCCTGATAGCAGTGAGGTGAGAAGGGAAGGGAGGGCTGGAAAGCTGGTGTGGTCATCTCAATTTACAGATGAAGATTTTGAGAAGTAACTTATCCAGGGTCATACCGGTAGCAAGCAGAATTCAAACCAAGTTTTCTGACTTTAACATTTATTTATTATCGAGTGACAAAGAGACACAGAGCATAAGTGGGGGAGGAGCAGTGAGAGAGGGAGACACAGAATCTAAAACAGGCTCCAGACTCTGAGCTGTCAACACAGAGCCTGACATGGGGCTTGAATTCACAAACCATGAGATCATGACCTGAGCCAAAGTTGGACACTTAACTGACTGAACCACTTAGGTACCCCCAAGTTTTCTGGCCTTAAATCTGACATGTTTCCTGCTGTATCATTCCCATTTAAAAAATAGTACAGCCTGCTTCTACTATAGCATGATCAAGAGCACTTTCTGACCAGGCCACCTTTAAATAGATATTCACAAGTAGGACAAGAGAAGGCAGTGGATGGCATTGGAGCAGACTTCGCTCAGAGTGAAGGGATTAAGAGGAAGCCGTGGTGGCTCCCATCTCTGAAAGTGAAACATGTGGCCAGAGGTTTGAAGTTTTGCAATTGAACACTAGAGCAGTTTTGCTAAATGCCACACAGATGGCCACCAACTTACCATGGTTTGACATGAGATTTTTTGCACCTTTACAGTGCTGTGAAAGCAACATGAACTCTGTAAAAACCATACTTCAAATTTTGACTTTTTAAAAAAATGTTTATTTATTTTGAGAGAGAGTGCAGCGGAGGTAGCAGAGAGAGAGAGAGAGAGAATCCCAAGCAGGCTCCATCATGTCAGCGCAGAACCCAACATGGGGCTTGATTCCTTGAACCGTGAAATCATGACCTGAGCTGAAATCAAGAGTGGATGCTTCTGCTAGGAATTTACCCAAGGGATACAGGAGNCTCTGTAAAAACCATACTTCAAATTTTGACTTTTTAAAAAAATGTTTATTTATTTTGAGAGAGAGTGCAGCGGAGGTAGCAGAGAGAGAGAGAGAGAGAGAATCCCAAGCAGGCTCCACCATGTCAGCGCAGAACCCAACATGGGGCTTGATTCCTTGAACCGTGAAATCATGACCTGAGCTGAAATCAAGAGTGGATGCTTCTGCTAGGAATTTACCCAAGGGATACAGGAGTACTGATGCATAGGGACACATGTACCCTAATGTTCATAGCAGCACTCTCAACAATAGCCAAAACAAGGAAAGAGCCTAAGTGTCCATCAACAGACAAGTGGATCAAGAAGATGTGGTTTATCTATACAATGGAATACTACATGGCAATGAGAAAGAATGAAATCTGGCCATGTGTAGCAACATGGTTGGAACTTGAGGATGTTATGCTGAGCGAAATAAGTCAGGTAGAGAGGGACAGCTACCATATGTTTGCACGTATAGGAGGATTAGGAGGAACTTAACAGAGGACCGTGGGGGAGAAGAAGAGAGGAAATAGGGGGTGAGAGGGAGGGAGGCAAACCATGAGAGACTCTTGAATGTTGAGAACAAACAGGCACCCCACAAATTTTGACTATTGATCTTTTCCTAGGCCAGTGACACATGATATGATCCTCTCTTGTGATGCCAGGCAGTAGCAAAAAGCCCCAGCTCCCCATCAGCCACACAATCATGAGGGTAAAGAACCAATACATGTACAACCATTCTGTACCCATACAACCACTTTGTTCTTTAGTTTCAATACAGTAACCAATAAGTTACATAAGACATTCAAGACTTTATTATAAAATAGGCTTTGTGCTAGAGTTTGCCCCAAAGGTGGGCTAATGTAAGTGTTCTGAGCACATTTAAGGTGGGCGAGGCCGTGATATTCCATAGGCTCGGTGTATTCAATGCATTTTCAACTTAGGGTATTTTCAACTGACAGTGGTCTGTCAGGACATAACTCCATGATAAATTGAGGAAGACTTGTAGTTGTTCAGTTGTCCGGTTTGTTCTTCGTGTTATCTGGACTCATGCTGGAAATGAAATTAAAATTCAAAATTTTGGCAGCTAAGACAAGAGGTTCAAATATGGAGGTAACTTCCCAGGAGGCCTGTGTATGGGCCAAGTGTTGGGGGGCAGAAAGAGGTCCTTGCAGGGGTGCTTTCCTGTGAATACCAAGACAAGTCGCTGTTGACCCCTAGCTAGCCAATGATGGGCTCAGGGAAGCTGAGGGAGACCCTCACACTCACTTACTCAGACCCAAATGAGCAAGGGCTCAATTTATAGGTACTAGACAGATAAGAGGATGGTCTGTGGCCCAGGTCTAATATTTTTCTGGGTGAAAAGCTAAGCCAACCCATTTAGGGATCAAACTTGTAGCCTCTAACACCTCCAGTATGTCCAATGTGACCAAACAGTGAATTTTCCTGGGCCAAGTATGAGGTGTGGGCAAGGCACATCTGTCACTCCTGCTAAGTTGTCTGTATGGCTCTGTTTATTCCTTTGTTTATTGTTCCCCTTCTTTTTTTTTTAAATTTTTTAACGTTTATTCATTTTTGAGAGACAAAGAGACAGAGTGCAAACAAGAGAAGGGCAGAGAGAGAAGGAGAACACAGAATCTGAAGCAGGCTCCAGGCTCTGAGCTGTCAGCACAGAGCCCGACATGGAGCTTGAACCCACGAGCTGTGAGGTCATGACCTGAGCCAAAGTTGGATGCCTAACTGACTGAGCCACCCAGACACCCCTGTTGTTCCCCTTATTTATCTTGTTCTCTTCCCCACAAGGACAAGGACCTTGTCAATAAGCCTTTCATTCACCAAATATGTGCACATCACCTACAATGTGCCACGTGGGCAGGGAAAACTTGGGGACGCTGCTCTCTGTCCAGTACCCAGCAGTGCCCAGAGCTTAAGAGGGTTAGTAAGTTGCTTGAATGGATGAATGGCTTATTTAGTATGCAGAGAGACAGGATTCCTCATCTCCTAATAAAGCAGCACTGTGCTGAAGATGAGGTTTCATTCAGCGCCATATGCATTTACCCACTGTGGGGCACATGTCTGACCTGGATAGTGCTCCATTGACAAGGGTGTGGAAGTCAGAGGCTGGTTTGGGACCATGGTGTGTGCTCAACTATCCCCTGGTTAAATCATTCACCCATCCTCAGTGCAGCCCATGGTGGAATTTATCCAGGCCCACCTTGACGTGGCCTTGACCTCTCCCAGGATCCCTTCTTATCCATTCTGTCAGTATCAGTTCCTACAGAAGTTTCTTAGATCCGTCCTTCACCCAGGCCTGCTTTACTCTGGCCTTTATTTAAATAGAATAGTTTTAAGGTTGGGAAGAAAAGATGATTACTTCCTTATTGTGCAGAGGTACCAAGACACACAATTTGTTATGCTTGGTAGCTGAGAAAAAGAGTGAACTGTTCTCTCCATATTACCCAGGGGCAGCCTCTTATGGGGGTTATCAAAATCACGGACTGGTAGGTCAGTTGCAGAATGGGTCAGGTTCCAGCACCACCACTAGCTACAGGCAAACATGTGGGTAGGTTACATGATCTTGCCATCTATAAATTGGGAAGTTAGAACCTCTCTCATAGAAGTCTTGAGAAGATTAGATGAAGTAATGCCTATAAATTCCTCCGTCCCAAGTAAGCACTAGATGAATGCTGGCCAAAACCATCATCACTGCTCAGCTACAAAACTGTATTAATGATAAACATCAGCCAGCTGTTGGACCCCAGCATTTTATGGATTATCCATCATTTCTTAAGACACTAGACACACACACGCACACGCACATATGCATGCACACACACCATGTTTTTAATAGTGTATAACTACATAATTTAAATAACCCATGCTTGTGTTCTCCAGGTAATGAAATATTGTGGGAAGGTCCTAGTAAATGCTAATATTCCCGCTTCTTGTCAGGACAAGTTTATATAATTTATATGTATCTCGAGGTAAATTGAAATAGCAGAAAAATCTCGAGTGGTTCATTTCTGACATCATGACTGTTTCTGAGCACTGTGTTTGTGAAATCCAGATAATATTATCAGCAGGATGGAGGTAGGACTTGGGGAGGAAAAGGGATTATATGAAAGGGTTTCAGAGTCATCCAGACCCCAAGATTGGGTTACTGGCATGGTGCATGACTAGAAGCTTCACAGATGTGTCATGCCCAGGTGGCTCATTACAAACCAGGCTGGAGAGATTGTGGGGAATAAGTAATAAGGTTACGCTTGACGTGGATGGATGTAAAATGCTGGATCCCGCCAGCACCTCCGCCTGCTAACCTGTATTTGGAATTAAACACCACCGAAGGAAGGAGCCTGGTGAAATATAAGTACATAATTTCCAAGAGGAATTCCTGACGGCATTAAGGGCAGAAATTAGCACTGTGGAGGTAATGAATGTGCTCTGGCCCACACCCAGCACACGGATCAGGAGTGTTTTCCCTTCATGACTCCTAATCCGCTTCCTGGGAAGCAAATGCAAACTGGCCACTTGGAGAGAGCTTTACACTAAATCTTGAGAGCAGAGAGGGAAAAAAATTTCAACTGCACCTGCCCAGTGAGTTGTCAAGGAGAACAAAAGGTGACCCAAGGACCAGCTATTTTCACAGAGCTAGTCAGAAATAAGTCAGAAATCAGGTTATTATTTTTTTAGGTTTATTATTATCATTTTTTTAAGAGAGAGAGTGAGTAGGGGAGAGGCAGAGAGAAAGGGAGAGGGAAAAAAAACCCAAGTAGGATCTGTGCTGTCAGTGCAGAGCCCAACATGGGGCTCAGTCCCATGAACCATGAGATCATCTAAGCTGAAGTCAAGAGTCAGATGCTTAACTGACTGAGCCACCCAGGTGCTCCTCAGGTAATTGTTTTTGAAGCATATGTAATGGTTCTAGTGCACTAGGATCTCCTGGGGGCTTGTTAACTGACAAATACCCAGGCCTACTCCCAAAGTTTCTGATTCAGTAGATCTATAGAGGGACCTGAGAATCTGCATCCCACTGATGCTTTCCAATGATACTAGTCTAGGCACCACATTGAATACCAACAACATATGGTAGCAAAGTTAAAATTACTTGAAATTTTAACTCAAGAAGTATGGTGAGAATAACCAAATTTGGTGGTTTGGGTCCCATGACCTAAATTTAACCCCAGATGCAAAAATCCTCCAGTAGAAAGAGGGTGTGGACAATCTAGAAAGGAAAGATAGTTTTATCTCATCTTCTGAGGACTGGAGGACTAGGGGGCCCAGACCCCAGACCATTGAGGGAGAAAGAGCAACTGAGGATGGAGATCCTAACCAAGTCAGGAATGCAAGCAGGACCTCAAGGAGACTCCAGGCCTTGCACGGCAGAAGCTCTAGTGACTGGTAATGGCACTAAGGGGTGCAAACAGCTGGTCACCCAAGTCACCCACTTACTCTTCTATCAGAAGATGAAGGATGCTATGAAAGGGTCTACCACCCCTCACTGTAACCCTTACAAGAAAAGAGTCATTACTGTATGACAGTGACAGAAACTTGGGAAGCAATGACTGACCATATCATTTTTTTCAGTTTGTCACAGTCAGAAAAGGAATTCAACAAGGTTAAGTACAGACCTGTCTGCTTTTGGAAAATAGAAGAAATAAAGGTCAGAGTAGAGCTAGTTCTGATCTGCTAGCTAAAGAAGATCAAAATAGCTCAAAAGGCAGGGCAAATCCTGGAGGATTTGCTTCTGACTCCATAATGATGGACAGACCTAACAAGACATACAAGGGGAGACAGATGAAGGCCCAGGGAGCTACCTGGGAGCAGACCACGAGGGCAAAGGGACACGTGGCAAGAAAACAGGTTAGTCAAGCAGAGACCTGCCAACTAAGCCCTGTTTAAAAGGGTTCAACAAAGCAGCTTTTTGTTGTTGGTTAAATTAACCTTTAAAGTAAGAAAAACTGGGAAGGATAAGGCCAAAGTACTGCTTTTTAACAAGGAGAATGAAGTTAAAACTGGAACAAGGCAGAAAAAAACCAAAACACCAACATGTGTGTGCATGACAGCCAAGGACGATATAGGGAATGTAGAGCATGAGCCCCAGGAAGCAGAGTGTGTCCAAGTTCAAGGATGAGAGCTCAGCAGCTGGGTTCCTGTCCCATCCCAGCTCCACAGTTGTCACTGGGGAATCTTGACCAGACCACTCTGCCTTCGTAAAACGGGAGACATGGCACCTACTGCGATACAGCTATCAGGAGAATTATATGAGTTAGTAGAAATAAATTGCCTAGGACAGTTCCTGGCACACAGTAAGTGCTAAATAAGTCATTTTTATGATCACTGTTGTTATCATCATGATTTTTCAGAAGTGTCCAAAACCCCATTCCAGAAGGAAATCCAATCCAAGATGCTACAGAACTCTACAAATGTTACCTCCAAAGCTCTGCTGATTGGTTCTATGAAATCATGGCTGATGAGATTGGGGCCAGATTCTGAGGGCAGGTTTCAGTTTCCCAAATGGATAAATGGGCAGGTCAAAGGAAGACAGCCTCAGCTTGCCATCAACCCCTGGCACAACTAGAAAACAAATTAATGACTTAGGAAGATGGTTTGTGTGCATTTTAGGGAGAAGGCTGCATGCATGCCCCAAATGAGGAAGCATTTAATGTAAGACGGTGTTATTGGGGTAGTGGGTCAAGTCAGCAAAGCATTTAGCAAGTGCTTAGCTCCATGATGTTCCTATTGCATGAAGCAGGAAAACAGGGGCAAGCTGATGGCCTATTGCCATGGAGCTACAGCTAGATCCAGGTCTCCTTTGTCTGGGTCCAGGGAGCAGGTTACTGCTCTGGCCAAGGCTCCGTGGTGGAGACTGCCATAGGACCAGGATGCACCACAGAAACCTGTGGCTGTTGAGTGACAGGGCTTCTGCCAGAACCAGGGCACCCACTCTGCTCTCCCTTGCTCCCATCCCCCACCCACTCCTTGTGGCTTCAGAGGTGGCACACAGCCCCCAGTTCTCAGTGGTCATAAGAATATGAATGGTGTTAGAACAGGACAGCAGACCAGGAAGGAGAACGTGAACTGAAGATTTTATATCCAGCAAAACTGCCCTTCAAATATCAAACTTTAGAAAAACAGCCTTAATTATGCAAGAGCTTAGGATAATATACCCATGACCCCTTCTTGAGGAATCTACTAGCTCAGAACTCAGCAAACTTTCTCTAAAAAGGGAAGATATTAAATATTTTAGCTCTGCGAGCCATATCATCTCTGTCATAAATATTTCACTCTATCTTTGTAACACAAAAGCAGCCATAGACAGTAAGTATATAAACTAATACCTAAGACTGTTCCAATAAAACTTTATAAAAACAAAAGTCAAAAGGGGCACCTGGGTGACTCAGTCAGTTAAGTGTCTGACTTCGGCTCAGGTCATGATCTCACAGTTCGTGGGTTTGAGCCCCGTGTCGGGCTCTGTGCTGACAGCTCAGAGCCTGGAGCCTGCTTCAGATTCTGTGTCTCCCTCTCTCTCTGCCCCTCCCCTGCTCACGCTCGCTCTGTCTCTCTCTGTCTCTCTCTGTCTCTCTCTCTCTCAGAAAAAAAAAATCAAAAGGCATTTAGCCCTCAGGCCATAGGTGGCCAGACCCTGCATGATAGGATGCTCTTCATCTAACGAGATGCCTGGAGACATTTTGGTCAAAGGACTGATTGTAAACATTTTAATATGTATAGAACTAAGACTAAAGCAGATGTGGAGATAGGAATATTAACAATGAAGATACAACAGTTATGAATAGTCATACCCCAAATAACACAACAACTTCAAGCCTAAACCACAGGATATGCAAAGAGATTTGGAGAGAAACTTATTGGGTATAAGAGATGTTAACACACCATTAGCAATGTGGGACAGATCAAGTGGCAAGTAGATATAAAATAAGGAAGGAAGGGTACCTGGGTGGCTCAGTTGGTTAAGCGTCTAACTCTTGGTTTCAGCTCAGGTCATAATGTTACAGTTTCGTGGGTTCAGGCCCTGCGTCAGGCCCCAAACTGGAAGTGCAGAGCCTGCTTGGGATTCTCTCTTGTGCCCTCCCTCTCTGTCTTCCCCTCCCCAACTCACACTGTCTCTGTCTCTCTCAAATAAATAAACTTAAAAAAAGAAATATTAAAAAAACAATGAAGGATATAGATCTAAACAACATAGTGGATAAGGCAAGTCATATATCTCAAACACTACATCCAGATAGTAGAGAATCACCTTTTTCTCAAGGGCACAGAGAACACACAAAATCTGATCATGTATTTGGTCACAAAGAAAGCATCAAAGGCTCCATGAATTAGAACTAGTACATACATGGCCCTCTGATCACAAAGCAATAAAGTTGGAAGTTAATAACAAAAAAGTTTTTTAATGCAAAAGTCCCCTCTACCCAGAAATAAAAATATACAAGATACAACACCCATATATGGAAGTAACTCAAAAGTGGGAAGATCTGAGGTGTCCACTGACATTAAACTCATCCTAAGCATTTAAAGCTATTCCGTGATTCACTCATTTAACAGATTTAACTGAGCACCTTCTATGTGTAGATGTTGCATCCAGTTGAAGCTAACCTAAGGTATAGAGGCTCCCCTCTGCCCTTCAGAGCTTCCTCTGGGTGGAAGAGCCTGGCAGAGAAGCAAGGCAGCTCCAGACGCTATGGGAAGAGCCCATGATGGAGGACACAGGACAAACACCCTGCCAGGATTTGTGTAGAAGTGTGTTAAGGTCCCAGGAAGCAGTGACTGGGCCACATTACACCAGAGCTAAGTGGAGTATGAGGGGAGAGCCCATCTTGCGCATTGGCTATGTGACGCTGAGCAGGGTACTTCACAGGAGCCTCTCTCTCCTCACCTGACTAGGGATCGAGTGAAAACTAAAGCATGTGACATCTGACATGCAGAAATGTCCGATCAGTGTTGTTATTGACCGGAAGCTGGTCAGGTTATAACTGGAACACGTATTTGTTAAGGACCCGTGCTAAGAAACATTGACCAACTGGGTGTGTCCAAAGTGGAAGATGGAAGTCAAGGGCAAGAGTCCTGGATACTGCTTCCTCATTAAGAACAACACACACACACACACACACACACACACACACACACACCACTAAAGAGATACAGAAGGATTTCAGAGACCTTGCCCAAGTGCCTTTAAGCATCATTATCTAGAGAACGAGCATGCCTGTGCTGGTGCTTCAGCAGGCTATTGGGACAGATGTCAGCAGTCACAGTGTAATGTGCTGCAGCTCCTGCTGGTTGTCTGAATACACCACTCATCACCTTGGATCTAGGACTTCAATTTCTACCCTTTGGAAATCATCACAAAAAATGGACAAAATTGGCAGCTCCCCAAATGTCCAACAGGTATGCACTAGTTAAGTAATTTGGCTCTATCCATGTGCTGGAGTGTTATGCAAGCGATAAAAAAATCACTCTTGAGAAAAGATTTTTGATCACGTAGGAAGTGCTCCTGCTATCAAGAGTGAAATAAGCAAAATGCAAAATGACGTGTCTAGAGTATGACATCAACGTTGAAGAAAATATGTTGAGGTAGAGATTAGGATCATATGTGTTCTTTGGTCCTCGTGTTTTATCTTGTCATGTACCTTCCAGATTTTCTACAGTGTGCATGAATTATATTTATAATTTCTACCAAGTTAACAAAAAATACAGCTATAGAAGAGATTCCTAAAATGAGTAAAAGTGTAGACAGAGATTCCTCTGGAGACCAGCACAAAGATCCTTTCAGAAAGCTCCAGATCACTTCTCAATTTTCTTCATTGACGACCATGAATTCAATTACACTCAAACATTTGTTGGGTCTTCAATGAGCACAAAGCTCTGTGCTAGAAACTTCCCATTAAAAGTGCCAAGGATAAGGCAAGTGCTTGGACAAGGATCATCCGCACAGAAGATGTAACTGAGGCCTAGGAGCATGAAGGGAGAAGAATCTGGTGACCCCAGGTGTTTCACCAGGAAGAGGAACATTCTCTTCAGTTTTCTAAATAAAATTGTATCTTGTTCACCTAAAAAATGATAACATGCAATACTTAGAGGAGAAGGGAGAAGATGTCACAAAACTCAGTTTGACAAGACTTGTCTAGAAGAGTCTCCTCTCATGTTTTGAAAGGTGTAATGGGGACAGCCAGTCCTGTGTGCCCCTCTTCGTGAGATATCCTTAAAGCCCAATTAGAGACACTGTCACTGAACAGATACTTGGGAAACTGTTTTTTTTAAATCAAGAAGGAGCAGTGTTCTGGTGAAACAGATCATTATGAAATACTTGCTGAATAAAAACCTCAAAAGTATGTAGGTGATTTAATGCCATAGGCTTAATAAAGCCAGGAATAAAATTAATCTATTTCCTTTCTGTTTGGAGGGCTCAGGGACACATTTTCTGTAGCTCATTAGCTATTAAAATTATTAACAAATTATTATTTTCAATTGAAAGTGGTTATGGTATTCATTATTTCCTCTCATGCCAAGACTCTATGCAATTTACTCAGAACATGAATTATCCAAAGCAATCCAAAGTTTCTAAATCATTTTGGACCAGGTTCACTGACTTTGGCCCAGCAAGGCACTCCAGGCTGAGTGGCTAACAGCCTCTGTTACATAATTTATTGAGAACTTAATTGAGACTAATTATTGTCTCTCATTCACTTGCCTGAGGAACATCTGCCCAGCATCTGCTGTGACTCCATTTAGTTGGGATGTTTGAATCTTTCTGTGAAGTGAAATAAAGGGCATGAATATTTTATTGTGGATTTATCCCACTGTAACTTTTTATAGGAAACTGCTGGTTGTTTTATTAGCCAGCAGCGTTAATACATAGTGTCTCTCCAATGTGCTAGAGCCAAAGTTTAGGGTGTACTCAGAACACACTGCCTTTGTGAGATCCACCCCTGAGGAGGAGGTGGGCAGGTCTGTGAGCCGTGTGGCTAAGTCAGTGAACTTGGTGTGGGGTGGAGGGGAGCATGGATCCTGGACTCTTCTTTAATGTGCCAGCTGAGTCAACCCAGAAGGGGATGTAAGACAATAACAGGTTGACCACGTATGATTGATTGTTGGCACATCCATGTGAGAAATGAATGAGTAGGAGCCACTCACCCCATTTCACAGACAGGAAAACTGAACCCGGAGGAAGTTTATTAGCCAAGGTCATCAAAGACTTAGCCAGGGAATGGTTCTTGATTTCAGCTCAGGTTGTGGTCTCATAGTTCATGAGTTCAAGCCCCATGTTGGGCTCTGTGCTGACAGCACGAAGCCTACTTGAGATTCTCTCTTTCTCCCTCCCTCCCTCCCTCCCTCCTTCCTCTCTCTCTCTCTCTCTCTCTCTCAAAATGAATAAACTTAAAAAATATACTTAGCCAGGGAGCCCAAACTAGAACAGAGCCTGCTGCCTCCTAGGAGGCTCTTACCTATGGCAAGGTGAAGATATTCTCAGAGGAAACCATATCAGTCAGACCATTTAGGAACCTTAGAAGTTCTACCGGAAGTAGANCGGGGGTGGGGGTGCAGACACTTGAGATTGGCCAACTGAGAGAAATGAGAAGGGTGTGCCATGCAAAAGGAACAGTGTCCATCCACATCTCTGGGTCAGGGAATATAAGACATCTGGCCAACCAAAACCCAGAGGATAAGACTGGGTTCTCCTTACCTTAATCTATCCTAATTCTTATTTTCCTTATCCCAGAGTCTTATTTTTGTTGGCTTGCCTGTATTCCTGAAAACATCTGCAATCTTTGGTGGAAAGATGGAGGAGCAGGGCCTAAAGGAATGACTCAATTATCAGACTGAGCCTTGATTGCCAGGCCCAGGATATAAAAGATAATAGGTCCTAGGAGCAGTTGAAAGTTTCAGAGTGAAGAAATCCCATGACTGAAACCATGGCAGAAGTACACAGATTACCTAGAAGGGAAGAAGAGAAGAGACCAGTTAGGAGAGTATTACAATACCCCAGGCAAGGGTGGCCATGGAAATGTGAAAGCGAGGCCGATTGGAGATTCCTTCTGGAGGTTAGCTTGGTAGCATTGAGCAATGCTTGGAAAGGGCTTAGGAAGCATTCTGAGCTGCCCGCTGGATCCCTGCACGGCTGGTCTCTGGGAAAGAAGGGGCCATGGGACTTTGGCAGTGGGGAAAACAGGAATGGTTTATGACCATGTCCACCCAGAACCAGAGGTGTGGTTCTCTTCTGTTCTCTCAGCTGTCAATGAGAGACAGAATTGCCAAGGCAGAGAATCAGGGGTCCTCTGTATCAAAGTACCTAAGGCATAAGTAAGAACTGGAAAAAGAAAAGTGAGCCGTGGGAGCAAAAGAGCCAAAGACTGGAGCAAGGGGAGAGCCAAAGTCCAGAGAATTGGGGAGGAGGAGACCACAGAGAACAGAAGACAGGGGTGGCAAGAGCTCCCAGCATCTAAGGAGTCAAGGAGAAAGCCAGTAAATATCAGGCAGACTGGTGGCTGGTGTGAAACGTGTCAAAGCCATCTGCTGCATTAAGAATTTTTAGGATAAGTTACACTCACCAAAGATCTTTAGTCATCTAATTTAGTGCAGGAGAGTAGACATTGCAGGACACCAGTCACTGAACAGTATTTGGGTCTCATGTCAACCAGCCTTCTCCCCCTAGCCCTGGCCTGGATGTATATCACCCCTGAAGAATTTCTTCTCAGGTTCACAATGGACACAATCTTTTACAAGCCATACCCAGCAGGGCTACCATTTCTAACACAGCAGCATAGTATGAGGCACCAGGGATTTGAAATAGACCAACAGAGAGTCACCTTGGAGGTTGTTGTTGTTGAAGGGTCTGGCCAGCTCCTGTCTGCTCCGGGGGAGTCAGGGAGCAGTTTTGGTGGGAGGGGTGCAGGGAGCAAATGTGAGGCTTGCAATTAAAGGTAGTCGTGGGTGGGGAAGCGGGCAGAGCTATAAATTCTCTTGCTCATAAATCTGTGTGCCAGAACCCTCCCAGGGCGAGCTCAGAGCCAGAGTCAGCCAGCTCTTCAGGCTGGTCGTGCTGGAGCCCTGCCTCTGTCCCTCCAAACACAACGGCCTTTCCCCTCTGTACCCTTTCCAGAAGACGCAGAGCTGGCTCACTGCAACTCTCAAGAACTCCCCCTAGGAACATTTTCAGAGAGTCTTGTGAAATTCTGAGCATTTTCATAGCCAAAGTGGAGCAGCAGCAACGGTGGAATGTTGGGGAGGTCGGCCTGCATGTTTTCACGTTGAATAATTTTGTGTGGCTGCGACGGCCAGGCAGGGCTCCTGCTGGTGTTAATCAGGCCGCTGGGTGTTTTCTGCTGCCCTCTTGGTTCAGGACTTTGGTGTTCATTTCGAACTGGTACTACTTCAGACTGTCGTCTTGGGAAAACCATGTCACATTATTCATCCGGGGGAGTCTTTTTTCCTGTTCTTCTTCAGACAGACTTCTTGGGGCAAACCTATTAAGCCAATCAAAAGATAAACTAGTACGTGTGTGGAACAGGTACGTGGGGACCAAAGCAATGATGGAGGACCCATGTGGCAGGCAAATGGCGCAGAGTGGCCCCCTCAGGTAAGAGTTGGAGGAGAATACGCATCTGGCCACTTGGGTTTAGGGTCTGAACCGCCACAACCACCTCCCCAGAATATTCAAGTGTGAAGTCCTAGATTGGAGACTGCAGGGCCAAATTCCACAGCAGACATGGCTTGGCCCACACGGGCATCTTAAGATTTTAGAATCCACTTCCAACATTTTTACATAAGGATATTGCAAAAAGACTCTGGATTTTCAGCTTTGCTTTTAAAAAGAAAGGATATGGCAACACATGACCTATATGGCCACAGGGTAACAGATGTCTGCCCCTGGGCCTGGGTAGGTTTATCACAGCTGTGACCACTCTCTGCAGTCAAGGTCAGTTAGTACATACTGACCTGTCTCTGGCATGTGTATGTATTTTTATTATACACATTTTCATATATACAGAAAAATACTGAGATTAATAAACACCTATGTCTGCATCTTCCAATTTTAACATCGTCACAACTGCCATATTCATTTCCCATGTTTTTAAAATTTTTTTAATGTTTATTTTTTTGAGAGAGACAGAGCACCAGAGGGGGAGGGACAGAGAGAGAGTGAGACACAGAATCCGAAGCAGGCTCCAGGCTCTGAGCAGTCAGCACAGAGACCAACTCAGGGCTCGAACTCGAACCGCAAGATCATGACCTGAGCCAAAGTGGGGCACTGAACTGACTGAGCCACCCAAGTGTCTGATCACTTCCCATGTTTTAAGTAATAATGTATTGAATCCTCCTCAACCTCTTCAGTCCTATTCTCCTTCCCTGACATTGGTGTGTATGCTGCCCACCCAAATTTTCAAACTTTTACCATATTTGTATATATCCACAAACAAGAAAATGTATTATCTGGCATGTTTAAACAAGGTCGTAACATATGTACATTCGTTTTGCCTTTGGGATCTGTTCATGTTGCCACTGTAGCTCCAGTACATCTATTTTCTTGACTTTGTATATTTCATCTTATGTATTTTAGTCATTCTGCCATTGGTGGGCATTCAGACTGTCTGCCAGTCAGGGTTTATATAAATAATTATGCAGTGAACATCCTTGTCCAGTTTTCTTGGGTACATGTGCAAGAAACTGTACCCATATAAATTGAATTACAAAGCCACGAGATATGTACACCCTGATAACAAAACTAGACAAAGACATTACAAGAAAACTACAGACCAATATCTCCCATCAATAAAGACACAAAAATCCTAAACAAAATATTGGTAAATTGAATCCAGCAATATAGAAGGGATTACACATCATAACCAAGTGGAACTCATACCAGGAATGCAAGGTTGGTTTATCACCTGAAAATCAGTTAAGGTAGCACACCACATCAACAGTATAAAAGACAGGATCGCATTATCATTGCAATTGACAAACACAAAGTAGTTGACAAAATGCAGTACTCCTCACAATCAAAGAATTCTACCAACTAGGAATAGAAGGGAATTTCCTCAACCTCATAAGGAACATCTATAAAAAACCCACAACTATAATCATACTTAAGGGAGAAAGACTGAATGTTTTCTCCCTAAGAGAGGAACAAGACAAGAATGTCTGTTTTTACCATTTATCTTCAACTTTGTACTGGTGGTTCTAGACAGAGAAATTAGGCAAGAAAATGAAGTGAGAGTGAAAAGGGGTCTGAATTGGAGAAGTAAAACTATATCTATTTGCAGATGACATGATCTTATATATAGGAAATGTCTAAAGAATCCACTAAAAAGCTACTAGAACTAATATATGCATTGAGCAAGCAAGTTTATTAAATATGAAATCAATAGTCAAAAATCTATTACATTACTATACCCTTTCAATGAATTATCTGAAAAGGAAATTAAGAAAGCAGTACTGTTTACTGTAGCATCAAAAACAGTAAAATACTTAGAAATAACTTTACAAAAAAAGTACAAGATTTCTACACTGAAAACAAAAGAAAACCTTTTTTAAGTTTATTTCTTTTGAGAGAGAGAGAGCATGAGCATGAGTAGGGAGGGGCAGAGAGAGGGGGAGAGAGAGAATCCCAAGTAGGCTTTGCATTGTCAGTGCAGAGCCCAGTGTGGGGCTCACACTGTGAGATCATGACCTGGGCCAATCTCAAGAGTCAGAGGCTTAACTAACTGAGCCATCCAAGCACCCCAACAAAATGTTATTGAAGAAGTAATGAATATCTAAATACATCCCATGTTCATGGATTGGAAGACTTAATATTGTTAAGATGGAAATACTCTACAAATTAATCTACTTCCATAACATGATCTCTATTAAAATTTCACTATTATATCTATAAAATAGAGATATAGGTTGCTATAACACAATCCCTATTAAAATTCCAGCTGTCTTTATTGCACAAACAATTTTTAAAGTTTATGTGGAATTGCAAAGAACCCCTAATAGTCAAAACAATCTTTAAGAACAGGGGTGCCTGGGTGGGTCAGTTGATTAAGCATCCAAGTCTTGATTTCAGTTCAGGTCATAATCTCATAGTCACAAGATTGAGCCCCACGTCAAGCTCGGTGCTGAGTATAGAGCCTGCTGCTTGGGATTTTCTCTCTCCATCTCTCTCTGCCCCGCCCCCACATGTTCTCCTCTCTCTCTCTCTCTCTCAAAATAAATAAATAAACATTAAAAATAAGAACAAAGGTTCTTATCTTAGAGGACTGAAAAATTACTTGATTTTAAAAACTACAAAGAGTAATCAGGACAGTATGGTATAAAGAGAGACATAAAGAACAATAGAATATATGAGTGTCTAAAAATGTTGGTAGACTTTTGACAAGGATTTCAAGACAATTTAGTGGGTAAAGACTAACCTTTTCTGCAAATCATCCTTAGATACTGGGTGTTTACATACAAAAGAATGAAGTTGGATCCCTAGCCTATACCGTAGACAAAAGTGAACTCAAAGTGAATCAAAGACCAAAATATAAGAGCTAAAACTTTAAAACCTACAAGAAAACATAGACATAAATCTTCCTGATTCCAGATTAGGCAATGGTTTCTTAGATATGAGAGCAAAATTACCAGCAACAAAAGAAAAAAAATAGATGACTAGACATTATCCAAATTTTAAACTTTTGTGCTTCAAAGTCATCAGGAAAGTGAAAAGATAATTCAAAGAATTGAAGAAAAATTCAGCAAATCCTATATCTGATAAAGTAGTTCTATCTAGAATATATAAATAACACATCTCAGTAATAAAAAAAGTCAATCCAATTAAAAATGGACAAACCATCTGAATTGACATTTCTCTAAAGGTGTACAAAATGGCCAATAAGCACATGGGTAAATACTCAATATCATCAACCATCAAGGAAATACAAATCAAAACCATAATGAAATCCAACAAATGGTAAATACATAGAAAAGAATGAAGTTGGACTCTTACTTTATGCCATGTACAAAAATTGACTCAAAGTGGATCAAAGACCTGAATGTAAGAGGTGAAACTATAATACCCTTAAAATAAAACATAGGAAAAAAGGGGTCATAATACTGGTTTTGGTGATGATTTCTTAGATATAACTAGAAAAGCACAGGCAACAAAGTAAAACTAGATAAATTGGAAAAACTTTTATGCATCAAAGACAATATCAACAGTGTGAAAGGCAATCCAAATAATGGGAGAAAGTATTTGCAAATCACATATTTGATAAAGGAGTAATTTCCAGAATATATTTTTTAAAACTCCTACAAATCAACAACAAAAAACAACCCAATTTAAAAATAGGCTAGGGACTTGGCTACATATTTCTCCAAATATGTTACATATTTCTACAAATGGGGTGCCTGAGTGGTTCAGTCAATGAAGCATCCAACTTTGGCTCAGGTCATGATCTTGCTGTTCATGAGTTCAAGTCCTGCGTCAAGCTCTTTGCTGATAGCTCAGAGCTTGGAGCCTGCTTCAGATTCTGCGTCTTCCTCTCTCTCTGCCCCTTCCCCGCTCAGACTCTGTCTCCCTATCTCTCTCAAAAATTAATAAACATTTAAAAAGATACAAATAGTCACTAAGTACATGGAAAGATGTTTAACATCACTAATGAGGGAAATGCCCTACAAATCATGAGATAATCACTTCACACCTGTTAGGATAGTTATTATCAAAAACAACAAGTGTTGGTGAGGATGTGGCAAAACTAGAACCCTTGTATATTATTGATTGGAATGTCAAATGGTGCAATCATTGTGGAAAACAACATGATGATTCCTCAAAAAATTTAAATACAGTATTACCATCTCATCTAACAATTCCACTTCTGGGTACACATCCAAAAGAACTGAAAGCAAGGACTAAAAAAATACTGTACAACCATGTTCATAGCATCATTACTCACAATAGCCAAAAGGTAGAAGCAACCCAAAGTGTCTACCAGTGGCCAAATGGATAAATGAAATGTATTACATACATACCATGGAAAATTATTAAGCCTTAAGAAGGAGGAAATTCTGACACCTGCTGCCATAGGGATGAAACTTGAAGAAAATTGTGCTAAATAAACTCTTCATGGAAGGGCAAATATCATCTGACTCCACCTATATCAGTTGTATCCTGTAAGTTGTCATAGAGACAGAAAGGATGATGGCTGCCAGGGGCTGGAGGGAAATGGGCATAGGTAGTTATTGTTTAGGGAGTCCAGTTTCAGTTCCTTTATTGGAAGAAGACAAGTTCGGAAGATAGTGGTGATAGCTGTATGACAGTGTGAATGTAGTGAATGCCACTGAACTACACACGTAAAAGTGGTTAAAATGTTAAACTTTATGTTACGTGTCTTTTGCCACCTTAAACCACACTACAATGAGATACCACTTTACACCCACTAGGATGACTATAATCAAAAAGACAGAAAATAGCAAAAATGTATAAGGATGTGGAGCACTTAAAACCTTCATTAACTACCGCAGGAATGTAGAATGGTGCAGCTGCTTTGGAAAAGTCTGGCATTCCTTAAATTGTTAAACATGGAGTTAACATATCATCCAGCAATTCCATATACCCAAGAGAAATGAGAACAGCCATCCACACAAAAATTATACACAGATGTTCATTGTAGTATGATTCATAATAGCCAAAACATGGAAACAGCCCAAATGCCCATCAGCTGATGAGCTGATAAATGAAACATGGTATATCCATACAATCACATATTATTCAGCAATAAAAGGGAATTAAGTACTGCTACAGGCTACAACATACATGACTCTTGGAAACATTATGCTAAAAAAAGAAGCCAGCCACAAAGAACCACATGTGATAGGATTCCGTACATATGAAATGTCCAGGAGAGGCAAATCTATAAAGATAGAAAGTAGATCTGAGAGGGATGGGAAATAGGAGATGTGGAAGATGGCAGCTGAGGCATAAATATTTCTTTTGGGGGTAACTAAAGCATTCTAAAATCTATTTTGGCAGTGGTTTCACAACCCTGAATATATTGAATTGTCTTCCTTACATGGATGAATTATATGGTGTGTGAATTGTTAAAATGATTCTTCCACTTACTAATGTGTGACCTTGGGCAAGACACTTAACCTCTCTGTGCCTCAATTTCCCCACCTGTAGGATGGCTTTATATAGGACCATTGTAAGGATCAAATAAGTTGAATCATGTCTGACGCTGAGAACATTGCCTGGCACAAAGGAAGCCCTCAAAAAGGATTAGCTGATATAATATCTAGAGAAACCATTTTTTCAATAAGAGTTTTATTTGAATTCCAATGTAGTTGGCATACAATGTTATATTAGTTTCAGGTGTGCAATATAGTGATTCAACAGTTTTGTACATTACTTAGCACTCATCATGATAAGTATACTTTTTAATCCCCATCACCTATTTTGCCCATCCCCCCCCACTTCTCCTAGAAAGTCTTTTTTTTTTTTTAGTTTATTTTTGAGAAAGAAAGAGAGCACAAGNACAATGTTATATTAGTTTCAGGTGTGCAATATAGTGATTCAACAGTTTTGTACATTACTTAGCACTCATCATGATAAGTATACTTTTTAATCCCCAACACCTATTTTGCCCATCCCCCCCCACTTCTCCTAGAAAGTCTTTTTTTTTTTTTTAGTTTATTTTTGAGAAAGAAAGAGAGCACAAATGGTGGAGGAGCAGAGAGAGAGGGAGACAGAGGATCTGAAGCAGGCTCTGCACTGACAGCACAGTGCCAGATGCAGGGCTTGAACTCATGAACTGTGTGATCATGACCTGAGCCAAAGTCAGACACTTAACCGCACTCGGGCTCCCTGAGAAACCATTTTTAACACATTTTCCCTAAGTGTGGAAGTCTGTCCTTCCTTCCTTTACCCCTTCCTCTCTCCCTTCTATCTCCCCTTCCTCTTTTTTGCCTTCCTTTCCCCAGCAAATAAGAACTAACCACAGTGATTCAAAGACCCCTTCAGGAAAATGTGGAAAGTTCTCAGACCCCCGCCAATCACCCATCTTGGTTCTCAGGGCTACACTCATATCCTCAAGCCCAGAAAAGCTCACATTCACAGACTAGCATATTCCTTCCTCATTATGCCCTTCAGGTTTTCATTTCCTCCTTTAAAAAACAAATATGTGAATAATATTACTTTTCGGGGGAATGTGTATGAGAACTCATAATTCTCAAGTCGTAGATGGAGAAATGCTGAGCTGGAGCTGAACATGCAACTATAAAGCATCACCCTGGTCCCCCCCGGGAGAGCATGACAGCTGGGCCCGCGCAGCCCCTGTTGTCCCTCCTCACCCCATGCCTTCTTTCACAGACATCTGTTCAATAAAAGCAGCCATGTATCTTCAGAGACTATAAATGACACATGTTAAAGTCGTGTTTTGATTGTTTTCTTAACGGAGTTGTTGGCTGTAATCTGGCTGGAGCTGTAAGAGCGACTCGGGCAGATGGGAGTCTGATGCTGCCTGAGGGTCCTCCCTGGTGTTTTTGGGAGAGAGCCGGGAGGTCCAGCGTCTGGCCAGGAGGCCTCTGCCATGTCTCCTGACCCCCAGGCGTGCAGCACATGCGGTGGCCACAGCTTCAGGTGTGCTGGGAAAGGCCTTGTCATCCGTGGGAAGGCAGAACAAGGTGTTTGTGTTTCCTTGGCTGCACCCTCACAGCCCAATGGACAGCACCCTGCACTAGGGAGGAGGGGAAGAGACCCACATCCCTGGCGGCCTCCCCCATGCCAGCCATCTCCCCGGGAGCTTACCTGTGTGCATTTGTCCTCGGGGCCTGGACCATGTAAGCAGAGATCACCTGAGCCAACCCACCACCAAAGCCTGTGAGAGGAGAGCTACTACTGACATTGTACAGAGGAGAAAACTGAGGCTTGAGTACTGACGTGCCTAAGGACACACAGTGATGAGTCAGTGAAGACTTGAGTCTAGTTCCTGAATGTGGGCTTCTGAGAATTTGAGAATGTCTGACTGAAATATGTGGGCCCCTTTGACTTACAGACATCATGATGAGATCGGTCAGGTGAACCATAACCAGAAGCATAATTGTATAAGTGAAAAAGCCTTGCTGGTTGTTCCTTTTCTGGCTCCTTATCCCAGTCATAGGTGCTTGCATTCCCAACCCCTGCCATCAGTCCTCCATCCTATTTTCTCCCTATAGAAGTTCCTTGGGTGAGTTGTTCTTACCTTGCTTTCTACCATGACCTTCTTGCTGATGACTCCCAACCCTGTGTCTCCACCCCAGACCACACCCTTAAACTCCAGAACTTCCCAGCACCTTGAACTCAGACCCTTCCCAACACCACTCAGCTGCCCAGTGGCTGCCTCAACCTGACTCTCTCAAAGTGGTGCCCACCCTTCTGCCCCCAGTACAAGTCCTCTCCCCATGTTCTCCCTTGCAGTGGAGGTACTATCGGCATCCTCTGTGCCCATTGGAATCCTGAGCTTGACTCTTGCCCCCTTTATCTCCTTGACCCCACATACCCAAAGCCCTGTCAACTGCACTCTTAAATAGTCTTATATCTGTTTTCCATTTCTCCACTACTGCTTTGGTGAAAGCCATCATCTTGCCCCAGATGATTGGTACCTGAGATACTCTCTCAGCCTCTCTTCCACCCACCCTTAAGTACCCTTCAAGAGCCAGCCATCCCCAACCAGGCAGCTGCTTGCTCTCTTTCTCTCCCCCCGCCCCTTAAATATCATGGGCAGGCTCTACTTCTTTGGTTGGCCAACTTCACATTGACCATCAGGACCCAACTAAAGCTCCATTTCCTCCATAGCGCTTATCAGATAGTGAAGAAAGTATCTGTTTATATGTTTCTCTTTCCCCCAAGGAACACACATTTGACTGAGCTCTGTGAGTGTGGGGACACTGAGCCAAGTGCCCCAGCCCTAGGTTTAGAATTTGGCATAAAATGGATACTCTCGGGGCGCCTGGGTGGCTTAGTCAGTTGAGCGTCCGACTTTCGCTTAGGTCATGATCTCGCAGTTCGTGGGTTCGAGCCCCACGTCGGGCTCTGTGCTGACTGTCAGCTCAGAGCCTGGAGCCTATTTCAGAGTCTGTATCTTCCTCTCTCTCTGACCCTCCCCTGCTCACGCTGTCTCTCTCTCTCTCTCTCCTAGAAATAAATAAACATATTTAAAAAAATGGATACTCATATGTCTAGGGGACACATGCGCTGACATTGAACAAAGCACCTGTACTTTGTCCAGTGGCTGTTCTCCCTCTAACCTGCCCTGCATCTTCCTGAGGCTTCTGAGATGTTTCCCATCATTCTTTTTATGCTGTGATGTTTTACATGTGGCATATATGATGCTATGCCAGATATTTGTCTGTCTCCATAATAGTTGCTCAGACTATCACATAACAGACAACTTATTTTCCTTACTCTGGTTAATTTAATTAATGTCGGGAACATCCCTAGCACAGAGCTAGGCGTAGACTGGTGCTCAGCCGATACCAGATCCTTCTTACTAGTGCATTTTGGAGAGGCATAAAGTTGACTGAATCCCATAGATACAACACTTGTTAGTTCCAACACCTCTTTGTGTTAAAATACATCTCCCAGTATTTTAACAGTTTGAAGTTGTTGAAATTGAATGACCTACCAGTGTTCTCTCTCTGGCTGTCTATATTTGAGATTCACTTTATAGTTGACATAAAATAACTATGTCAAAAGAACCTGATACTGAATACGTCATTGTTTCCTTATAACAACTAAGTCCCCATAGCAGGGAAGTTCACAAGATCTTTACCTAGTTTAAATCTCAGCCAAATCAAGATTTGAATAGAAAGAGAATTTTGAATAGAAGCTGAAATTTTCAGAACTGTGAATGTAAGCAGAATAATGCCTCCCCCCCCCCCCCCCCAAGAGGTCTGGATCCTGATTCCTGGAACTCTCTTTACATGTCAAAGGGAAGTTAGGGAAATCAGAGGGTTGCAGTTGGAAATAAAGTTGTGTGATGGATTGAACTGTGCCCCCACCATACACATACACCAAAATAGATATTGAAGTCCTAGCCCTCAGTATTTCAGAATGTGACCTTGTTTGGAAATAGGGTCATTACAGATGTAATTAGTTAAGGTGAGGTCATACTGAAGTAGGGTGGGCCCCTCATCTAATCTGATTAGTGTCCTTCCAGAGACAGCTATGTAAAGACCGGGAGACACAGGGTGAACACCATGTGAAGATAGAGACAGAGATTGGAGTAACACACATACAAGCAAAGGGACACCAAGGGTGGCCAGCTATCATTAGAACCTAGGAGAGAGGCTCTCTCACAGCCTTCAGAAGGAACCTACCCTACGACACTTTGCTTTTTGGCTTCTAACCTCCAGAACTGCGAGAGAATAGCTTTCTGTTGTTTTAAGCCACCAAGTTTGTGGTGCTTTTTCCAGCAGCCCCAGCAAACTACTATAAGTTGCTAATCAGCCGGCCCTAAAATAGATTATCCTGTATCATCTGCATGGGTCTGGTGCAATCACACATGTTCTTAAAAGTGGAGGAAGAAGGCAGACGAGAACGTCGTGATACAGTATGAGAAGGGCTTGGCAGGACGCTACTGGCATTGAAGATGGAGACAAGAACACAAGCCAAGGCACTGGGGCAGCATCTAGAAGCTGGAATAGGCAAGTCTTCCCAGAGTGTCTGGAGGGAACCAGCTCTGGCAGCACCTTTGTTTTAGACCAGTGAGATCCATGTCAGATTCCCAACCTCCAGAAGCATAAAGTAATAAGTCTGTTTTGTTTTGCTCCATTAAGTTTATGGTCATTTTCTGCAGCAGCAATAAAAAAAAAAAAAATACAAGGTCTCAAGTAGTGACTGAGCTGTCAGGAGGATCTGATTAGAAGCACTGAACTTGAAGTATGTGCGGAGGAGCCCAGTCTGTTTCCTGCTGGACAGGAAAGGAATCCAGTCCTTCCAGACTCCAGAGCCACTGAGGAAGGGAGGCCCGAACTAAGGAAGTGTTCATGGGGGTTTCCTCAAGCATCAGTTTTACTGCTTTTAAGATGATCTATGAACTCAAACTTAGCTAATAAATGCCACTGTTAGGGTTTTTAGAGGATACGGGTGAAAGCTTGAGCTGCACTTGTGATATTAATTGTTTTATGGAGTCACAGTACCTTTCTCCCATTGCTGGACTTAGAATTAGTGGGATTTCGCGCCAATGTTCACTTGCATGTTGTCCCTCCAGCACAGAAGAGCCTCCTGTAGCCGTACTGCTCTGGTGAAATGGTTTCTTTCAGCCACCAGGAACAAAGCTTCCAGAAAGTCATCTTTTGCTCCCCATACTTCACCGAGGGAATGTGGCTATTTATCAAGATGAGGAGCAAAAACAAGTCTACCTGAAAAATAGCTCTGATGTCCTGCAGCACACCTGCATGTGTGACATGGCACATGTCTCAGGTGGGCTGCGTGAGGACCCCTACAGAGATGCTCTGGGCTCCCAGGTGTCTGCACGGAGCTGAGCACCAGCGTTTCTCCCCGTCCCATCATGGCCTCCCTGGGACTTGGGAGACACTTCACTTCCTTGTCCTTCTCTCACTTACGCCTGTTTCTAACCATTACTTCTTTAAATTAAATTGTAGAGGGGCGCTGGTGGCTCAGTCATTTAAGCATCTGGCTCTTCATCTCAGCTCAGGTCATGATCTCACAGTTTGTGGGATTGAGCCCCGTGTCTGTGCTATCAGCAGAGCCTGCTTGGGATTCTCTCTCTTCCCCTCTCTCTCTGCCCCTCCCCTGCTGACACTCTCTCTAGTCAGGCTCTGTGCTGGGATGAGCACTGGGTGTTATATGTAAGGGATGAACCATGGGAATCTACCCCCAAACCAAAAACACACTGCGTACACTGTATCGTAGCTAACTTGATAATAAAATATTTTTTAAATGTTAATTAAATTGTGATGAAAATACACATAACATTTACCATCTTAACCTTTTTTAAGTGTAAAGCTTAGTGGCATTGGGCACATTCACACAACTGAGCACCCATTACTACCGTCTGTCTGCAGAACCCCACCTCCTGCTCACATACAGCTCTGCTCTCCTTAAACACTAGCTCCCTGTTCCTTTCCACCTGGAGGCCACCATCCTACTGTCTCTATGAATCAACTCCAGTTACCTCACCTAAGTGGAGTCATTCAGGACTTGTCCTTCTTTGACTGGCTTATTTCACTCAGCGTGATGTCCTCATGGTTCATCTGTATTGTAGCACATTTTGAATCTCCTTCCTTTATAAGACCGAATGGTATTATTCTCTTGTACATTCTCCTGAGGCGTTGTGCCATATTTGCGTCTGGATGACTAGAACCCTGTGCGCAGCTGGGAAGTGGGAAGGGAGAAGGAAGGGTGGAAGGGCAGGGAGATAGGAATGTGCCATGAGCTGCCCCATGTGTGACTTGCAGGTGTGAGGTGGTCTGTGAGAATCACAGGGGGTTCGGGAATGCCTTGGCCTCAGACAGGGCTTGTTTTGAATCTCAGCAGATCCTCAATACATCTGACAATAACTATCACCCTAGGGACAGGAGCAGGGACAGCCCTTTTACACAGCCCCAGGAGACAGAGAACCCCTCCCCACCCTGTTAGGGAACAGGGCAGACCATAGATCAGTTTCATGCATGTCTACATGTGCTTGGAGTTCTGTCATCTATTGCTCTGCCAGACTCTGGGCAACAGCAAGAAGGGACTTTGCAAGGGGTCAAAATATTCTTCTGGAAAGGGGAAGAGGGACACATAGGCTGTTTTCCATTCTGTCATACTTCTGCAAAGCACCTAAAATGCACAAGACACACCAGAAGCAAAGGAAAGAGGAACAGGGCACTTGGCAGTCCCTCACAGCTCTATAGGAATCTGATCCCCTCGGGTCTAACTCTTCCAGTCAGTGATAGAACAGGAGGCATAGAAGACATCTGAGGCGGGACTGCTGAACCTCTGCCAGCTCTTCCCCATCCCCTCGGCTGCCCAGATGTGATCTTTGTGTGGACCAAAGTCAATTTGCATATTTCCTAGAGCATGTGCCCTGGTTGTATGCCCAGGGATGGAGACGCTGGCACCCTCTGGCCAACAGCATGCAGGTGACAGTCTTGTGAGTATAACATACAAGTCTCTCTTTCCAGGGTTGGCCTCCAGGAAGCACAGCAAATACAAAAGATGGGAGGGGGACACAAAGCTCTGTTCACAGCTGGGGTCAGCACAACGACGCCAAACAGGTGTCATCAACCTAAAAGCCCGACGTCTGCTCTGTGTTCACAAAGTCAATTGCAAAAGGTCAGGATAAAGGAGATCTGGCTGAGAGTCTTCTAAGTTCTCTTTAGCTTAGAAAATAGAAATGGTGTGGAGCTGAGCAGCATTAATAAACATGGAGCCTCCACTGAAAGAGGGAGAAAATCATCACTTTCTCTCCTGCTGCCTTCAGACCCCATCTGGGCCACTTTGTCCACAAGAAAGAGATCCATTTGGAGAACAGTAGTGACTGATTAGAGACTTAGAAGGGAAAGGATTCAGAACCTGTCACATGCAAATTATCTCGATCAAGTGAAGAGTACACTTAAAAGGGGAACAAAAGAGTGGTCTTCAAATATTTAAGGAGGCAATCATGCCACTCCAAAGACCAGAACAAGGAGAAATGGGAAGGATTTGGTTTAGTTCTTACAGTGTCATTTAAATAGTTGTCAGGTCGTGAAATGGGGACAAGATTTGCTCACTGCCCTTTGGGACTTCATTGTCTGGGAGAAGATAAGTAATAACAATTGCTACAAGCCATACAGGCTGATGTGTGTCAGGTGCCTGTAAGCAGCTTACAGGCAACATGTCACTTGTCATCACACCCCAGGGTACACACACTCCTTTCCATCCCGTAGCTGATGCAAGGGCTCTGGGGAGAGAAGTTTCCCTGAATTTATTCCTGGGTGCATGGAGGATGGTGATGAGCTCTTCGAAGGGGACCGAAGCTTGCCCTAAGGGACAAGGAGGAACAGTAGAGGGAGGGGTCTGGGTAGCTCCATCTTCTCAACATTTACCCCAACCACTACCACCACCCCCTTGCTGCTGCCCTGGAGGGCATATCTCTCCTCTTTCCAAACCCTCTGGGACTGCATCTTATTCAATCAAGAGCCACAGTGGCCAGCCAGGGACTGTAGAGTCTTCCCTGTGCCCTCTCATATCCCTCTCTCTGCTCCTCCCTCCTCCCCCTTTTCCAGCCACACTGGACTCCTTGCTGCTCCTCAACCCTGCCAGCACACTCCTCCCCAGAGCCTTTGCACCCGCCATGCCCTCTGCCTGGAGGTATTTTCCCAGGGAACCACAGTGCTTAATTCTCTTGCTTCCTTCCAGGCTCTGCTCACATGTCAGCTTATCAGTGAGTCTGTCCCTGCCCACTTGTGTGCTCACTCCTCACCTCCTCCCGTGACCTTCCCTACACTACCTTATTTTTCTCTAAAGTGCTTACTACCATGTAGCATCTTCTCTATTCATATGTGATATATGTTATATAGAGTCTACTGTGTTATATTCTATTGTATATCATTTGTTGGTTTACTGTCTGTCCCCATTCAGACAGATTTGGAGGGCAGGGCTTTGTCTTGTTCACTGCCACATCATCAGAACCTAGGACAGTGCCTGGCATCTGGGAAGCCCTCAGTGAATGTGCCATGCTAGGATGGGTGCATGAGCAAGTAAGCTAGAACTGGAGATGAAGTGGGGGTTGGCACCACCCAGTGTCCCCTAAAGGACTTTGCCTGTGGGAAGATACTGCTGACATTTCTTTTTTTAAAAGGGTTTTTTTTTTTAGTTTTTTGAATTTAAATAGAGAGCATGAGTGAGAGAGAGGCAAAGAGAGAGGAATAGAGAGAATCCTAAGCTGGATCCGCACTGTCAGCACAGAGCCCGACATGGGGCCTGATCCCACGAACCTTGAGATCATGACCTTGAGATCATAACCTCATGAGCTGAAATCAAGAATTGGACGCTTAACCAACTGAGCCACCCAGGTGCCCCAACACTGTTATTATTTCTGTACAGTAGGATAGCATAATCAGACTTGATTTGAGCAACTTAAGACCATTCCAGCTGACGATGAAGAAATGCATGGTTATCAGAGATGGCCATCCACAGATTGAGCCATTGTGTCAATATGGGAGCTCCTGGGGGCTAGGTGGACTTGAGGCTCATGCAGGGACCAAATAGGAGAGAGTCCTTTTGTGTCCCCAAAAAGGCATTCAAAGCCCCATTTGGTGTCCTGAGAAATCATGACTTAAACTGCTCAGTTTCTTTCCACCACCCCAAGGCCGACAGAGGCCATGGCAGAATCAGGGTCCTTCAAAGATAAGGCAGGTAGACTGAGTTCAAGTTGAGCACTTTCAACAGCTCCATCCTGCTACAGTCCACAAGGTGCCTCCTCAAAAGTGACAGTCTCCACCCAAAAGGGCTATCCACTCTTTGGAAAGTAGGGAGTACCTGGTCCCGGTGTGTTCAAGCTGGCCCTGGAGCGTCCTTTGTCAAGGGCTGTACCAGGCTGGTTTTGTTGCAATGACAAACGACCCCAGTATCTCAGTGGCTTGTAGCAAATGGTGTCACATTATTACCGAGCTCAGCTGTTGGAACATCCCCTGCACTGGGACCTGCTACTCTCATGGCAGAGGGTAGGAAACAGTGAGAACCAGAGCCAAACCACATAATCACACTCAAAGCTCCTGCTGGGACATGGCCAACTTCGTGTCCACTCACACCCCATTGAACAAAGCACTGTTGTATACAGTGGGTGGGATATGTAATCCCACTACAAGGAGAGTGACCACTTGGGAGCAATAATTGAATCTGCCATAGAGGTGTTATGTACAGAAGGTTTTGTGTTTTGAATACGTTATTGAACCGCTCAACTCCTGTGGCTTCCGCAGCCCTACTACTTCAGAATTATTTCTAAAGTTGATTGCGAAGCTCTCTGAGTCAATCTCCCTCTCTCACAATACAGACCCAAGATGCCATGATCTCTGTCCGCAAGGCCCTCCAGTGAAGCTGGTTTCCCCACCCAGTTTTTCTCTCACTGTCTTTCCTCCTCCTGGACAGGTGGGTGGCAGGCCCGTGGAGCCCCTGCTCAGCCACCTGTGAGAAGGGCATCCAGCATCGGGAGGTGACCTGCGTGTACCAGCTGCAGAATGGCACAGATGTCACCACACGACCCCTCTATTGCCCGGGACCCCGGCCAGCACCAGTTCAGAGCTGTGAAGGCCAGGACTGCCTGTCCATCTGGGAGGCATCTGAGTGGTCACAGGTGAGTGCCTGGGCTGTCACCAGTGCTGAACCCGCCAACAGAGCGTCTGGCCCTGTCCATCACCCAACTGGTGCCTTTCTCTCCATGGTATTTGTGACTCAGCACATCACAGTCTTTGCCAGCTCCTCAGTATCCAAAAGATGTATTCAAGTCACATATTCTTAAATTCTATCTGAGATAACAGTATGGCTAAACAAGCATAGGTAATGTAGTTTTGATCATGTATACATTTCTGATAATATATACCACAGTTTGATCCCATTTTCTATGACAGTTCTCATGTAAAGATGGATGGATGGATGGATGGATGGATGGATGGATGGATTGGTGGACGGAAGAATGGGTGGGTGAGTGGGTGGATGGGTGGATAGACGGGTAGGTGCATACATAGGTAAGTAAGCAGACCAACTGACCAACTGACTGATCTTTTAATTTTATTTCAACATATTTGAACTTTAGTGTGATCAGATTGGGAAGGTGGTATCATAGGCTTTCCTTGAACTCTGTGTCAGTCTTTGTGAATTGTAAGAGGCAAGCAAATGCTGGGAGGGACAGTTTTTAGTGTGCAAGTTGGAGTCACACACCTTATGCCATAAAACATGTTGGAAAGAAGTCAATTAAGGCTTAAGTTTTAGCTTTGAAGACTGATTCTGGTAATATTTTATCTTTGGTAATATCATCCTTCAAGGCTTTGCATTGACTTTGCGTTAATGATTTGACGTTTGGCCATAAAACAAAAAAAAAAATAGCTAAATAAAGGGCAAGTTTCCCTCAGATCCTCCATCAAGTGTGTTCTAGGAAAGTCAGAAAGGCTAAATCCAAGACACTCTTCAGTGTGGAAAATATTTTTAAGTTCCTTTTTATTGCCAAACAGTTGGAATTATTTTGAATAAGAACGTATTCAGCCCATTCTTAACGAACAAAAAGTCTGCCCTTGGCTACTTTGAAATGGGGATTACTGTTCAGACGGATCTTGACATGTACCCGTTTAAAGACCTGAGTCTTTAACATGCCCTTTATGATATTTATAGAAAAGAGAGAGTTTAAATTTTTTATTTTTTTCTATGTCCTAAGGTTTGTGAGTTGCACATTCCAGGGACCATTTTTAGGGAGGGGAGCTACTTGCTGGAGGGGTAGAGGCGGGAATGCAGTCTTCTCCCCAACCCACCTTGAGCCTAAGGTCCTTGATCACTTGGCTCTTGATCCAAACAAGATTTACAGTTTAATCAGATCAAAGCCATACATTTTCCATTTGGATTCTTTCTCACAGAAAAAAGAGAAAAAGGTCCTTACAAAACTAACCAAGCCTGACATCATCAACTATCACCATAGTATTAAAAAGAATACCAGATTGGAAAAGGTGAGATAGCTAAAGCAGTATTTAAAGAAATATCTCTAATTTCACGTCTATATCTCTGTGCATATGTGATCCTAATGCTGAAATAGCATCAATACCAATCAGTCTAATTCTGGCTCATCCCAACCTTGAGCCAAATGCGTCTTTCTGCACATTCAACTTGGAATCAAATCTCGCCCCCATTCATGAGATGCTCACCAAACCTGTATTTCTACTGCTTTGCCACATGCTGAATCAGCCCCTTTAATATTATTTCTAGAAACAAATGGGTTTAAGTTTCTAATAGCAGAGAAATTTATTTTATCGACAATGCTGCCTTTATTCAGCCAGCAGTATTGATCACCCTTACTGTCTACACCCCACCTACTTCCCAGCTTTGTTAGAATGAGGAGCAGAAACCAGGAAGGAAGCAAAAGATAGTGACTCTCTCCTGTCCTGGGCTTCTGGTCCTGGTCACTGGATCAGAAGCCAAGGGAGAAACTGAACATGGCCTTCCTAGGTCCCCTCCAGAGGAAACCCCACCTGCAATGCTGCCTCTTTCTCAAAGCTTAAGGCTTCCAGCCAAGGCTGCTGGTCAGAAAGGCTGAGCTAGGGTTTGCTAAAGAAAAAGGTGGACATTTCCCAAGGGAAAGGGACAGGGAACACAGAGTAGAGTAAGACAATGCAGCAAATGGTAAGCAGGCTTCTAGTTGAAGAAAGAGCCAGTGGTGTGGGTGCTGATACCAGGGAGGAGCCCACATATCAAATGGTGAGGGTAGAGCTGATGAAATGGTCATGGAGCATCACCATACAGAGAAGCAGAAGTTGAAGGTCAACTCAGGAACCCAGGCTCCCTGCAGCAGCCCTCCTGGCTACAACCCATCCTGCCCAGGAAGGTGATACCTGCCATAGACTGACCCCTTGTATCCGAAGTCCTGTTAAGCCAGTCCCTCACCCACACACAGGACCAAATACACATGGTCTCCAGCTCCCCCCAGGTGACCAGTTCTGAAGCCTGTGTATTTCTTCTAAAGTTTCTTTATTTACCTTGAGAAAGAGAGAGACAGTGGGGGAAAGGCAGAGAGGGACGGATGGAGAGAGAATCCCAAGCAGGCTCCTCGCTGTCAGCGTGGAGCCCAGCTTGGGACTCAAACTCACGAATTGTGGGAACATGTCCCTGCCTATATATTTCTTCGAAAACAAGCCAATCTAAGTTTCAAAAAGAAAAGAAAAGAACCCCACTGGGCCCCTTAGAGCTAAATAGAATTCATCAAAAAATAAGTAAATAAAGCTAAATATCATTTTGGGATAAGCATTAATAATGGAAATATAAAGAATAACATTCAACCTCTATGTGCATTTTTTCAAGGGACACAGTGGAACTTTTTAAAATCAAGTTTATTGTAACTCAAGAATATCACTGCCATATATTTTGGATAAATGAAGCAAGTATGAAAACAGGCATTCAAATTGCTAGGGCTCCATTTTGGCGCTACTACAGCTCATGAGCTGTCCCCACCATAGCTCTGAGACCCAGGGGTTGGGATGAGCTGTCCCCACCATAGCTCTGGGAGCCAGCAGTTGGGAGGAACCCTCCTGGGCAGCCAGGGTCCTCTTGTGTCTGTACATCTTGGCAGAACACCGCCTTCAGCTCACTGTCTTCACGAGCTCCATATTTGTTTGCGTGGCAGAGACAGGGCTTCCTCGCCCAATAGATAAGAGGGAGGCCTCCCTGGATCTGCGGGCCATGTCTCCTCCTCTTGCTGGCCAGATCATGCATGCTGTCAGTCCTGTCTTCCCAAGGTCACAGGTCTGCTCTGCCTGGGCTTCCTTCTGCTTGGTGTGGAGGTGGATAAGCACTCTTTGAGCCTGGGCAAGGTCACTCCCTGAGCTCAGGGGGAGCAAGCCAGGAGCAGGCTCCAGATACACCCCGCAGGTCCACACTACTTACACCTTCACTCCATCTCTCATCCCTAACTCAGTGTATCTTGCTGCCTGAGGGCATGGAGATCTTGACCTCTCTTGGGGCTCACCCATGATTTGTCATTCCTCAGGCCCTACTTTGGCCCCATCCCCACACTGTCTCTTGCAGTGTCTCTCAAGAAATAAGTAAAATGCCACAGGGAACATGGCTCCATTATATCTTGTCATCTATGCTTAAAACAGTCATCATAGCTCTCTGCAAGAGCTTGCCACCTGCCTTACATGAAAGTCACCTGTGGCCTGACTTTGCATCTCCCCCATTTTCCACCCTGAATCTGGGCCTTTGCCCCAGGCTGGCCCAGGCAGAGTGCATATAGCTGGAGGCCAGCAGGGAGGACCCAAGGGCCACACACATCTTTGCTTTGGTGTCCTCCCCTGGCTTCACCTGCTCTGCTTAGGAGTCTGGCAGCATTTGCCCCTTGAACTCATCTACTGCATCAGTCTTTGGGACTTTTCAGTGGGCAACTAAATTCCTAGTTTGGTCTTTTGGGTACCCCTGAGCACTCTCCACTCCCCCCATCACTGGCCACTTGGCTAGAGTCACAGAAGGGACCAGGTGCATCAGGCCCAGGAGACCAGGATCTTCCTCACCCTTGCATCCCCAGCCCTGGGTCTGGCATGCAGTAGCGACTTAATAAGCCTTGATGAACTTGAGCTGAATCAGACCAGATTAAACATCCAACCGGTGTCTTGCAGTGCTCTGCCACCTGCGGTAAAGGGACCCAAAAGCGAACCGTGACGTGCACCAACTCGCAAGGAAAATGCGACGCGTCCACAAGGCCGAAAGCAGAGGAGGTGTGCGAGGACTACTCTGGTTGCTACGAGTGGAAAACTGGGGACTGGTCCAAGGTGAGTGCAGTGCGCCTGCGTTTCCACCC
Organism: Crocuta crocuta; assembly: GCF_008692635.1. Lineage (NCBI taxonomy): Eukaryota > Metazoa > Chordata > Mammalia > Carnivora > Hyaenidae > Crocuta > Crocuta crocuta. The sequence continues at coordinate 5,832,071 of NW_027529641.1, read as the reverse complement.
TGCAGGGACCTCCGGGTGCAGGGGCTCGGATCTCACCATGCGCCTCAGTTCAAGGAGGTGGTCCCAGTCTACTCAGACAAGTTCGCTTTCTTTCCAAGCTGTACACCTGCCGATGACCCTAGGCCGCGTGCAGTCAGAAAGAAACCGAACACCCCCCCAAAGCATGAAGTGGGGTGCTCCGGATGCCAGTTGGCTCTCCTGTGCTGCATGCTGGCTGTGCCCCAGCATCCTGCGGGGTGGGGGGCGGTGATGGCCGCCAGCCATGGCAAAAGCGTCGTGAACACACAGGAGCCTTGGCTGAGGCAGATGCAGGGGGGCCTGGTAGGCAAACAATACTTCCTCTCATTCCAGGACCCTTGGGTGAGGGCCTGGGTAGGTAGGGACCTTTAGTGTGGCAGAAAGGAAGAGCCTTCTTCCAGAGCCTGGCGTGCACTCCTGGGGGACAGAGAGGCTTAAATGGCACTGGAATGAAAAACTTCTTTGCTCTTTAGCCCTTCTTTTATGCATTCACCTGGTATCTGTGAACCTGTTACCTCTAAAGCCTGTTTACCAGGGGCTGAGGTAAGTCATCACATGTGAGCCCCAGCCAGTAGGCCTTCTAGAGAATCTTTTCCCAACAACTGTAGAATTTCTTTTTTTTTTTTAAGCTTATTTATTTTGAAAGAGACAGAACACAAGTAGGAGAGGGGCAGAGAGAGAAGGAGAGAGAATCCCAATCAGGCTCCCCACTGCCAACACAGAGCCCCACACAGGGCTCCATCTCACAAAACCGCAAGATCATGACCTGAGCTGAAACCAAGAGTCAGATGTTCAACCTTTTCCCTAACAACTGTATAATTTTTAGTGACATTTGCTAATGTCTGATTTTCTAAGGAAAATTTCTAACAACAGCCTAGAGTATGTTCATTCACCTTTCTTTTGGGTCTTAACAACTGAAAACTCCCTGTTTTCTTCTCTCGATGCCTCTTCACTCCTTGGGCTGCACACTGATGGCCCGAGAGCCTCTGCTGTTTGCATGGCCTGCACAATGTCTTAGACATTTTGGAATTAGTTACTAACATTTAAAAACAGGATGATTCCCCCTGAAAGGCTGGATTTGGGCCCCTTTCTGGAAACCTGGCAACAGGCTCAGGCAGTAACTTTGGTTTGCACCTCTGCTTTATGGAAGGAGAGATGCTTTGGCCATTGGAAAAAAGAATGTACCCAAATCTGGTACCCAAATGGCCACCTCCCCGTGAGTCCGAATACAAACTCCTCCAAACTCTTGGAGGGCATAAAAGCCAAATGTCTCAGGTTCCATCTCACTGTCTGTGCTAAAATGCAGCATCTGGATCACTGCGAATCTGGGGAAGACCAAAAACACCTTCTTTTTATTTACTCCCTGATCAGAAAATCTGACCAGAGCAATAGAGCGAGGTCAAGAGATCCAGTTTTTCTGCGAGTGTAGTAACGCTTAGTATAGAGTTGCTAGGAGGAATCTTAACATCGGAAGAAGCCTCACTTGAACTTCACTTGAAGGCTCTTGCAAAAACAAAACAGAACAACAAAAACCTGTAAAAAAAACATTAGAACCTGTAGCCCTGTGAGAGAGACATCAAGAGGCCAAGTTACAGCTCTGACTCACCAGTTAATGTGTCAACCTGTCTGGCTCTCAGTCTCTTTATCTCTGAAATGGAGAACCACTAATACTGGCCCTGCCTGTTTCTAGAGATGTTCCAAGCTTTTGAGGGGCTGGTAGGTGTAACTCAGCACTTGGACAACTCAGCCAAATACCCATCATCCAATGTTCACACCGTCGTGTGGCACAGTCGTCAGAACGAACCCCTTCTGATCTCATCTAACTTTGTCTTATCAGTAGGTGTGCCCAGCCTTTAATACAGCCATCCCCCAAACCGTTTGCTAGCCAAGCATGTCAGACCCAGCTTGAGAAAGGTCACCAGGGTATCCCAAAGGCCTAGGAAAACGTAAACAAGCTGCCGACAGCTTAGGTCCTAACCAATAAGAAAACATTTGTGGGTGTCCTATGTCAGAACGGTCTGCAGATGTAGAGGGGCAGCTACCCAACATAGTAGAACGACATTGTCTGGACTCCAAATGTCCAGGTGTGGATTGGACTCAAGTGGTCGTTATACTCGGGGAATTGAAAGGGTCCTAGTGGTCACCACCCCAAGTGTATCCTGTGCTACTGAAGGGCGACTGCCATGACCCCAGATGTGCCTCTGCTTCCTAGCAGAGGTGGGGAGTGGTCAGTTAGGGCCTGGGCTGCATGCATCCGGCAGGGTCTGAGGGCACCTGGCATTGTTCCCCTGTGAGGTCTACCTCTGCACCTGTGCACTGTAGTCAGGGTCATTGGCCCTGTTTCATAGAAGAGCCAGTATAGATGCTCCAAGATTAAATGGCGTGCCCACACCCCTCTGAGAGAGTCCAAGCATCTGAACCCCGGTTCAGAGCTCAGTCTCCACGGTGGACACAGAAGGAGAAGTGCTGTGGAGTGCCCATGACGGTGCCTTTGAACCACAGCATGCCCTACAGGTGTTCATTGGCTCTCCAGGGTCTGGCTTTCTCCAGCCCTTGTAACCATTCTGGTTTTGAGAACCAGATGGACGCTTTTGTTTACTGAAGTACCATGAACCTCCTGGTGCTGGGAGCGGCAGAATGTCAGAAAATGAATGTGAATAGTGCCTGAGAAGCTTAGCACAGCACTACCCCAGATCTAGTAGCTCAGGCTTTCCCTCCTCCATTGTTCAAGGGCCCTTCCTTGGCTGAGACTGTGTCTATGCGGTCCAGCCAACTCCCAAACACACAGCCCACCAGGCAAGGGAGAGCCTTTAGCTGGCCTGCCTCTCTATTAGCCAGACCATGGCGAAGAACACCTCCCAGCTTTCTGGAAAGTAAGGCATTAGAAGGCCACAGTGCCCACTTTTTACCACAGTCAGCTTGATCAGTTATCCCTGATCAAGGAAAGTAAAAACCAGAAAGATAAATGGAACGGGATGATCTCAGCTGCCATCTGGGGCGGGTATCTGCTGGTGTCTGATTGGCGTGCACAGAGCCTTTGGGGAGAGTACTCAGCATTTGTGGATGCCACCGGCCCTCTCCCCAGCATGTCCGGCCAGAGCCAGGACCCAGGTGCAGGCTCATTCTCCCAAGCTGAAAAACTCGTTCACGGACACTGAACTGGAAGTCTGTGCATGCGTGAACAGGCTGGGAGCAAGTGCGGTGGGGCAGGGGTGGCACAGAACTCAGCTGCGGGACCCCGGCCCTGTTTGCCTCGCCACCACTCCCTCCTGCCGCGGCCATCCTTGGGGGGCTGGCATGCACAGTTACAGAAATGTGTACAGTTCATACAAATCTGCCCATTGCTTTTCCCCATTTCTTCCTCAGAGAAGTAGAAAGGATCTTGTGGGGATCCTTGTCCTCTCCTCTTCTGAGTGACCGGGTCAGTGTCAGTGGATTCCCCTGGATGGATCTTACCCCGACATTTTCACTTATTCAGACTAGATTTGCTTTGCGAGTAACATCTTATCTGTGTTCTGCTGCTTCTGCACGGTCCCCTTGTTGTGTGCTTGGGGTTGGTGCACTTTGTTTTTTCCGAGTTTATTTTTCTGAGAGAGAGAGAGAGAGAGAGAGAGAGAGAGAGAACAAGCTCAGGAGGAGCAGAGAGAGAGAGGAGAGAGAGAGAATCCCAAGCAGGCTCCACACTGTGAGCATGGAGCCTGATGCAGGGCTTGAACTCATGAACCTCGAGTTCATGACCTGAGCAGAAATCAAGAGTCGGACACTTAACCGACTGAACCACCACACAGGCGCCCCAAGTGTCAGTGCACTTTTTTTTTTAAATTTATTTTTGAAACAGAGAGAGACAGAGCATGAATGAGGGAGGGGCAGAGAGAGAGGGAGACACAGAATCTGAAACAGGCTCCAGGCTTTGAGCTGTCAGCACAGAGCCCGACTCAGGGCTCGAACCCATGAACTGTGAGATCATGACCTGAGCCGAAGTCGGACGCTTAACCGACTGAGCCACCCAGGTGCCCCGGGTCAGTGCACTTTTAAATCCCCTCCTATAACCAGTCTCCAAACCTCCCGACATTCCAGACTTTGAAGGCTTCGCACAAGTTGCCCCAAAGGAAAGTCAGTAGAATTCCCAGGGCTGTCAGGGCATCAGTGTGTCTGGAAGCTTTGACATTTTGCATCTAAGGAAGTGTCCTGTTACTTGGCCCCAGGGTGCTGTTGAGAAAGATAAGCCTGTCTCCAAGGAGGCGATGGGCCGGCCAGTCCATGGACATTCCACAGGTGTTGTCCTGCACTCTCTGTAATAAGAAGGACCAGTCACCCCTGGAGAGGGGCACCCATCCCTTCCCGTAGCTGGGTGAGGGTTCCTGAGAACAGCACCCAGAGCCTGGGAGGGAGGCCCCTCCCTCTCCCCCAGCCTCAGCAAATGACTGAACCACAAGTGGGTCCCCTAGGAGGGACAGGCTTCACATTCCCATCCCTGCTGAGGGCATTATTACTGCTCTGCCATGTTTGAAAAATGACCAGCAGCTGGCTCCCCTCCTGGGCTATTAGCTATTTCCAGATCTGTGCAAATCATTGTTTTCACCCCCTAAATGCCGGGTATTCAACCTGAGGGGGAGGGAGATGTCACTTAAAATGGGAGAGGAGGAAATCGCATTTCTTTCTAGAATAGCATGACTTTTGATCAAAAGTTGAGATGTTTCAGTTTCAAGACCAGAGGCATTAATCACCACTGAAATGATGGGATGTTTCTAATTAGAAACAAATTATTCTGCAGGGATTATAATGGATGGTGTTTTTAAAGAAAACCGTTGGCTCTCTGTGTTAAGAGTATGGCTGTTCCCTTTCACTGAAGAGATCAAAGTGACCATTGACTTCCTGGTGCCAGCGAAGGTCCCGTGGAAGGGGGCTGGTCTGACTCCAAGGCCCCAGGTGTGCCCCTTACACCCGAGCCCCAGACTGTGATGTGGAAATCACAGCACCTCCCGGGGGGGCTTAGGAGGTCAAAGGAAGAAATAAGCATGAAGAATGTGTGAANGCGAAGGTCCCGTGGAAGGGGGCTGGTCTGACTCCAAGGCCCCAGGTGTGCCCCTTACACCCGAGCCCCAGACTGTGATGTGGAAATCACAGCACCTCCCAGGGGGTGCTTAGGAGGTCAAAGGAAGAAATAAGCATGAAGAATGTGTGAGCTGCGGAGGGAGCCCCAGGAAGTCTGGGGGGCGCCTCTCATTCAGCTGGTGGAGGCCTTTCTGTGCTCTGGGCAGGGAGATGGGGGTTTCGGCCTCATGGCCTTAGCAATGACTAGAACTTGCATCACGAGAGGGGCTTGTTACAGAAAGCTTTTCAGCCCACTCCGCTTCCAAAGCCTGCACCTGCATCGGTGGTGCCCGACCCCACTCCCCACTCTGCAAGGCTGGCCCGCCGGCCAAGCTGGGGGCCTGCAGCCAAGTCTCTGTGATTCAACCAGCATTTCCTGAGCTCCAGCTCCTGGGCGCTGGGAGTATAAGAGTGGGTGGTGACCCATCCAAGGTACAGACCACCAGGAAGCCACCTGCAGAATGCCACCCTGGGTCCCACTGGGCCAGTATGAACACAGTGCTAGGGGACCCAGGCAGCCTCTACCTGGGAAAGCTGTGGATGGGGATGCTAGCAGAGGGTGACACTGTTTCTGTTGGGACCAGTGACAGTGCCCCCCGACATACACCAGTGCTTTAAAATGTACAAAGCACATTCACTCATCTTATCTCATTTGACCCTATTCCCATTTTACAGATGAGAAAACTGACTCAGAGTGGTGATGTGGCTTTTTTCCCCAGAGTCACACAGCTAGAAAATGGCAGGGCTAAGGGTCTGGTCCCTGCCTTCTGGCTCTTAATTCACCTTTTCTTCCAGGTGCATAATAATGTCGGAGGCTTAGATTCCTAACCTGAAACAGGAAGGAGTTGAACTATGCCTGCAGCTATAACCGTCATAGGCATAGGCATAGACTTGGTGTAAAGTCAAGTATCTACCCGCTAGTGTTTTGTTTTGGTTTTTTTTTCAATTATTTATTTATGTTTTTTTAAATGTTTATTTCTAGGAGACAGAGAGAGAGACAGCGTGAGCAGGGGAGGGTCAGAGAGAGAGGGAGTCACAGACTGAAACAGGCTCCAGGCTCTGAGCTGGCAGTCAGCACAGAGCCTGATGCGGGGCTCGAACCCACGAACCGTGAGATCATGACCTAAGCGAAAGTTGGACGCTTAACCAACTAAGGCGCCCAGGCGCCCCTCAATTATTTATTTTTGAGAGAGTGCAAGTGAGGGAGAGGCAGAGAGAGGGGGACAGAGGATCTAAAGCGGGCTCTGCACTAACAGCACAGAGCCTGATGCAGGGCTCAAATTCATGAACCGTGAGATCATGACCTGAGCCAAAGGTGGACACTCAACCAACTGAGCCACCCTCACCCCCCCAAAAAACAAGTAAAGTCAAGTATCTCCCTGCTCCCTCTCCACACCACCCCCCATTTAAACCTGCTCCTCCTAGGGCTTTGTATCAGTCATTCACATAATGCAAATTTCTTGCCTCTAAAGTCCTGCATGTTGTCTATCCTTATTTGTGAAATAAAAAGTTGAGTCCTTATTAAAAGAAACTTGCACATCAAAGAGCAAGTTTGTGAGACACTGGGGATATCAGGGCCCTTCTCTGGGGGCTGTGAAACCGTCCACACAGGCAGCCAGCACCCTGCATGATGATAGAGATAAGCCAATCCTCCATTCAACATCACTCTTAGGAGCGTAAGCAGCCAGTGAAAGGAAGGTCATCAGATCTCAATGCTTTTCAGGGCAGGGGCCGAAGGGAGGGAGGGCAGAATACCCCCTTAGTGGGGAGCACTTTACGCGGGTGAGCAGAGCCTGCCACTGGGCCATGGAGTTCCAGGGAAAGGTCCAAGGCTCCTACCTGCTCATCCGAGAGAAGTCAACTTGCCATAGAGGAGTGGAGCCCCCAGAAATTGCCAGGAGAGGCGCCTGCGTGGAAGTGAGCTGAATAATGTAACAGCTAATTGCCCTGCTGCCCCTCCCTTCCCACAGTGTCCTTCATCAAACCGGCTGCCTTTGTGTGCAGTAAGGGGTCAGAGAGGGGGGAGGCGCCCTGCATTGCAGCCTGGGTTTTCACTGCCACCTGGACCTAGTCTTTGAATCAGAGAAGCTGTCGCCCCTAAGGAACACTTTTGTTTCGACACATGCTCCATCAGTGATCCTAGAGCAGGGCACGTGGTCAGGATGACACAGGTCCATGTCCCCCACTGTGCTGTGGCCTCATCTAAACTTGAGCCAGCAACATCCTCTGTCAGCTGGGTCTAGGGGTACCCCCCTATAGGGCATCTGTAAAAAGCACTTAGCCCAATGCCTGGCACCAGGGAAAACACCCAACAGGTGCTCATTTTTATCGTCATCATCATCTTATTTTTGCCATCGTCTTCTGCTACAGCCATGGATCTCTGGTTTCTCATCGGAATCCCATATCTTCCATGGGCCTATCAAATACGTATGTCTTAGAGCAGCTCTTTGAATGTGGCTCAGGTCCCATAAAACAGTGAGTGTCCTGACCCGGTGTGTGGGCGTGGCTACAGCATGGCTAGGAGGCGGGAGATGGGCTGCAGCATTTGCTGGGCATGCGGGCCAGCCTCCTCCAGTGGGGTGGAGGGTCTTGCTCACAGCCACTGATGGGCTGGGAGAGCTAAGCTACCAGAGTGGTAACAGCCTGTGCCCAAGGACACATAGTGAGAGTGGCCAGGCAGAGTCCCCTGTGCTCCGGGCTCACAGAGCACCGTCCAGAGCTCTTGAAGGTCCTCAGGAGTCAACTTGGCCTTCTGGCTGCCTGGCTGGAGTGTCCCAGCCAGAATCTGTAGGTTGACAGGTTGCAAATTCAGAGACGTAGGGGAAACCTGAGGCTACGCAGAAAAACAGTTCGCGAGGGAGTATGAGTTGAAGGGTGTGTGTGTGTGTGTGTGTGTGTGTGTGTGTCTAAGAAAGCATTTCCAGTTTCAAGGCTGGAGCAAAGACAGTGGGGATTTTCATTACTGTTTAAAACCTGCTATTTCAGGTTTCAACAGCTTCCGACGTTCGCATTGCTCAATGCCAAGTCTGGGGGAAAATCTGTCAAAAATGCTTTTGAAGAACTTTTGATGTTTCACCAGCCAAGTGCCTTTCAGACTCAAACAGAAAATGGAGTTTTACCATGAGGGTATTCTCTTCCCCCACCCCCCTGCCTCATTCTCTCCCATCCAAGCCTGCCCTGGGGGCAGGCTGGCCCCTCAGAGAAAGGCTCCTGGAGAACGTGGGGGTGGTTACACCCCACGGTCAGGGCTCCTCCTTGCCAGGCCTCCTGTTCACCCCTGGGGCCCCAGGAGGAAGCCCGCCCGCCCCCGACTCAGTTGGAGCCCCGGGCTCGTGCAAGCATCAAACATTCCTGCAGCAGTTTTCCCCTTCCTGAGGTTTTTACAACCTCCTTTAGCTAATTCTCAAAACACCCCTTTGGGATTTGGCGTTATTTATAGTGGTGATTTTACAGCTGCGAGAAGTGAAGAGACGGAAGTCCTCGCCGAAGTGGAGCATGTCCTTAAGGTCAGGCCTCCGTGGGGTGACAGAGACCTGGATCCTCCCCACCAGGGCATGGGGTGGCCCCGGAGGAGGCCTGGTGGGGGGTCTGGAGCTGTCACTGGGCAACAGTCATATGGACGCTCTGAGCCTCCCATTCGGCCTGTCTGAAAAGTGGTGCGGTGCCCCTGAAAGTGCCATTCATGCAGTCGGTGCATGTTTATTGTGCACCTACTGTGTTCTGAGCGCTGCCCTGGCTACAGCCACTGTAGCGGGACGATTAATGAAGACTAAAGAGAATGACGTTAAGTCCAGGGCCCAGCACCAAGCAGGGACACAGAAGGGGGAACTGGCTGCTATCACTATGGCTATTGTCACCATCACCATCATCAAGGAATGGGAGGTGGGAAGCCTTCCACCACACCTTGCTGTCCCCTGGGTCTGAGGGACCAAAGGCCTGCCCCCTCTTTTAGGGAATTCTCTTGTTCGCAGCCACACCGGAACTAACACCCCAAGCCCATGAGGAAATTCCAAGTCAGAGATTTCTCTCTTTGTTGCCATGAGGCTTTTGCTCTCTGTGCACCAGAAATTTTGATTGTGTTATTGCTCTTCTGGTGAAATTCCCACTGGAGGGTCTTTGACCCTTCGTCCCAGCCAGGGGAGGGTCCTGGGATGGGTGGCGGGTCCCCCAGCCTAGTCTCTGAGCTGCGACTGCAGCCACTTGCTGAGGAGGGGGCTGCCCCTGCTTCAGGCCATCTGGCAGGGAGCCTTTCTGCCAATTTATCCCAGCTCCATTTCTGTCTTCGTTTCCTGAGTCTCAGGGAACCACATTAAATGTTAACATGATGAGCGACCTGAGAAAAGAATTACCCAACAGTGAACGAGTGCTTCCAGCAAACAAGACCAGTTATGGTTTTGGGGTTTTTTTACAGACCTGTTTGCTTGGATTTTAAGAGCTTGAAAATGGCTTCACGGCAATGCTTGGGGCTAGTCCAATGCTATCAGGAGACACTGCAGGGTCCTCACTGCTTTATGAAAGCTGAAGCCAAGGGGAGGCAGACAGAGGTGGAATCCATTGTCTGCGCCTGTGTTGCCCGGAATGCAGCAAGCTCAAGTTACATGCAAGGTGGTGCTGTCCACAGCAGCCCTTCAGACGGGTCTGGAATCGCGTTTGTCTTCAGGGTCAAATCAGCTTCTAATTGTGCTCTCAGAAGTCATCTGGCTGAGCCTCTAGATCAGGGCCAGGAGTCGGGCAAGGGTGGCTTTCCCCAACACCTGCCGGTGGCAGCCTGGTGCCAGGCAGGGTAGGTCCACCCCACGGAACGCTAAACAAGTCAGCCAAGTGGCTCCGTTGTTTTCCCAGGCTTGAGGGCCTCCCCGGTCCACTCTCTCTGCTCCTGTTGGAAAGCTAACTGCTCATAATAATAGCTGCATTGTTGAGAGCTCGCTCTGTCCCAGAATCCCTGCTGGTCACCCGTCGAAGCGACTCTAATCATTGAAACCATTCTGCAAGGAAAGTTTTATTATCCTCAAGCCACAAATGAAGAAACTGGGGCTCAGATGGGTTAAGTAACTTGCCTGAGGTCACACAGCAAGTAAGTGTGCTAATAGGCCTGTGCTGTCCCCATGGCTCTGTCCCCAGTAAAACTCCAGTGAAGGAGAGTGTGGTTACCCATGGATGTTAGGCAGGGGTGGGCAGGCTTGGCACTACCCTGACTGATATGGAACTTTCTTTTTTTTTTAAGTTTTTTTAATCTTTATTTATTTTTGAGAGAGAGAGAGACAGAGTGCATGTAAGGGAGGAACAGAAAGAAGGAAACACAGAATTGAAAGCAGCTCCAGGCTAGGAGCTGTCAGCACAGAGCCCCATGCAGGGCCCAAACTCATGGACTGTTAGATCATGACCTGAGCCAAAATTGGCGCTTAACAACTGGTCACCCAGGTACCCCAAAATGGAAGTTTCTTTGCCTGTTACCTGTTTGTCTTCTCACCTGAGGCACTGAAGCAGCCTCTGTAGGGCTGGCTCACACACAATTCCGGTGGATAAGCAGATACCCTATGGTTCTCAAAAGTTCTTTTTAATGAGTACAAGCCTTTCACAGCCCACCGCTGTGTGAACAACCGAGTCCCCAGGACTCCAGCTAAAATTGAGCCAAGCCTAATCTGAGAGGCAAATCCCTATGAGGGGCAGGGTCTTCAGGGTCCCTAAATGCCCCCACAGCAGTAGAGGGTCAGACCCTAGCCTGTCACCTGGCTGTGCCCTGCTTCATGGAGGTGTTGGAAAACCATGAGGACAGACACTGGATCTTTGGAGAGAATTCCATGATCTCATGGAGCAGTTCTTTCTCCAGACTGGGAAATTAAGAGCCAGTGACCCATGCTAGGAAAGACAATGAATAAGTGGTAGACATGGGCAGTGACCTAGTTTTTTGTTTCCTGGCTCCTGTAGAGGCTCCCACCAGTGCAAGCTGTGATTCGTACAGGAAGATGGAATTTGGTCCATGGAATGGGGCAGCTGGGGTCCTGTCCCTCCTCTGCCACTCACTCACTGTGTGACCTTGGACCAGACACCCCCACTGAGCTCACTGACCAACAGGATTGTTGTGGAATGTTCCACCCTGTTATGGAACCTTACAAGCGAACCCACAGGATAAGCAAACACACCATCTGCATAGGCAGGGCGCATCATGAATGCTCTCCCTTCCCCCACCCAGCCCCTCCGGCCCCAGAGCACGTGAAACATGACTAAGAACTTTGAGAGGGGAAATCATCCATCAAGGTCACGCCAAACACCTGAGCTTTAAAATGGTCATTGATCATTTTCAGGCAGAGACCTTTGTCAGTTTTGCACTTGGTGTGAATAGACCCACAGGATTGAGTTCCTACCCTGATTTGTATGTACATAATAATGACACCTGCAAAAGACATCGAAACCCTTCCTGATGTTCCTGGCCAGGAAGTGACTCCCCGCCCCCTGCCCGCTGACCGCCTAGCTGGCAGGGCTTTGGGTACCTCGCGGTTAGGGGGTGCCATGAGAGCAAGACAGACATAGCTTCAGGAACCTTCTGCATTAGCCTGTGCGGTTTCCTGGGACCCCAACCACCATCTGTCCTACCCCGGATGGTCCCCTCTCCAAGGAATATTAAGACACCTAATTCCTGATTCTCCCTTCTGGGTGTGCTTCCTATAGCAGGTGGCTCCAGGGCCCATGGTCCAGGTCAGGATCCGATGAGAAAAGGGATGTTGATGTAGATCAGCCTGCAGATACCTCTTTTCTTCACAAAGGCAGTTTAGTACCACATTGTCACAGGAATCCGGTCCCAAGTACATAGTAACCCCATTTTCCCAGGAAGTAGATTCTATTTTTTTTCTAATTTTGCAACCACCTTACATATAAAAAGTCTTTAATGGTGTAGGTGGAATAATCAAATGTCTACATAAACTATATAATTTATCCAGGTAGTTACACATGCATATTTAAAGGTATGTTACAGGGGCACCTGGATGGCTCAGTCAATTGAGCATCTGTCCAACTTTAGCTCAGGTCAGGATCTCACGGTCCATGGGTTTGAGTTTCGCTGTCAGGTTCTACGCTGACAGCTCAGAGCCTGAAAGCCTACTTCAGATTCTGTGTCTCCCTCTCTCTCTGCCCTCTCTCTGCCCCTCCCCTGCTCACACCCTGTCTCTCTGTGTCTCAAAAATAAACATTTAAAAAAATTTTTAAAACTTATTAGAAATGTTTGCTCATCTTGCAGAGCACTTGAAGAACAAGTTCCAATCCGGGGTTTTACCGTGTTTGTATATGAATATTCAACTACTTCAGTGTAAGAAAAGAGAGCTCATTCCACTACACAGGACACTGAGCAGGTTCTCAGCTCTGACTGCCCCTTCTAGATATATTGCCTGGTTGGTCTGGGATGCCGAGGTTTTTAAAAGCTCACCAGGTAATCCCAGCCTGGTGGCCAGTTCACCCAAGATGACCTCCAGGCTTAAGTCCTGTTCAGCTGTCCCACGTTCAAGGTCTCCTGTGGTGGGACCTCCTCATGTGACTTCATTCCTCCACCTCAGCAGCCCTCAAACTTCCCTGTGCTCCAGTGCCAATCTCCCTCCGCATGAAGGTGGGGCCCAGAAATATGCCCACTAGCGGCCCATGCCTAGTTTATTCAGAAGATAGGATGTGAAGCAAGACACAAAGCTGGGGCCCTGGGGCCGGCCTTGCCTGTTGGGGAGAGTGCCTGCAGGAGGGGGCAGTCCGCATGTGGTTTTCCTACCTCCTTTGTTTGTTGTTGTTGTTGCTGTTTTAATATTTCATTTATTTTTGAGAGAGAGAGAAAGACAGTATGAACAGGGGAGGATCAGAGAGAAAAGGAGACACAGAATGCAAAGACAGGCTCCAGGCTCTGAGCTGTCAGCACAGAGCCCGATGTGGGGCTCGAACCCACGAACCGTGAGATCATGACCCGAGCTGAAGTTGGACGCTTTACTGACCGAGCCACCCAGGCGCCCCTTCCCACCTCCTTTGTGATTTGCAAAGAGCCCTTCCCTTCAGAGCACCATTCCCTCTAAGCCTTTTTATCCTTCTAAAATGAGGAGGAAAAGAAAACATCCCATGATCCCGCTTCTCGGGCTAAAAAGCAGAGGAATTCACCTGGGGCACAAAAGCTCTTTGGGGAGCAGACAGTGCCCTCGTGGTCCCAGGTGGCATCCACAGTCTCCCACCGAGCCTGCGGGTGGGGACTCCCCTAAGACTCCTGGAGGGAAAGTCCAAAGTCCAGCACAGACCAAAGTCAGGCCCGAAGGGGAAGAGACAGGGAGTCACACTATCCAGACGGCACCTGGCGTCGTCACACGTGGCATTTGAAGGACAGGACCCACTCCCCTCTCTCCACCCCGAGGTGCTGGTATTAACTCCAGCTGGGCTCTTGCACCTGAGGCTTTGCTTTATTAAAGTTTCGCAGAGGGCTCTCAGAACCCCATAAATCACGGGTTGCGAGGGCGCTGGGGGACACCAGATGGAGAGGGAGCCACAGGCCTGTGGACCTGGCTCTCTGGCTGGAAGGGACCAGCTTATTGGAGACACAGTTCCAGGCACTCCTGGGAGAGCGTGCACGGGCCCAGCAGCTTGGAGAGGAGGAGCAGGGTGGAGGAGCAGAGCCGCTGGCAGGCTCCCCGCGGAGCACTTTAAAAGGGTGCAAAGAGGGACAGTACTCGGGAAAGTCCTACCGAGTCTACTCACTGGGAACCTGAGATGTCTGCTGAGCTACACCAGGCTGGTTTTAGCAAACCCAGGTCTACGAGTGCTAGAAATGCCAGCAGCCCGGGATCTGGTGTCTGAGTTAAAACTGTCAGCCATGAATTGTAGGAGACTCCGTGATGCAAAAAAAGATTGCACTTCATTTTTTCCAACTTAATTCTGAGCGCTGATCCTCCAGGCTTGTGGGGAATTTGACCCTGCTCACCCCTGAGCTCCCCTCCATAGCCAGGGCCAAACATCCCAGAGCCTCACACAGCACAAAGCACTGGGGAGACCCGAGTGGTCATCAGGCCCAGGCCCTCCTGGGTCTCATCGGGCCATCCTGTCCACTATCTCAAGAATTTCAAAAACCCAGCTCTCTGCTGGGAATGGGGATGGAGAGGGTGGGAAGTGAAATGCAGACCTCATGTGTGAATATTTCAGCACCTGTCTTGCATCTTAGCTGAGGCTGCTGAGACAAAATACCATAGACTAGGGGACTTAAACCACAGACATTTATTTTTCATGGTCCTTGGAGACTGAGAAGTCTAAGGTCAAGGCGCTAACAGATTTGTTTCTTGGTGAGGGCCCACGTCCTGGCTTGCAGATAGCTGCTTTCTCACTGTGTCCTCACATGGTGGAAAGAAAGGCTCTGGTCTCTCCTCCTCTTTGTATAAGGACATGGTTCTCATCATGGAAGCTCCTGCCCTCGTCTAAACCGAACTACCTCCCAAAATCTACCTCCAAATACCTCCAAATACATTGAGAGTTAGGGATTTGGGGGGACGAAAAGCATTCAGCCCATAACATCTTGAAGCAGACTCCTATCCAACACCTGGTATGCAGCGAAGCCCCTTGTCCCACATTATTTTAAGCCCTTGGGAAGGACACCCAGGGGCAGCTGCTTTGCAAAGCCATTGTCATGGCCCCTGGGTGCAGGTTAGGGCCCCCGCTCAGGCTGTCCCTATCTCTGGCAGTGCTCATCCACCTGTGGGAAGGGTCTACAGTCTCGCGTGGTACAGTGCATGCACAAGGTCACCGGCCGCCATGGCAACGAGTGCCCCGCCCTCTCAAAGCCAGCAGCCTACAGGCAGTGCCACCAGGAGGTCTGCAATGACAAGATCAACGTGAACACCATCACCTCCCCTCGCCTCGGTGAGTGGCCCCCAGTTTCTGGGGTGAGGGGGGTGTTGCATCCCCAGCCAGCGAGTCCCCACAGGGGGGGTGGGGCAGAGGGGGAGGAGCTCTGTAAGCCAGAAAGCCCCCTTGGGGCCCTAGCTGGGCCCTAAAGTGGCCATTTGTCAGCTCTTGTAGGTTAGAGGTTTCAGAGGTGGAATTTCATTCCTCGTCATGGAAAAGACGTCTGCTAGCGGCAACCTCAAACACAACACCTCGAGCGTCCTGCTTAGTCCCTCCACCAACAATGAGGAACACGGGAGGGTGGCCCTCAGTTAATGTTTTCAGACTCCTGTGCATGAGGAGGGCAAAGGGGGGGGGGGTGTTTTTCCAGAAGTGAAGGAGCTGGGGGTCATTCATGAAGCTTCCGTGATGTACCCGTCAGATGCTCTTCAAGTTAATGTTTGAGAAGAAGACAGAGGCGTTATAGGTTGGAGTCTTTAATTCAGTGGCACAGGAAGAAGAGGAACTCTGAACACTAATCTGGTGATTCCTTTCAACAGCGTCCACTTTTCCAAATAGAAATCCCTAAGGAATATTTTCTGACCCAGAGCCCCCTTCCCTGATGCTGGAACACAGCCAGAATGAAGAGGGTTTCTAAGTTGCTTCATGGAGAGGGGAGTCTTTGAACTTGCAGAGGGGCACTCCGGGCTTTCACATGCACAAACCTTGGTATGCTCCAGAGACCTCTGTCAGCCAGGACCTTCTCTCTGCAAGATGACCCTGAAGGACATTTGGGCTACTTGCTTAGGCTATGAGCTTATGCTCTGGCAGGCCTTTTGATGTCCACTGCCCTGTGTCCCTTTCTGTTTTATGAATGCCTGCAACGATGGTGTCCTTCACCAGAAAATAACAGCAAGTGCCACTTAGCTGAGAACCAGGGTGCACAGTGCCCTTGCCTTGAGGAAGCAGCCAGACTGCCATTGTCTGCCAAATGGTCGGGCTAGACACAGGAGTGTGTCCCCTGTAGGAAAAAAGCATCACATGGCTCTGGCAGGGGGCGTATTTCCTCCATTTATGCAAGGCTCCAGTGTGCATGTGGGTGAGGGCAGCTCCAGAGTGTGTCAGACCACCCCTGTGCAGGCATCTTGATGTCCCTGGGCCATCCGTAATCCCTGGGCTTTCTGTTTCCACCATCCCCGTAGCTGCTCTGACCTACAAATGTACGCGGGACCAGTGGACAGTGTATTGCCGGGTCATCCGAGAAAAGAACCTCTGTCAGGACATGCGGTGGTACCAACGCTGCTGCCAGACGTGCAGGGACTTCTATGCGAACAAGATGCGTCAGCCACCGCCACCACCACCAAGCTCATGACACGTGGCCCCAGGGTCCCTCAACGCTCCAGCGCGTGGTCCAAATCCTGATGACATGGCTAGTTGAAAGCCTACCCACCCGAGGGCGCACCAGTCCTGCGACTGGGACCCCCTCCCCCCAGTGCACACTGCCACTCCCCCACCAGGCTGTCCCGAGAATCCAATCGCATAGAACTTGAGCGTGGACTTGACGTTTGCTGTTAGTGCTTTTGTACTTAATATATTGTTAATGGCCACTGGATGGCTTTCTCTGGTAAGGAAAAAAATAGGTATGAGTCACAAAATTATTGTAATTTCTAAGGTTCTGTGTACCTCAAAGGGAACACCTCTGATAGACAATTGTCAAAAGAAAGAGACGTCATTGAGTGCTTCTGTCCAGCTTTCTTTTGACGTTTGAATTCCGGGTGCTTGATATGCCACGGGGGGTGCTATCTCCCTAATGAGACATTCCGCATTAAAACAGGCTTTATTCTGAAAGCCGGTGACACCCCGGAAGGAAGGACAGATGTCGGCGAGCCTCTGCTAATGCCTTCCCCTGAGAGGGCCAGGCCGCCAGAGAGCCCTTTTGACAACCCAAGAGTCACCACTTGGCCTCTCGGCTCATCTCTGAAAACGCGTTCTCTAGATCCTGGGCCTTGTCTTCGAAGTCTTGTCCCTGACAGGCTGAATCTGTATCTGCCAAAGACAGCAGGGCTACATAGTTTTTCATAAAAACCTGTGTTGGGGAGAATATTCTGGAAGTGTTTGGGTTTGGGGAGGCATCTAATTTGTATACTCTGCTGTCCACCATGTAGTGAAATGGAAAAGCCTTTCTTCAAGGTGCTATGAAATGGGACATATGTTCGTTTGGGCGATGGGACTGTTTCCTGGCATAAAGGTGAGCTCAGGACAGCTTTGTCAGGGGTGTACGACCCCTCCGCCTTCTGGGGGTCTCCACTCTTGTCAGTACTTTGCAAAGCTTTGCACCTTAGAGATGGCTTCCCATTGACCTTGGCCATCTATCTGAAGTTGATTCTTTTTAGAAGCCCTGGCTACTTCGCCCTGGCGTGGGCCTGATTTCCTCCAGAAGCCTTTCAGCCAGGGGGACCGAGATCACTGCACAAGCACCAAGCCTTCCCATAGCCCAGATGGG
This sequence comes from Crocuta crocuta, assembly GCF_008692635.1. Lineage (NCBI taxonomy): Eukaryota > Metazoa > Chordata > Mammalia > Carnivora > Hyaenidae > Crocuta > Crocuta crocuta. The sequence goes on along the minus strand of NW_027529641.1, from coordinate 5,814,625 downwards.
ATCCATTATTGTCATATTGTTGGTGTTGTCCTGTCCTCTTAGTAAGGCAAACATGACCCTCAGAAAAGCCTGAAGAAGGTCTTTCCCTTCTGCAACCCCTCAAAATAGAGCTGTGCCCTCTCTAGAAGTCTGGGGAAATGACAAGGACACAGAAGGCGGTAGGACCCTGTGTGCTTTGGGAGCTGGGAGAGAAAGACCCTAGATGCCAGGAGACCTGTTTTGCTCACCAGCTTGGTGGGTGTTTGATGGGTGCTTATGTTTAAGGACTTTACCATGATAAACCCACCTTCTCCCTTATTGCAGACAGGGGAATCTCACTGATGCCAGTGTCCCAGGGATCATCTCCAAGTTCTTCCTGATTTATTGGTGCTGTGTTTATGTATCTGCTTTGGTTTTTGATGATGTCACAACTTTAGGGTTCGTTAGCTTAAGTCAGAAAGAAAACAAAAAGAAAATCTCTCTGCCTTCTCCATCCCGTCTTACAGGCTGTTTCAGTCGGTGATTTCTAATATTCCAGAGATAGAGACGTGGTAGGGATGACAAGAAATGTGTGTGGTTCCTCTTGAATCAGCGAGAAGCACTGAGAAGCCTGCTTGGGTGCTCTGATGGAGAGAGTGCCAGGCTGGAGCGACCCACCCTGCAGTGTAACCAGCCCTAGTGGTGCAGCACAGCCTGTGTAAAATGCTGTCCTCCCCCAGCTCGGGCTTGGCCACTGAGAGACTTCCTCAGACCCTGTTTCCACAAAACTCTCAAATTCCTGGGGAGCTAGGGTTCTATTTTCCCCCAGCCCCAAAACGGGCTGTGCTTCATCATGTAGTGTCAGAAAGATAGCAGCCTCAGGGGCTGAGAAGCAGAGCCAGGGCCGCCAGCTAAGGAACCCATGGGCCCGCCCAAGCTGGGCATGTACGTGCCCCTAGGCCAGCACTTTCCCCAGTGCCTCTGAATATTCCCCCACTCCACCCCACCCCCACTGACTACCTTGACTGTATCAACTGGATGCATCTGGCAAGGGCCCCACCCTCTCAAAATGCAAATAATTGATTTGGTTATTATTGAACACCCCACTGATTCCCCCAGAGTCCACGTCTCTCTGACCTCTTTAGCTCATGCTGGCACTGCTGCTCTGAAATTCACCAGCCCGCCTTCCATTCATGGCACAAGCAAAGATTGATTTCGGCAACGCCATCATGGCATTCTTGTTCCACTTTGTACAGATGATACTGAAACCCTGTGATCACAACAATGATGTTTCTTTATTAACAATACCCTGTACTGTCATTCAAGTACTGTACCTTTTTGATTGCACAAATGTGTTACTAACTACAGAGTCTTACAACCTTATGGTGCTACTTTTGTGGGTGCAAACGAAACCCCCTCACTTGACCATGGCTTGACATTATCAGAACACAGGGAAAGACCCTTAGCAGCAATAATCTCATTGCTTTGTTCTCGTTTCTCCATTTCAGAGTCAAATGTATATATTTTCCATTAGTTAACTTACATTACGTACTGTACCCGTGGTATTTTTGTTTTACTTTTTGGTGCTGGTTTTGAAAGAAGAAAAAAGAACAGAAGACAAACATTGGACACCACTGTAAATGAAGAATTAATCATTTCATTGGAAGTGAGTTGAACATGTTAATAAAATGTTTTTCCGTAACAATCTTAAGCTGTCTGTGGAGTACAAGACAAAGACCAGTCCTCCGGGGCTGACAGAGGGAGGCCTGTCCTTCTGCGAGTGGTCACATAGCTTGCCTGGAACAGCGTCCCGACCACAGCTGTGGACAGGGTCAGAGGTCGCTGGTAAATGCAATTCTGGCGGGTGGCTGCATCTCCCTGAGCGAGCGCTAACAAATCATTCCGTCCTAGGCCTCACCCCTGTGTGGTTGCAAAACCGCGGGTGGGGACTCGAGGGTCTGGCAGCTGTGCTGTCAGTCTGTGTCTGATGCAGACCAGCAGCCACTTCGCCAGCGGAGACGCCCGTGCTCCGTGGAGGTGCAGTGACCCCTGCTGCAGGGAGCCCCGTGGACAGAGCTCCAGCCCTGGTCGTGTCTGAATGGGCTTCTGCTCTCTGTGACCTTGCTTTTCTACCTTTAGCACCCCATCCATCCCCAACCCTACTGACTGTCCATACAACCCCCCTCTTCGTGCAGGTAGCAGGACCGGTCCTGGCTCCGCCATTGTCCCAGGCTGAGGACATGGCAAGGGTACTACACTGTCATCACTGAGACTGCTGCAGTTATCGGGACCCTGTCCGGGCCCGACCAGGAGCAGGAAGTCACCTCTCCTTCTCACGGGGGTGGGGTTCATCTCCTCCTGGCATCAAGGAGAAAGAGCTTCCCAGCCAAGAACTTGGAACTCCATTTGACAGACAGCACCTCCTTTTAACGTTGGAGCAGCCCCCAGAAATCTCATGAAATAAAGACCATTTGTTTAACAGATGACAAACTGCCCACGGCCGCTCAGTTGCCAGGAAAGCTCTGGCTTGTCTTCTCATTAATGATCAGCTATCCGCCTCAGGCACCTGTTAGTATTTTCTCTTCCTTTCTCTGAGAGTTCTGATCTCTCTCGAACTTCTAACAGCCCTGATGGTATGTAATATCTCCATAAGCTGCTTAAACTCCGTGATTTTAATTTCTTGGCTGAAATTGACAAGCACTCAATCTGCAGGTGTGGAGTGGGTTTCTAGTAGGAACCAAGCACTCCCTGGAACTGATGAGAACACAAAAGAACAGAAGACCAGCTCAGGAGCCCACGGCCCCTTTGAGTCGACAAGCCTGGAGTCTGGAACAACAGAGAATGAGCTAGACTACAGGGACTCCAAGGAGGGAAAGGTCAGGACCTCCTCTGCAGGTTCGTTGTTTGACCTCTGGACACAGGCTAGAAGGGTTAGGGTTGGAATTTCCATGTACTTCCCAGACCACTGGCACTTGCCCTCTGTGCTGCACTAACACTATTCTCGGGTCACCTGACCTTCGGGAATCCATTGCACCGACATTTTCACACGTTGTCCCCAGCAGCCCTCTCCTTTGGGTCATCCTCTTCTCCCTGTCTCTGGACCTGCTGCATCCTGACTTTTCTCCTCCCCCAACTCCTTCGTAGCTCTCCCTTTACAGCCAGCTGTATGTGATGGAGTGCCCCAGGGCTCAGCCCTAACCCCCATCTCTCTATGTACTTTCTCCCTAACCCATGTCACCCAGACCCGAGACTTTGAAAACCATGCATGTGCTGGTATCACCCAAATGAACAATTTTGGCCCTGACCTCTCTCTTGACCTCCATATTCATACACAGCCTCTCCACATGCACAGGCAAGCCCATAGGAAGCTCTGGTACTTGGATGGCCCTTCAGAGGTGTTCCAAATCTGAGATTCGGTGGCGATAGCTTACCCCTGGCTCCATCTGGCTTTTCCTGGGGTAGTTCAAAGGAGGAGAGGCTGGGGTTATCAGAAGGCTCCCATGCTTGCATATCTGACACCCAATGCTGGTTCTAGGGACCTCACCCAGGACTGTCAGCCAGAACACCTACAAGTGACCTCTCCAAGGGCTGCTTGGCAACCCTGAGGCACGATGGCAGGGTTCAGTGTCAAACACTCTGAGAGCGAGCATGACTCTCATGACCCCATGTAACTACTCAAAATTTACACTGCATCACATCCACCATCCTCTAATAGTTGAGGAAATCACAAACACTCACCTAAGTTCAAGGGGAAGGGACAAGGAGTCTGTGTCTTGCTGGGGGGAATGGCAAGGCTTTGGAAGAGCAACGGAGATGAGAAATTGTGCAGCCATTTGGGGGAAGAGTCATATACCCCCATATGAAGAGTATGCTCACCCTTCCCCCAGTGTCCCATCCCATTTCAACATCATGTTCAGGCTCAAGGCCCTGGATTTCATCATCTAAGACAGGTGCAGGTATAGGTAGGAGCTTCTTGAGCACTATTTCTCTCAATTTAAAGACCAAGAAACTCAGAAGAGACATTATCTCCTCCCAAACTCCAACACCCAAGAGAAAAGAGTGGGATGGGCATGGGAGAACAGATGTAGATACTCTCTATTTAAAAAGGAGGGGAAGGGGAGACACATAGAAGCCACTGTCCACAGCAGTTCTAATGTCCAGCATGGCACCTATGGCTGGCTCTTAGACTCAGCACTACCGCCTGGGAGTGATTCTCCCAGATTTGCCTCTAGAAGCCAAAGATGCTTGCCATTTCTTGCAATCCATTCCTCATGGCAGGGGAAGCAAAATGCAATCAAGGGCCCATCAACATGCTCCAGACCTCTGGATTCCTAAAAACTTCACTTAGCCGATGTGTCAGTGGATATTCACAGTGCCAATCTCCTACCTTCTAGAACACAGGTTTCTTACTAAGGCCTCCAACTTACATGCCTCTGTTCTGATTAACGTCATATCATGGATATAGTGCATCACTGTGGATTCTATGGAAGGTGTATATAGTCCAGGCCCTCTGGGGCTATGTTATGAGAGCATTAACGTAGCCCTGGAGAAGACTCTACATGATGGCTACTGTTCTCTGTCACACATGAACGTGACTTACTCTGGTCTTCCTTTCTGATAGATCCAGAAAAAGAGGCATTTCCTAGCTTATTGGTCATACACCTTGTATCTTGAAACTTGTTAGTCTGCTCTAGAAAGATACCACATCTGGCACAGCACACTCATTGGTGGTTAATTCTTGGTTAAGACTGTTATGTAACAGGACCAAATCTAAATTTCGTAGGGGCCAGACTTTTGACTTCTATGGGGACACAGTGGAATAACCTCCCCCTGCATTCTTTAGGTCTTTAAGCATGATGCTAAAATGTGCCATTTTCACTGGGTTGTAATATTGCTATTGACTCACTTTCTTGCCTGGAGGGAGGGAGACAGGATCATAGCCTTCCACTTGGCCTTCCCCGCTGTAATGGTGTCTTATTCCACGGGTCAAGGACTAAGTTCATCCACCCCAAATGCCCTTTCAGGGACAGGGGAAGTGATCACTGGGTGGCCTTAAGGAACCACTGGGCCCACTATGAATCCAACCTGGACCAGGACTCCATTCATTATCTGAACCCCATCTCCCTTCACTCTAAAACAGGACCATGATAACACTCTGGGACCCCAGCAGCGAAGTCAACTTAGATCTTTCGTGCAGCATGTAATTGGTTAATGATTAATCATCCTCAGCACTCGTATTGCTTTTCTCCAATGCACCAGGAACAGTCAGATATAGCCACTGAATTTCTTTATCTTATCATTTCTATTTCCCTGTGTCTTTCAAATGACTGGGGCATTATGCCACTCACACCAATGTCAAGGGCATGAGGTCCCTTGGTCTAACTGGCAGGAGATGCAGCTCCAAAATCCTATTTTAGGCTCTGCTTCCTAGAATCGCTCCTGGCACCAACTGCCTTAGTTTGCATGTTTGGGAACCCATCTCTGAGGTGGTGATCTGTGGAGGGAGGTTCACGGGGAGGCGCCCTCAGGAACACAATGAAGATGCGAGAGCATCAGGGTTGGGCACAGGGAGATAGGGAAGCCTGACAGTCACAAGAGGACCTCAGCTGGTGCCTTAGGGGGTTTTGAAGCTGGAATGGCCCTTCACAGTTGTCCTGCATGAAGGCAACAAGGTGGGCCTGTGTATATCACTGGCTGCCAGCTGCCCTAGGGAAGGTATAGTCTTAAAAGTTAGTTCTCTTGTGGGGCAACTGGGTGGCTTAGCCAGTTAGGCATCTGACTCTTGATTTCGGCTCAGGTCATGATCTCAGGATTCTGAGATTGAGCCCCCCATTGGGCTCCATGCTGAGTGTGGAGCCTGCTTAAGATTCTCTCTCTCTCTCTCTCTCTCTCTCTCTCTCTCTCTCTGACCCTCTTGAATTCTCTCTCTCTCAAAATCTCAAAACTAAATTTTAAAAAGTTCTCTCCCTTCTGCCAAGGGCAAGGCCTGGGGACGGGCTCTGCTGTGAGTCAGCCAGCACTGCGGGCAGCAGGGAAAATGAGGGCAGGGGTGCTGGAGGGAGATCTGTGTAGCACACCATAGCTCCCACTGCATGCCTCAAGCTTAGATCTTACCGAAAAAATTCCCAACTTCCTCCCTCTTATAAACCCCTTCCAGAGGATTCTTCGTCTCAGTCAATGGTACCACCATCCACTAATGAAGTGGTTGTGGGGTGGGCTAAATGGACAATGGGCATTAAAGAGGACACTTGTTGGGATGAGCACTGGGTGTTATATGTTAAGTGATGAATCACTAAATTCTACTCCTAAAACCCATACTGCACTGTATGTTAAGTAACTTGTGTTTAGGTAGACGGATGGACAGATAGATACATACATAAATGCAAAGATATACAGGTGATAGATGATAGATAAGAAAAATAAAAAGAAAAGGCAAAAGAGAAAAAAAAAACTTCAAAGTCATCCTTGTTTCCTCAGTTTCTCTTTCTAACCCCAGTCCAGTGCAGCCGTAAATGCCATTGGTTCTGCTTCTAAATTATGCCTCTAATCTGTCTGCCTCTGCCTCTAACTCTGCATCACTGTGCACCAAGTCACAGACCCCCACCGGGACCCTGCAAAAGCCTCCTGACCACCTCCCTCCCTCCTTTTTGGCTCCTTCCAGTACATTCTCCACACCCTGCCTCCCAAGCATCAATCGTGGCACCCTGCTCACTTAAAACCCTTCAACAGCTTCTCGCCCCTGGAGTTTTCTCACCTCACAGCCCTCCTTTCCGTCTCACGATCCTCCACCCTCTTCCCTCCCCGCTTTGCGCCTTTGCAGGTCCTATTGCTTGGTTGCCCTGGCCAGCCCAGACCTTCCCATGGCTGATTATCTACACCCTTCATGCCTCTGCTGAAATGTTATTTATTCCTCAGACTCTCCTTGAACACCATCTGAAGTGGCTTCCCAGTCACGGCAGCCATTTTTACTCCTTCATCAGTGCTTGCCATACCTATCATGACTCCCTTAACCTGTTTCACTAGCATGTAGTCTATCTTCCCACCTAGAAAGTTAAGTGCCACCAGGGCAAAAAACCCATGCCTCTTGTGTATCACCAGATCCCTAATGCCCAGCACTTGCATACACTAAGTGAACATGCTCCCCCTTGCTTGTTACAATGTATATTATTTAGATTGTTTTCAGGAAAGTTCAGATTGTACCAGAAGGGGTTTGTACTGGATAATAGAAGTGCACTCTAAATTCAATGACTTTCTTTTGTGCATATACCTCAAGTGATACAAATATTTGGACAACTAGCTGTAAGTCAATGAAAACAAGATGTTTGCAGTTTTTCAAATTCTCCCCCTTGTCAGCCGCCCCTTGCCAATAGAGACAGGTGTGTCCAGATGGCTGCCATGGTGATCTCCAGGCTGTTTTCTCTCCTTTTCATTTTATCTTTGGAACAGGAGAGTGACGGATTCAGGAGGCAGAGTCTGAGGTTTGGTGAGGATCTTTGTAAAGCTTGACGTGGCACCACCATCTGGTGTTTCTGGAATAAAAGTTTAACCATGAGGCGCATGGAGTTGTCAGGACAGGCACCCATGCCTGGCTGGGATCTAGTGCAACATGGGTGCTCATTCAGGGGTTTCCTTGATGATGGACACTTGTTACTCCCCCATGGACTATGACATTGTCATCCCCTTGGTTTTGAAGCCCTTCTCAGAAAAACAGCCCCTTTTTGAGCCTAAGCAGCTTCAGCATTTCGGGGGATAACTTTCAAAAATGACCAAGAAATTAGGTTTCCTTCCTAGAATGTCTTTTTCTTTTTAATGTTTATTTATTTTTGAGAGAGGGAGAGCACGAGCAGGGGAGGAGCAGAGAGAGGCGGACAGAGGATCTAAAGCAGGCTCCATGCTGACAGCAGAGAGCCCAACATGGGGCTTGAACCCATGAACTGTGAGATCATGACCTGAACCAAAGTCCAACGTTAACAGACTGAGCCACCCAGGTGCCCTTCCTCCTGGGATTTCTTAGGAGAATTCTACAGTTTCCCTTGGAAAAGACTAGATACTTCGGTCTGGGACTCAACCCTTTGATAGTAAAAATGTAAATGGCCCAGTAAATCTAAGGGTCCCTTGGCAGACAGACCCTAGTCAACCCGAAACAAAACTCCTTTCTATCAGAGTGATGAGGATGTGGATCAGCACACTACCAGGGCTGCCCACAGACCCACCCAGTGACTAACACTTCCATACAATCCAACACATAGAAATTACGACATGCAGGTTGGCCTAAATGAAGCTCAGGGAAAGGAGTGCCCCTGCAATCTCCAACAGGCCCCTCCCTGCTCCTTCCAAAGTCTCTCTCCATTCAGAATGCTCTCTTCTCCATGCTTTCCATCTCTTTAGCTTATGTTCTCCTTCATCTGTTTTATTTATTCCCTCTCTCCCTTCCTATCCTCATCCTTCCTCTTTTCCTTTTCACTTTCTACATTTTCCCATTCCTGAGTTTTCAGATGATTGTCCACTTCTGACTCTGGCCCCACTGTTGATGTAGAAATGTTCACTGAAGGCCCACTAGGGACAGCGAGTGAGTTCCTCTAGGGACTGAGTTTCCACTGAGCCTTTAGATTACCACGTACCCTTTACAAACGCACTCTCAAACCACTCACCCAGGATCCTTGCAAAGGAACTGTTCTTTAGAAGTTTTAGGTCTCTGGGTGCTCATTTTGAGTTTAATTCTGTGTGTGCCAATCACACGTGTAACAATCCTTCAGCTAATGATACACATCAGCAATTGGCTTTCTGGCCACGAAGGTTGTTTTAATATGGCAGTGGATGGTTATAAAATAGCAATTCTGGAAGTTCCATCCAAGGATTGCTACGTATTAACACATTATTAAAACAGTATATTGCAAGGTCAACATACTATTGTAATTGTTGACCTATCAAATATGGAAAAGTTTTGAAACTTCAGTGGGAGCCAGATGCCATTTTATTAAATTGGAATACAGTACAGGGAAGAGAGAGTGTAGCAAATGCTCAACAAGATTGGTTTGACGTGTTCGTGATTTTTGCCAATGTTGTTTTTTAATAAAATAATTATATAATATATTAACATATACTATATTGTAATATATTTCATTTGTATTCTGTACACACCTAGTAGACATACATGCATATAGACAATGCCTCCATGTGAAGTGTGACCATGCAGTTGTCTGTTTTGGCTTATGAAATGGCCCAAGAGCAATTTTCAGCAGGATCTCTGTGTCCTCTGGAGCAATGGCCACATCACTCCATTAGGACAGAGGCTTCTAAGGCAGAAGCAACACTTATTTCAATGTATAGATCATGAAATATGAAATTTACTTATATCATGATTTCTATGCTCAATGACCATTTTACAAGGTAAGCCAATAAACCTTTATGGAGCAGTGTGGTAGCTGCGGGGTGGAGGAAAGGATACACAGGCGCCTGTCCTTGAAGAATCATAACAATATGTTGTTGTACCCTTCTCTTGGCAAATAGTGGCTCTGCCCAAATGTGGAAAAATATTTAAGTCAGTTCAAAACTAATAGGACTGTTGGCTCAGCATTTAGGATAAACAAACCTCTGCCCAAGAAGAAATCCGATCTGCTGTCTTTCAGCTGGCTGTAATTCAATGAAGTTCTCAAAGTTTGAGTGCCTACCTTGTAAGTCTCATCAAATGAATTCTGCATGTCCAGCATTGCACTGATGACAAATGTCATTTCATAATGACATTACCTGTGCTTTCCAAGCTGTTGACGGGTCAAACCACACTGGATAATCCTGTGTGGTTTTCTCTGTCTAGATCACACCTCCGGGCCATGGCAGATGGACATATCTCTCTGCCGTGTTGCAGAGCTGGACCCTACATGGATATTTTAGGATGCCCAAAGAGATAAATCAAGGAGTAACATACATTTTTAAAGGAACTGGAAGTCATGAAAGAAAATCAAGAGAATAAGGAAAAGAGCCAACAAGAAAACTCATAATTGGCAAGCAAAATGAAAAATGAAAAACACTAGATAACCTCTAGAGAAGGAATCAGAGTATTCATGTTTGGAAGGTAGGATTGAAGAATTTTGCCTAAAGACTGTATTGAGAAATGAAGTTTTTCTGGTTTGTTTGGTTTGTTTTTTTAATGAAAGCATTGTTAAGAAAGAGTGGTAATAGTTGGAGAGGTATCAACTTTTGTCTGATAGGAGCTCCCAAGATGAGAATGGAAGAAATGGCAGAGGAACCATCTTTGAAGAGGTACTCAGAATAGCCAAGAATTGAAGAAAGACATGAGTTTTTATATCAAAAGGCACTGCAAAGAGTGAACAGAATAAATAGAAATAGATCAGTACCTCATACATAGTAGTCAAAATGCAGAAATCATGGAGGAAGACCAAATCTTGGAAGCGGTCAAAGAGAAAAGCCAGGTAACCCCTGCGGAATAACAGCCAACTGACTGCAGATGTGAGAAGGAAACGGAGTAATGTCCTCAAGGGCTGAGAGCCCCGATACCTGCTTCTGCTTAGCTCACCTAAAACATGAAACATACAGTGGGGGAAGCTCATCTTTGTCCTTCTCCAGAGTTTCCTACAATGGGCAGGGGTCCATTCTCACATTCATGGCCCCTCTCCAAGCCTACTCATCACAATGAGTGGCCCTATCATCCATCCCTTCTTGCAAAAGCCAGAAACCTGAGAACCAGTCCACAGACAGACTATCCCTAAGTCATGTCATTTTCTGTCTTTTAAATTCCATTCAATCTGTCCATCTTCCCCACCCCAGTGGACCCTGTTCTGGTTCAAGTGCATTCCAGTTGCCTCCCAGCTAGCCTTGCCACCTCTGGCCACCATACTAATACCAAAGTGACCTTTTGAGGTCTAATAGAAGCCCCCTTTATTCAACCTGGCTCACTCTCAAGGCAACATGCTGCCCCTCCAGCCCTGTCCTCCACCCCCCTCCATTCTCCTCCTGCCCATGCTTGCCTGTGGACAGCAAAGTCTCTAACCCAGGAGTCTGCAAACTTTGGCCCCTCAGCCGATTCCTTCCCACCACCTATTGTTATAAATAAAGTTGTACTGGAACAAGCACACCCATATGTTTATGTATTATCTATGGCAGCTTGTGCACTACATAGATAGAGCTGAGTAGTTGAGCAGATCTCCTCTAGCTAACTCCTAGACACTTGCTCATCTGCATATCCCAGGATAGATTGTCAAAGAGTGTGCTTTCAACATGCAAACCAACCAATCCCCAACCACCACACCATACCCTCAACCACTTTCTTTGTGAGGCTCTCACTTTTATACTCCAGGACACTCTCCCCCTGCCTTAATCACCAAAGGACCAAGTGTCAAACAATCAGGGACAATCCCTATGCTCTGAAACCCACTGGTATCATTCAAACTAGGCAATCCTAATTCTGCTTATCCTGTCTTGCTCATTTCCTCCCATAGAAACCACCCTCCTTTTGGGAACTGTGAATAACAAACTCTCTTTTTGTCTCTTGGTCTGCTGGTCTTGCTCTACTTTAAATATTCCATTAATACACTGTATCAGGAGGATTCAGGCAGGACCCACAGATGGATACTCTGGGGCCTGTTTCCCTGGCTGGGTGGGTTCCCTGGGAGGGGAGAAGGTGGGTCAATGGGTTGTATTTAAGCACATTGTCAACAGCCATTTATCACTCTGCCATGTTCATCCCGCCCACTCTCAGCTGACCCATAGCCTGTTCCTTCTTAAGTTGGGAAATGAGCCTGACTCTTCCTGGCTCTCTTTGAAAAGAGAAAACACTAATAAATCAAACAGCAAAATATTTACCCTTATCTCATTATTTTGCAGGCTTCCTGGGGTCTTTTGAACCTTTGGTCTACCCACCCTGGACCCCAGCCTTCTGCAAGCCTACAACGGACATTACCTTCTCAGAACTAAAACCCATGCCCTAGAGGCCTGAAGGAATGCTAGGGGCAGGTTCTAGGTCCTGAGGCAGATCTATGGGTGAAGTACCCCAAGATGAGATCCTATTTGGCTTTGAGTAATTCGGAGTAACCCAGGGCCATCTCTCCAGGACACAGAGCGGGTGTGGCCGTGTTCAGCACCAGGAAGGCTGAAGCCAGGGAGATGGTCTTGTCTTTGCCTCTCGCAGTGACAAGAACACAGAGTGACTTGCTCTGCTTCATGGAGTCCGGGATAACCTCCCAGAGAGGGTGCTTGAAGGCACAGTTAGGATTTGTCAGGCAGAGGAGAGAAAAGGGCATTCCTGGTAGAAGGGATGGAGGGCACAATAGAACAGAGATGGATGCAAAGTTGCTGGGACACAGGGGGCATGCAGCGCTGTGGAAGTGACAAGAGTGGAAGCTGGAGGTAAAAACCACTATGTTTCCAGTTTTACACCCCCTGGATCAGGTGCAGATGAAGGGCTCTATAAAGATTCTGGATGAATGAATGAGAACAAGAGGTAGGATGCCTGACAAACAGCATTTTTGCCTTCTGCTTGGATCAGGCCAGCTGGACTCCAGGCAGAAAAGGACCCCTAATTAGACTTTGCTGCTTCTGAGAGGCTATGCCAGGATTGCCAGGGGTTTCTGAGCTGAGCTGGAAGAGCTGGTTAAGCCATGCTCCTAAAATAAATAGCTTGTACTGTTTGTCCCTCAAGGACAAAATATGCTTCGTGGAGCCTGTTTTATTATACCCTGCACCATACACGTGCAACGCATTAGCCAGCAGACTCCCCCACCCCCACCCCAGGTTGTTTAGAGAGTAATGATGTTCGCCAAGGTCACACAGCACTGTAGGGGTGATGCTGGAAGCAGCGATGACCCTCGGCCCCTGTCCTAAACTGAGCTTCTCTCTGGTTATTTTTTCCCCTTGCTTTGACCAAGGGCCAAAAGCGATCCATCAAATCGTGAACTGAAGCATTGTCTGAGCTCTGGGCCCAGGCAGGGCCTCCTCTCCTCCAGGGTGGCTGAGATGCTGGTCCCTTCAGACCGGCTGCGGCCATCCCACAGCATTGCGGTTCTGTCCTCCGACAATTGTCTCCTTTGGGGGACGGGTGAGACTAAGGCCCCTGAGGAAGCAGAGATGGCTCATATATGGCTGGGAGGAAGCAGGGAGAGGGAGAATCTGGACCGAATGGTAATGAGCCTGCTCTAGCCCCATGGACAATCTTCAAGTGGTAACATTTCACAGCTGTGTTCATGGAGGCTTCTTTCACTGAACAGTCTTCCTTGGACCCTTCAGAAGACACCAGAATTTTTATCTGATTCCCAACCCCTCACTCTGGTGCTAGAGAGTTCCATTCAACAATTTGAACGTTATTTAGTCAGCCCTTGGTATGTGCCTGGCACGTACTGGCTGATGTCCATGTGGCAATTACTGCCTGCACAATAGCGTATGCTCTGTGCTAAGCATGCCAGAAGTCAAGGGATACAGTGGTAAATGTGACAGACACAGCCTACAGTCAGAAATCCTTCCATTTCAGAAGCCCAGTGCAACAGTTTTGTGGAAAGACCACAAATCTTTTTTTTTTTTAATTTTTTTTAATGTTTTATTTATTTTTAGGAGAGAGAGAGAGACAGACAGCATGAGCAGGGGAGGGTCAGAAAGAGAGGGAGTCACAGGCTGAAACAGGCTCCAGGCTCTGAGCTGGCAGCCAGCACAGAGCCCAACGTGGGGCTCGAACCCACGAACTGCAAGATCATGACCTAAGCGAAAGTCGGACGCTTAACCGACTAAGCCACCCAGGCGCCCCTGAAAGACCACAAATCTTAAAGATACCTGGATTCAAGACAGAGGTCTATCTTCCTCCCATCTGTGTATTAAATGGTATTAATGTGGAAGTTTGGATTGATGCCAAGACAGGATGCCATGTGTCTAAGATTGTGCCTGACCAAAATTGTCACACCAGGTGGGAGAACCTGTTACACATCTCTTAACCACATACCCACTTCATGGATCTAAAAATATGGATGATTTATGGGGTGCCTGGGTGGCTCAGTTGGCTGAGCGTCTGACTATTGATTTCAGTTCAGGTCATGATCCCAAGGTCATGGGATTGAGCCTCACTTTGGGCTCCATGCTGAGATCCCATGCTTGGGATTCTCTCTCTCTCTCTTTCTCTGCCCCCTCCCCTGCCCATGCTCTATCTCTTAAATATAAAGAAATACATGAATAATTAACTAATTAATTAATTAAGAGATTTCTTTGGGGAGCGCTGCTGTGAGCCTCACTCTGGCCCTGCCAGTGGGGACAATACCTTCTGTGGGGACCATAGAAGGCCAAATGGGGTCCTCTCAAGAACTGAACACATACGGGGTGCCTGGGTGGCTTAGTCGGTTAAGCGTCCAACTTTCGCTTAGGTCATGATCTCACGGTTTGTGGGTCTCACGGTTTGTGGGTTCGAGCCCCACGTCGGACTCTGTGCTGACTGTAGCTCAGAGCCTAGAGCCTGTTTCAGTCTGTGACTCCCTCTCTCTCTGACCCTCCCCTGCTCACGCTGTCTACTCTCTCTCTAGAAATAAATTAAAAAAAAAAAAAAGAATTGAACACATACGCAGAAGCTTGAGTGACACAGTGGACTGGTGCCCAGCTCACACCAGAGAAGTAAAAACCTTGAGAGAGAGATATGTATCAGTCAACACAGGCTGCATAACAAAATCTCACAGATCGAGTGGCTTAAACAACCGAAATGTATTTCTCACAGTCTTGGAGGCTGGAAGCCCCAAGTCAAGGTCCAGCAGGGTTTGGTTTCTGGTTAGAGACCTCTACCTGGCTTACAGACAGCACCTTTGTTCCTACATGGTCTTCCCTCTAAATGCACAGGGCTGAGCGGGGAGGGAGACAGGGAGAGAGGGAAGGAGAGGGTAAGGGAGTGGGGGAGAGAACAAGTCTCTGGTATCTTGTCTTATAATGACATTAATCCTACTGGATCAGGGCCCCACCCTTATGACCTCATTTAACTTTAATTATCTTCTTACAGGCCCCATCTCCAAATACAGTCACATTGGGGCTTAGGATTTTAACATATAAATGGGGGTAGAGGGACACCATTCAGTCCATAGCAGTCTGCCCAGCTGCTTTGTTGGCAAAATGAAAGAGGTTTATGCACCAGAATCAGCTACATTTCCAGAAGGTGTGACGTGTGTGGGCTCTATGTCAGAAAAGCCAGTGTTCAGGGGCCTCAGGTCCTGTCCCAGAACACTATGCGGTAAGGGGACCACAAAGGCCCAACTCTAACCTGCTCACATCCAGGAGCTAAGGAAGGAGCCACAAGTCAGTCACAGATGGAGGAAAGATGTCTTCCACACAGCCCTACAGATGGGAGACCCCAGCAGATAATGGGATGGTGGGTGTGTACCGTCAAGCAACCTATTAAAGTGTTCTAGGAGGAAAGTCAGCCTTCAGTGCCCCCAAGGCCCAAAGAATGTTTATACTCAGTGGCCACAGGAGTACCTGACAAGTGGGAACTTTTGTTCTCTCCTCTTTTCTCCAGCTTCCTCAAGCAAATGGAAGAGGAATGCTAAGTGAGGAAAACTCAGGAGGATTATTGTGGACCCCTCTTCCAAGGAGGTTTCCAGCCCAAGTGAGAGACGGAGTAATCTCAACTTTACGTTCAGAATTTGGATTATTAAATGGAGCTAGATATTTTTACTGCTGAATTGAGACAATATTTTGTAGATTTGCTTGACTTGAGAATGTGACCAGAGAACTGTTTTTATTACCTAGGAGAGACCAGAAAATTCATGGGCCAAAGTTTTCATCCAGGGCCAGGGAAAGAACCAGCCCCATAATATGGATTTACAGGAACAGTGAAGAGGTAGCAGTAAGATGATTCATGACCACCCCAACTACAGAATTTTTGTGTGCTCAGTGCCACAGGTACACGTGATCCATGGTTTTATCATCTTAAATATAATACAACCTACCATGAAAGAGTGTTCTGAAACTAAACTATATATTTTAGTGTCCACAAAACACCTAGGACAGAGCCTGATACACAATAGATCCACAGAGATGGTAGCCAGTGTTATTGTGGTTCATGGTAATAATCATAGCGGGACCAATAGCATTAAAAAGCACCTTAACAATTTCCCCCAACCCCAAGCTTGCTTTGTTTCCTGCCCCTCCAAAGTTGACTCTCATGTTCAGGGCAGTTTCCAGGCCTATGGGACTCTGAGGAAGTCCCCAACTGCAAGGAAATCTGGCCCCTCTCTTCAGCCTAATACAACTATTGAATTTTATGTGGAAATCTTAAACCTCTCCTTCTCATTTGGTCTCCATTTGGATCTTTGAAAATACAAGATGTGCTGTATATGGTTTCTCCCCAGACACATGCTGAATACTAATCACTGTTTTCCAGAAAGCTCAGCATCTGGGCAGCTATCTAGCCCCTGGGATCACCAATGGAATTGGACTAATACCAAGGACTGGTTACCATAATACGTCATTCACTCATGAATATCATTAAATGAGCTTTGTTTCAAGAAACCTTAAACCTTCGACTTTTAGCTCACTTCGGTCTTTTCTCAGCATTCCAGAACATGATTAATGGTGACACCATGCCACAATTAAGTTATATGTGGCTCAAATTCTAATTCACAATTGATTAGTCCTGTAACAATGGCCCTGAATAATGTGGTGTTAATGGCCAGCCCTGGTGGTCTGCTCCTACCAGATATCCACTACTAAGTCTACCCTGCATTTTACAACATCCCTACTGGAGCCCCGTATCTACTCAAGAGGACATCTGCTTTATTTAATGTCTGCTAATTATGTGCAATTGATCAGAGTAGAATAGACAATGTTGAGGTTACTACCCTAGTCTCTAGAGACAATATAGAAAATATGATATTTTTAAAAAGTCAATCAGTTTTTCCTCAAGTAAATTATGTTTCTATAGCTTGGAAGATAGGTGCCCTCACACCCTATAGGGGGAGAAGACAGCTTGGGAACCATGACTTTGGAAAGTGGCAGAAGTCGATGGTTATGCAGATAGGAAATTAAATTCTTATAGGCCCACAGAATGAAATAAAAGGATGCTTGAAACTGTGGGGAAAGGATGTAAAGTAGACAATAAAGGGGAATGAACAAGAAGGCAGAAGATGCAGGTGGCAAAGAAATGTAAACCCACATTAGAAATAAAGAGCACTGGTAAAGGTATCTATACTGGTAAATTAAAAAGATGGTTACCATGGAATGAATGTTTGTGTCCTTCTAGAATGCATATATTGAAATCCGAATCTCCCATGTGATGGAATTTGGAGGTGGTAATTGGAATCAAATTAGGTCTTGAGGGTGGAGCCCTTACTTAGAAAAAGAAGAGAAATGAGCTCTCTTTCTCCACCATGAAAGGACACAGCAAAAAGGTGGCTATTTGCAACCAGAGAAGGGTCCCCCAAAAACTCAACCATTCTGGTATCTTGATCTTATTCTTCCCAACTACCAGAACTATGAGAATTAAATGGTGTGTAAGACATTTAATCTATGGTATTTTGTTATACCACCCTAAACTGAGTAAGATAACAGTATAGATTTATCTTTTCATTTGAAACTCTTTTCTTCTCCCAGAAGATTGATGGAGACATTTAAGGAGATGATTTAAAAAGCAACTGCATAAAACATTAATTGTAAGTCTGTTGATGGGTCCACAATGTATAGAGCTGTGATTTGTGATAGCATGAGCTTACAGAAGGGAAGAGTGACCAGAGTTATATAGAAGCAAAGGTTTGTACAGCATGACTTTAAAACAAAAATTGTTACTAGAGATAAGGAATTGTATAATGGTAAAAGGGTCAATCCATCAAGAATATCTAACAATTATAAACATACTCACACCTAGTAGAGTCTCAACATAGATGAGGCAAAACTGATCAGAATATAAGAGAAAACCAGAAACATCAATAATGATAGTTGGAGACTGAAATATACCACTTCCAGAAATGGATACACCAAGTAGACAGAAAATCAGCAAGAAAATAGAAGAGTTGAACAACACTATTAACCAATTAGATCTAACCCATATCTGTAGAACTTTCTACCCAACAACATTCTCCTCAAGTACATATGGAACATTATTCAGGATGGACTATTTATAGGCCATAAAAAAGTCTAAATAAATGTAAATGGATTCAAATCATACAAAGCATGTTCTTCTATCATAGTGAAATGAAATTAGAAATCAGTAACAGAGAGAAACTTGGGGGGATCAACGAATATGTGAAAATTAAACAGCATATTCCTAAATAACCAATGGGTTAAAGAAGAAATCACAAGGGATATTGGAGCATACTTTGAAATGAATGAAAATAACTCAAAATTCTAAAACTTATGGGATGTAGTTAAGCTAGTTCCCAGAAAGGAATTCAAAGCTATGTCTACATCCAAAAAAAAAGAAGAAAAATGTCAAATAATCTAATCTTCAACAATAAGAAACTAGAAATGATGAGCAAACTAAGCTTAAAAGAAAGCATAAGGTAGAGAATAATTAAAATGAGAGTAAAAATAAAATAAAAATATAAAAACGAGAAAATCAACAAAATTAAAAATTATTTGAGGAGATTGACAAAATTGAGAAATTTTTAGCTCCCATGATCAAGAAGAAAAATGGAGGACTCAAATTCCTAAAACCAGAATGAAAGAGGTGACAGTATTACTAACCTTACAGAAATAAAAAGTATTATAAGAAATATTATGAATAATTAATGACAAAGCATTAGATAACTAGATGAAATGGACAAATTTTGAGAATGACACAAACTACCAAAACTAATTCAAGAAGTAGTAGAAAATCTAAACACATCTACAAGTAAAGAGATCAAGCGGGTCACCAAAAAACTTTCAACAAAGAAAAGGCCAGGACCAGATGGCTCCCCTGGTTAGTTCTACCCAATGTCTAAGAACTAACATTAAACCTTCACAAAGTCTTCCAAAAAAATAGAAAAGGATGGAAATATTTCCTAACTCATTCCAGGAGGTCAGTATAACCTTGACACCAAAAGCAGACAACATCACACGAAAAGAAAAACTATAGATCAATATCCCTTATGAATATAGTCCTCAACAAAACACCAACAAACAGAATCTAGCAGTATATTAAAAGAATTATACACCGGGTGCCTGGGTGGCTCGGTTGGTTAAGTGACCAACTTCAGTTCAGGTCATGATCTTGCAGTTTGTGAGTTCAAGCCCCACATCAGGCTCTGTGCTAATAGCTCAGAAGCTGGAGCTTGCTTCAGATTCTGTCTCCCTCTGTCTCTGCCCCTCCCCTGCTCATGCTCACTCTTTCTCTCTCTCTATCAAAAATAAACAAAAAATAAAATAAAATAAAATAAAATAAAATAAAAAGATTATACACCATAGCCAAGTGGGATTTATCTCAGGAGTGGAAGGTTGGTTCAACACACAAAAATCAGTCAATGTAATTGTATTAGTTCGTATTGCTGTTATTACAAATCACCACAAACTTAATGGCTTAAAAGCAACACAAATTGATTAGTATCTCCAAATATCTATCTCTGTTCCATCATCAGACCACCCTCTGACTCTAATTCTTATCCTCCTTCTATAAGAACCCTTGAGATTACATTGGTTCCAACCAAAAAATCCTGGAAAATCTCCCCATCTCAGAATCTGTAATCTAATCACATCTATAAATTCCCTTTTAGCATGTAAAATAATATATTCACAGGTTCTAGAGATTAGGACTTGGACATTTTTGAAGTGTCATTATTTAGCATACTACATATTAATAATACAGTAATAGGATGTTATTTGTGTTAATCAATTTTATAGATTTAAATATTAATAGAACAAAAGAAAAAAATATGTGATCATCTCAATAGATTCAAAATAAGCATTTGACAAAATACAACGCCCTTTCATGATAAAACACTCAGCAAACTAGGAATAGAAGGGAACTTCTTCAGCTTGTCAAAGGGCACCTAAGGAAAGCACAAAACTAGCATCATACTAAATGATGAAAGACTGAATGCTTTCTCCTCAAGAACAGGAACAAAACAAGAATGTCTGTTCTTACCATTCACCTCCTGGAAAGTGGCATTTACCTTTCTAAATGGATACCCTGTCCCATCTTCTTCTAGCCCAGGAACCTTCCTGGTGGACAGAATTCTCATCCTCAGACTTTTCCATCCCCCTACACTGCCTTCGGCCACAGACTTGGCGTCTGGGAGAGGGTGGGTGGGCAAGGATGGTGACTTAGGCCATTTGGGCCATAAGAGAGACAAGCTCTGGCCTTGGATGAACTGTCAGGGAAGGTTTTAAATCCTTCTCCCTCCCCCAAGTCTTTATCTGATGCTAATAGCAGCCTGTATAACAGGGGTGTGAAGAACCTCCATTCCGAGTGAGGGGATTTGCTTGGGGAGAGTGGCTAAGTAAAGACCAGAACTCCCTCTGCCCTCTTCAACAATCAGAACCCAGGGCCTTAGGGTGGGAAGGGGAAGCTTGCTCCTCAGAAAGAGAAAGAGAGGAGAAAAACAGAGAAAGAGCCAGGCCAGCAATTGCGGATAAACAAGGGCCTCCCTATGGCTGGCCCCAGGACACTTAGAAGCAGATCTGCAGGCAGAGTCTGCGATGAGTCCCCTAGAAGAGCTGCCATTATACCCCCAGTCCCCTGCTCGTCCTCATGGGAGCATCATAGTGTTACAAGTCTCCCTGGCCCAGGGCTGATTCATCTGACCCACAATGGACATTTCATATTTAAGTCCAGGCTCTTGGCGTGGGCAGGACCCCAAGTGGGGATTTCAGACTCTGAGGGCCAGATATTTGGAGCTGCATCCCTAAATCCTCCTGGAGCCTTCCAGAACTGCCACCTGGCTGTAGCATGAGCTTCTGACCAGCTTGGGCCTTGGGGACATCCCAGAAATCAGAAGCCCCGAATCAGAAGTGTGTTCCCAACCATACATCTCTTTAAAGTTCCCAGATTAATGCTGAAACCCAAGGGGAAGAGCATAGAAGCTCTGGAAAACCCAGTGGAGCCTTTTCTGTCAGTTTTAATACCATTTGTCACAAGGCAGACCTGTGCCAGAACTCCGGGCTCTCTGGGCTCTCTGAGTGAGAAGCTGCAGCCTGCATTCGAGGAAACTGAGCCATGGACAGTGAGAAAGCATAACCCTCGGTGTCAAAGAGATGCGAGTTTAAAACCAAGCTCTGCCACTCAACAGCTGTGTGATCTTGGACAAAAGCCCATGGGAAGAAGCGCGCTGCCAAACTGGACCCAAGGTGACGCCACAGTGCCCCCTGCCGGCCGAGAGCGCTCACTCTGTTCACATCTGCAGGCTGCATTGCCAATCCGTAGTTCCCTTCTGCACACCGAGACACACCCCTGGGCAGGCACCTGGGCCCTCACCTGAGTACCCAGCATGGTGTCAGCAGCAGTCACCCTGGACTTGTGGCTTCCTGCCCCTCCTTGGAGGGCAGGGAGAACCCAGACAGCAAGGCGTCAGCCCCACGGACCAGGACAGTGCTCCCTGGGGAGGAGATGTCTGGGACTCCTCAGTAGATTTGCAGATATGGTGTACAGAAGGAGGAAGGGAGTTGAACTTCTACTCCAGTTTTCATCTGGATAATTCCTGAGCCCGAGCACAACTGTATGAACTTGCCAACAACTCAGCATAAAGTGGAGAACCCAGCAGCAACGATAGCCATTCTAGAATCAAAAGCTACTATTACGTGTCATACATGGTAATAGGTGTCTCCTAAGCTGTTAATTCATAGTCAAAAGTCTTTTTGAACTTCTACTCTGTCAGGTCATGTGCTAGTGTTTGGGATACAGAACCGATGAGCCCTCTCCCACCACACACGCACACATTCCTATCTCCTTTACTTCACCTGCATTATTTTTTGACAGACACTTACCACCATCCAAAATATCATATATTTTACTCAATTTGGGGGGCACCTGGTGCCTTAGTCAGTTAAGCATCTGCCTCTTGGTTTCAGATCAGGTCATGGTCTCATGGTTTGTGAGTTCAAGCCCTATGTCAGGCTCCATGCTGACTATGCAGAGCCTGCTTGGGATTCTCTCTCTCCCTCTCTCTCTGCCCCTCCCTTGCTCATGCTGTCTCTCTCTCAAAATAAATAAACTTTAAAAAATAAAATAAAATGTTATATATTTTACTCAAAATTTTCTTATTTTATTAGGTTACTGTATATATGGGCATGCATATGCACATAGAGATTTTTGTTGTATTCCTAGCACTCATAAAAGTTTCTTACACATAGTAGGTGCTCAGTTAGTATTTATTGACTCAAGGACTTCACAATTTAGCAATGTTATGCATCCTTCAAAGTTCTCTGAAGTTAGGGGATTATATTATCCCTTTTTATGGATGATAAAACTGCAAGTCTTTGCATGGAGTAATTTGACTGTTCATGGTGGAGCTGAGAGGCAAACTTAGGTCTGTTGACTCCAAATCCAGTGCTGAGTGCCCACTCTCCCACACGGCCTGGAGCCTCCATTACACTGAGCTATGCTGGGCATGAGAGACAAAAGTAGAAAGGGCTGGTTATTGGGGAGAAAGGTTCCCATCAGAGTCTCTTGCGTAAAACAAGAACTCTTAAAGGTCAACACTTTCATTGGGTGAACACAGAAAAAGAAAAGGAGTAATGCACTCTCCCCGAAAATTTTTTAACCACTTGCCTAGTCAATAGGGTAGGTAATAAGGATTCATATTGCCTTCAAAAACTAAAGTAATCGCAAATGGAAATTTTAGTTTAAAGTCATTTGAAGTTGGTAACACTTTCTGGCACCTGCCAAAAGCAAACATAAATTCTCTGGGAAAAACTTAACCCCAGGTCTTAAAGAATTCTCAAAGATAGTTACAAGGATCTAACTTTGTAATTAAAAGTCACAGAACATGCAAAGAAACAAGCTGCTGTGAGGAAGGTTCTGTGTCCAGTAACGACTCTGTGGATCAGAACACTTAACTCATAACAATATGAAAGCCTGACATTGTTGGAGAGCTAACAAACCAGTGGGAAACTGTGGGGTAGGAAGGAAATCCCAGAGAAGTTAGCCCATAATTTGAGGCCATTTTGACCACAGAATATTATAAAGAGACCCCAGCACTCAGAGGAACTGAAGCTCAGGTTAAACCTCATATCAATCACTGATTAGATTAAGATTCTCTGAAATTTCCAGTGACTATAGTCTAGCAGCCTGCAGAAAAAGTGACCCTCTTAAAATGTAGATGCAATCATCCAGAGCCTCAAATTACCTCTTAATTTCTTTTTACCTATAATGTCCAGCATTCAATCAAAAATAGCCAGAAATAATTGAGGATATTAGCAAAACTCAGAATAATCAATGAACACGAATTGCCTGGGTGGCTCAGTCAGTTAAGTGTCTGACTCTTGATTTCAGCTCAAGTCATGATCACATGATTCCTGAGATCTAGCCCCATGCCANATGTCCAGCATTCAATCAAAAATAGCCAGAAATAATTGAGGATATTAGCAAAACTCAGAATAATCAATGAACACGAATTGCCTGGGTGGCTCAGTCAGTTAAGTGTCTGACTCTTGATTTCAGCTCAAGTCATGATCACACGGTTCCTGAGATCCAGCCCCATGCCGGGCTCTGGGCACTAACAGTGCAGAGCCTGCTTGAGTTTCTCTCTCTCCCTCTCTTTCTCTGATTCTCCCCCAGTACACTCTCTCCATCTCAAAATAAATAAACAAATATTTTTAAAAATCAATGAAGAGCAGAAACAGACGTATGGAACATCCAGGCTTTGAAGTTATCAGAAACAAACGTTATTGCTATAATTAATTGGTTCAATTAATTAAAATACAACAATTTCAGCAGAAAATGAGAAAGCATAAAAAAGCATTCCAAATAGAAATTCTAAAATTAAAAAATATAATAAAAATATGAACTCTATAGATGGATTTAATAAGAGCTTGAATTTAACTGAAGAAAGAATTAGTGAATTGGAAGACGGATCAGAGGAAAATGTCCACACAAAGGGACAGGAAGACAAAGTGGGAAATAGAGAACAGAATGTGAAAGGTGTCCAGGATATGGTGAAAATATCTAGCATATTTGTATTTTGGAGGCCCAGAAGGAAAGAAGAGAGAGTAGGACAGAAATACTATTTGAAAAAATAAAAGCATAGAATTTGCAAAAGCTGATTTAAAAAAATATCAAGCCACAGATTAAAGCAGCACTGTAATTCCCAAGAAGAATAAAAGCAAATAACTGATGAAAACCAAAGTCAAAGAGAAAAAACATAAAAACATTCAGGAAAAAAAAGTGCCTTCAAATGAGCAACATTAAGCTGATAACTGACTTTGAAATAGAAACAATGGACACCAGGAAACCAGGAAACAAGGACTGGCATTACTAAAAATAGCTGGCAAACTGGAATTCTATACCCAGTGAAGTATCCTTCAAAAGGTGAAAGAGAAATAGGGAGGTTTAGAGACAAACAGCACTGAGAAACTCATTACCAATAGAAACTTAAAAACACATATATTCTAATTAAAAAGCTGCCCACAAACCAGATGCAAACAATTTTTCCAGTGAATTATCCCAAACAATTAAGAAAGAAATATCCCTAATCTTTAACAAAATCTTCCAAAGCATAGGAAAAGAGGGAGTTAAAAATCCAAGTTATTTACTCTGTTAGCAGAGAAAAACGTCATAGGATAATATTGAGAGAAACATTTGGATATGCTAAGTTCATGGATTGGTCTACTCTGTTGGAAGATGTCAGTTCTCCTCAAGCAGGTCTATGCAATGTGATTCTAAAAATCATATGGATATTGGCATACCAGGCTTGACTGGACCTCAAGGAAAGTATGCTGAGTAAGAAAAAAAAAATAATGAAGATTATATATTGTTTGATTCAATTTATATAATATTCTTGAAATGATGAAATTACAGAGATTGAAAACAAATCAGTGGCTGCCT
This sequence comes from Crocuta crocuta, assembly GCF_008692635.1. NCBI lineage: Eukaryota > Metazoa > Chordata > Mammalia > Carnivora > Hyaenidae > Crocuta > Crocuta crocuta. The sequence continues at coordinate 5,789,739 of NW_027529641.1, read as the reverse complement.
GTGATTAGTGGTTAGGAGTTTGGGGAGATAGCTGTTGCAATAAGGCAAGAAAAATCATTAAAGGGTAAGGATTGGGAAGGAAGAAATAAAACTGTCATTATTTACAGATAACATGATTGTGTGTATAAACATTTAATAAAAACAAGTAAGACATTAAAATTAATAAAAGAATTCATCAAGGCCACTGGCTACAAGATCACTATAAAAATCTGTCATATTTCTGTATTAGCAATAACAAATATTAAGACAAGAAGAGTCTTACCCCCCAGAAATGTATAAACTAAAACCAGTCATAAGAAAAAAAGCCAAATCAAGACTGTAGGACATTCTACAAGATAACTGGCCTGGACTCTCAAAAATGCCAATACTATGGCAGGAAAAATTAGAGAAGGGTAAGGAGAGAGTTGTTTTCAACTAAGATTAAAGAGACATAACAAGTGAATGCAATGTGTGAATCCTAGATTGGATTTCAGACTTTTTAAAAAACTTTTTTTTATGTTTTAGTTATTTCTGAGAGAGAGAGAGAGAAAGAGACAGCGTGAGCAGGGGAGGGTCAGAGAGAGAGGGAGACACAGAATCCAAAGCAGGCTCCAGGCTCTGAGCTACCTGTCAGCACAGAGCCCGACGCGGGGATAGAACCCACAAACCCTGAGATCATGACCTGATCTGAGCCGAAGTCAGATGCCTAACCGACTGAGCCACCCAGGCGCCCTAGACTTTTTTTTTTTTTTTGATGCATAATCTAGATAGCATAAAAGTCACCATTTTAAAGGATAAAACTCAGTGGTTTTTAGTATATTCACCAAGTTACACAACCATCACCACTATCTAATCCCAGAACATTTTTATCTCCCCTCCACAAAAATAAACCTGTACCATAGAAGTCAATTCCTCTTCCACACTCCTCATAGCTTCTGACAACCGATAATCTGCTTTATGCCTCTATGGGTTTGCCTGTTCTTGACATTTCATGTAAATGGAACCATACAGCGCATGGCTTTTTGTGTCTGGCTTGTTTCACTTCTTTTTCACTAACATTTCATTCACATTTCCAAGATTCATCCAGGTTGTAGCATGTGCTAATACTTCATATCTTTTTATGACTGAATAATATTCTATTCTATGGGTTTATCACATTTCGTTTACACATTCATCGGTTGATGGACATTTGGATTGTTTCTTTGTTTCGGGCTACTATGAATAATAATGTACATACACATAAACATATGTTTTAAATCCTCTTGGATATATACCTAGAAGTGGAATTGCTGGATCATATGATCACACTATATGTCTGACTTTTTTAGGAACTGCCAAACTTTTTCAGAACTGCTATACCATTTTATATTCCCATCAGCGATGTATGAAAGGTCCAATCGGTCCACATCCTTATCAGCATTTTTTTAAAACAGCCATCCTAGTGTGTGTGAAGTGATATCTTAGTGTGGTTTTATTTGCATTTCCCTAATGAATTAGAGATATTGGATATCTTTTCATGTGCTTATTGGTAATTTCCTTATATTCTTTGGAAAACTGTCTATTAAAATCCTCTATTTTTAGTGATTTTTTTCATCTTTTTATTGTTGTGTGAATTCTTTATACATTATTCTGTATATATGGATATATGAATATATCTAAATATATGAAAATCATATATTCTAAATATATGATTTGCAAATATTTTCTTTTAGTGTATGGTTTGTCTTTTCACTTTCTTGATAGTGTTAGGTTAGGTACAATGTTTTTAGTTTTGATGAAATCCAATTTGTAAATTTTTTCCTTGATTTCTTTGATTGTTTATGCTTTTAGTGTTATATCGAAGAAAACGTTGCTAATCCAAAATCATAAATTTTTAAACCTATATTTTCTTGTAAGAATTTTATAGTTTTAGCTCTTAGGTTTAGATTTCTGATCCATTTTGAGTTAATGTTTTTGTCTCTGGTGTGCAGTACAGATGCACATTCATATTTTTTTAATGTGGATATGCAGCTGCCCCAACAGTATTTGTAGAAAGGAGTATTCTTTTGTCCACTGAAAAGCCTTGAGATCCTTATCAAAACTTAATTGGCTTTTAATGTGAGGACTTTTCTGCTCTGTCAATCCCATCCCATAGATCTGTGTGTCTATTCTTATGCCAATTTTGATTATCGTAGCTTTGTAGGTTTTGAAATCAGGAATTGTTGAGTCCTCCAATTTTGTTCTTATTTTCCAGTATTGTTTTGGATCTTCTGGGTCCCTTGAATTTCTGTATGAATTCTAAGATCAGGTTGTCTATATTTGCAATAAGAATATAGTTGGAATTTTAAGAGGGTTGCAATGAATCCATAGATCAGTTTGGAGGGAATTGCTATCTTAAGAAATATTAAATATATCAATGAAGATGAGATATCTTTTCATTTATTTAGTTCCTTTTTAATTCTGTAGTTTTCAGTGTATAAATCTTGCACTTCTTTAGTTAAATCTCTTCCTGTTTCACTCTTTTTTATGTTATTGTGTGATTGTTTCTTAATTTCATTTTTGGAATGTTCATTGCTAGTGTATCTTAAATACAACTGATTTTTATATATTGATCTTGTATTATGCAACATTGCTTAAACTCTAATAGTTTCTTCATGGATTTTGAGAGGAGATTTTCTATATACAATATCATATTATCAGCAGAGATAGTTGTACTTCATTATTATCAATCTGAATGCCTTTTATTTCATTTTCTTGCCTAGTTTCCCGAGATAGAACCTCTACTACAATGTTGAACAGAAGTGGAAAGAGAAGTTTTTTTTTAAGATTTCTTTAAAGTTTATTTATTTATTTTGAGAGAGAGAGAGAAGGTGGAGCTGAGAAAGTGAGAAAGAGAGAGAGAGAGAAAGAGGGAGAGAGAGAGAGATAGAGAGACTCTCAAGCAGGCTCTATGCTGTTAGCACAGAGCCCAATGCAGGGCTCAAACCCACAAACTGAGATCATGACCTGAGCTGAAATCAAGAGTCAGATGCTTAATCAACTGAGCCCCCCAGGCGCCCCCAAACTTAAGTAAAACATGATATTTTAGAAGGTGATAAGTGCTCTGTCAAAAATAACGTGGGGGAATTAAAGAACATAGAAATATGGTGCCCCAAGAGCAGATATTCTTGTCTTCTTTCTGATCTTAAGGGGTGGCTGTCAGTCTTTCACTGTTAAGTATGATGTTAGATATGGAGTCTCCACAGATGCTATTTATAAGGTTGATAAATTTCCCTTCTATTTCTAGTTTGTTGAATGTGTTTATTGTGAAAGGATGTTGGATTTTGTTAAACGCCTTTTCTGTGTCTATTGAAATGATCATCTGTGTTAAATAATATGGTGTATTACATTGATTGACTTTCATATGTTGAGCCAACCTTTTATATGTTGATTCCTGGGACAAATCTTACTGCATCACGTTCTCTAATGCTTTTTGTAAGCTGCTTGGGTTCAGTTTGCTAGTATTCTGTTGAGGATTTTTGTATCTATATTTTTAAGTGTCATTGGTTTGTAGTTTTCTCTTTTTTTAATTTAAATTTTAGTTAACATAGAGTGCAATATTGGTCAGGAAAATTCAGTGATTTTTCACTTAGATACAACCTGATGCTCATCACAACAATTGCCCTCCTTCACATCCATCACCCATCTACCCCATCTCTCACCCACCTCCCTCCATCAACCCACAATTTGTTCTCTATCATTACAAGTCACTTGTTGTTTGTTTCTGTCTCTTCTTTCTCCCCCTTCCTGTATGTTCATCTGTTTTACTTCTTAAAATCCACATAAGTGAAATCATATGGTATTTGTCTTTCTCTTATTGACTTATTTCACTTAACATAATACATTCTAGCCCCATCCATTTGAGTGCAAATGGTAGGATTTCATTATTTTTGATGGCTGAGTAATATTCCATTGTATACCATGTCTTCTTTATCCATTTATCAGTCAATGAACATTTGGGATCTTTCCATAGTGTGGGGTTTATAGTTTTCTTATGGTGGCTTTGATTTTGGTATTAGGATAATACTGACCTCATAGAATGCATTGAGAATAGTTCTGTCCTTTATTTTCAGGTAGAATCTGTAAAAGATTGGTGTTATTTATCCTTTAAACATTTGATAGAATTCATCAGGGAACCCACCTGACCTTGAGTTGTTGTTGGAAGTTTCTTTATTACTGCCTAGACTATTGCTTTACTTGTTATAGGTCTTTTCAATTTTCTATTTCTTCTTCAGTCAGTTCCAATAGTTTGTGTCTTTCTAGGAATTTGTCTACTTCCTCTAGTCATATATATAATTTGTTGGCACACAATTGTTTATCTTTTCCCTTCTGCCCTGTTTTATTTTTGTAAGGCTGGTAGCCATATCATCTCTTTCATCCCTGATTTTAGTAATCTGAATCTTCTTTGGGCTGAGAAACTGAGGGAGATAAAGAAGTGAAGGAGCAAGGGCAGAAAACCTTTCCAGAAGTTTGATAGGGATCAGAAGAAGAAAGGAAAAATGTGTGGCAGGAAGCCATGATTAGGGAAAAGGTTTTTTTCTCTTTTGGTTTCATTCATGTGTCAAATCTTTACTCTCAAACTCCCTACAAAACTCCTCCCTCCCCTCGTGTGAGCCAGAGACAGGACCCAGCCACCTGAAGCTAGGGAGGAGGCTGAGGTTTGTCTGAGCTACTCTTCCCCCTCTCCTGGGTGCTTATCCTGAGTCCAGGGTAAGGACATTGGGAAACAGAAGGTCCACAGGGAGCTGCCTCAAAGCAATTCTGGTGGCCTCTGCTGACATCTTCCTTGGGGGAGGTTGGGCTTTTCTGGAGGCAGAGCGCAGTGTTACTCCAGCCCTTACCTTGCTAAGGACCATGTCTCTCAAGAGCTCCTCAGCCTGGCCAAGGTATGGGATACAACAATGTCCCATTGCTCCAGTGGCCCTATGGCTTCTGTCTGTCCACCAAAGTTCTTCCGTGAGGAGTTTTTCTGCACCTTCTGAGGGCTCCAGAGGGCTGGGATGGGGGCCCTCATTTCCTTCCCAGACATGCCATGCCCCATTTCTTCAGCTCTGAAGGTATGAGCCTCCTTACAGGAAACTTTGGGCTAAAGAGGGCCTGAGTCTCTTTGTCTCTAGATCCATTCAGAGGACACATCTCCCCCCACTCTCTTGTCACCAGGAGATGAAGAAATGGGGTCTTCTCCCACCCACCATGATTTCTACTGGCTAGAGTCCTTCCTTCTTTGTCTATTCTCTAACTCTGTAACTCTAACTCATATGGCTTGGGGAAGGAGGTGTCCAATGAAGTAGGGCGTGCATGAAGTGACACCAAAGCAAAGCACAGGAGAACTCCTTAGAAGGATCCAGAGGGAAGCTGGGGACGCTAGCTTGGTGGAGGGAGGGACAGGAGCCAGTCTGGCTGAGACCAAAGGCAATGGGCGGTGTCCCCAGGAGTAGAGCAGTGCTTCTTAGCTGTAATTAAGGCACACACCAACCCCTGGGTGTCGAAGTGTAAATTCTGGTCCAATGTTCCCAGGTGTGGCCTCAGGTCCTGAATTTCTAGCTTCCTGGGGGATGGCAAGGATGCTGGCCCAGGGACCGTCCATGGGGTAGACCCAACCAGTTGAAATCTCTTCAAAACTCTGCCTGTGAAACCTCTCCTGCAACATATACTCTCTGCGCTGTTTTCTTTTTTATGTAAATGACATGAACAAAGTGTAGAGTAACCATCACATAGCACCCACTACCTACTGCTTACCAAAATATCATATCTAACCCTCAAGGGAGGAGACCCAGAGAAGTGCCACAGTTGACTCAAGGGTACACAGCTAGGAAGTGGCAGAGCCGGGCCTTGAACCCAGGTAGCTCTGACCCCAGAGCCCACACCTAGCCACTCAATTGTGCACAGCTGCAGCTTCTGATGGCTTCCAGAAGCTACAACCAGAGGCAATCAGAGAGCAGCTCCCCAGCTGAGATTAGAAGCATGCACAGCTGAGTGAGAAGTGAGACCGGCTCACTTCTCCCTCCTGGACTTGGTTTCCTCCTCGGCACCCTCGATACATGGAAGGCGAAACGAAAACAGGTGAGCTGTACCTATATCTCCTCTGCACCCAGCAAGGGGGTCACTCCTGCTCCCTCGGGCTCCTTCTCATTCCCTCATGCCATCCACTCGGGTAAGCCGCCCCTTGCCTCCCCTCTAGAAAAGAGCTCGGTCTTACACACTGAGACAGCAGCCTGTCTTCTGTCTTCCCAGAGCATATTTACATTACCTCCTGTCTCCTTCACTGCATGAGCTGTGAGGATAAGTGGCCTCTCTCATTGCCACGGTGGCCCTGGGCTTAGTGCGTATGTTGTGGACTTAGCCCGTGGCAGGTTCTCAGGAGAGTCCGACCCACACTCATGGGTCTGGGCAGCACAACATCTTGTGATGGCTGCAAGCCAATGTCAAGTCCTGTTGTTTGGAAACTGAACTTGAGGGGCGCCTGGGTGGCTTAGTCGGTTAAGCGTCCGACTTTCGCTTAGGTCATGATCTCGCAGTTAGTGGGTTCGAGCCCCGCGTCGGGCTCTGTGCTGACTGCCAGCTCAGAGCCTGGAGCCTGTTTCAGTCTGTGACTCCCTCTCTCTCTGACCCTCCCCTGCTCACGCTCTCTCTCTCTCCTAGAAATAAATAAAAAAACATTTAAAAAAAAAAAGAAACTGAACTTGAAGTGTGGCTGGCACCTCTGCAGACACTCAGGACAGGTGTGTGGTTGGTGGTGTGTCTGGCCTTCTCTGAATGGATGAGAGCCCATGTGATGCCCCAGATGAGCTAGGCTACACGACTGGGGTTCTTCATCGTCCACTGAGTTCACCCAGGTGGGGCCTCTTTTGCCAAACAGAATTACAAGTCATCCACCACTAGTCACCTTTGGCTCTAGAGCAAAATCTTGACCTTTTCCAGAACCACTTTATCTCACCAGCCTTGTGCCCATCCTTCTTAAGTTCTTTTTATTAGCTTTTTTTTAGTTGAGATGTAATTGACATATAACATTGTATTCATTTTAGGTATACAGTGCAATGATTTTGTATATGTAAACATTGTAAAATGTTCACAATATATTCAGTTAACATCTATCACCGTACATAATTACAATTTTTTGTAATGAAAATTTTGTTATCTTAGCAGCTTTCAAATATGCAATACAGTATTGGGTTTTTTTAATGTATTTATTTTTGAGAGGAAGACAGAGTGTTTATTTTTGAGAGGAAGACAGAGTGCAAGAGGGGGAGGGGCAGAGAGAGAGGGAGGGAGACACAGAATCCAAAGAAGGCTCCAGGTTCTGAGCTGTTAGCACAGAGCCCGATGTGGGGCTGGAATTCATGAACTGTGAGATCATTACCTGGGTGGAAGTCAGACACTTAACTGATTAAGCCACCTAGGTGCCCCTATACATAACCCTATAACGTGTATAGTTAACAATACAATATTGTATTGTTAACTATACACACCTTGCTGTACATTACATCCCCATGGTTTATTCATCTTGTAACTGAAACTTTGTATCTTCTGACCACCTTCACTCATCCCACCTACCTCTGACAGCCACCAGTCTGTTTGCTGTGTCTATGAGTTTCACATTTTTAGATTCCACATATCAGTAAGATCATGCAGTATTGTCTTTTGATGGGTAATACATTTACATGCTTCAAAAATAATGATATAGGGGGGCCTGCGTGGCTCAGTCGGTTAAGCGGCCAACTTCAGCTGTTCATGGGATTGAGCCCCACGTGAGGCTCTGTGCTAACAGCTCAGAGCCTGGAGCCTGCTTTGGATTCTGTGTGTGTGTGTGTGTGTGTGTGTGTCTGCCCCTCCCCCACTCACACTCTGTCTTTCAAAAACAAACACTTTAAAAAAAGTTTTTTAAATTTTTTAAATGTTTTATTTATTTCAGAGAGACAGCGTGAGCAGGGGATGGTCAGAGAGAGAGGGAGACGCAGAATCTGAAACAGGCTCCAGGCTCTGAGCTAGCTGTCAGCACAGAGCCCAACACAGGGCTCGAACCCACGAATTGTGAGATGATGACCTGAGCCGAAGTCGGACGCTTAACCGACTGAGCCACCCAGGCGCCCCTAAAAAACTTTTTTTAAATAATGATTTAAAAGGAAAACAATAATCTTGCTCCAGTCCTATCCTCCTTCATCTTACTCCTCCTTTTTTCCTGATCCTAATAGTTTACCCTGGGTAACCACTGTCTTAGGGTTCTTCAGAGAAACATGAACCAATGTGGGGAGGAGACAGAAAGAGTAAGGACTTGGTTCAGGTGATTGTGGCGGCTGGCAAGTCCAAATTGTGCAAGGTAGACCAGCAGACTACAGACTCAGGGAAGGGGTGGTGTTGCAGCTTGAGTCAAAAGGCAATCTAGAAGCAGAATTCTCTTTTTCAGGGAACCTCAGTCTTTTTTCCAGTGCCTTCAACTGATTGGATGAAGCCCACCCACATTTTGGCTGGTAATCTGTTTCACTCAAAGTCTACCGATAACAAATGTTAATCTCAGCTGAATAAAATGACTTCATATCAATATCTAGACTGGCGTTTGAACAAGCAATGGGTATCGTGAGACCATGGTGTAAAATTAACCTTTGTGGTAGGGTCCCCTCCCTAAGGAAAAAAAAGAACATCTCAAGGCAACCTTGCTATTCGTGTATGTGATGACATCCCTCACGACCTTGTAACATGAGACCACATTAATGAGACTGCATGTTTGTGTGTTACCATATATGGGAGACAAAGAAGTAAAAAATATATTTAAGGGGCGCCTGGGTGGCTTAGTTGGTTAAGCGTCCGACTTTCGCTTAGGTCATGATCTCGCGGTTCGTGGGTTCGGGCCCCGCGTTGGGCTCTGTGCTGACTGCCAGCTCAGAGCCTGGAGCCTGTTTCAGAGTCTGTATCTCCCTCTCTCTCTGTCCCTCCCCTGCTCACCCTGTCTCTCTCTCTCTCCTAGAAATAAATATATATATATATTTTTTAAAAACCATGCCATGTGGTGTTTGGGGCTCAGTTCTTTGGGTATGAACCCTACTGAGCGATGCCGGCTGGAATAAAGTTGCTTCCTGGAAAGAAAAGCCTCGGTGTCACAACTCTCTGTGCAAGAATCCTGCTACACCTTCACAGCCCCTTTAATTAATTTTTGGTGTAGCCCTCCCCTATTTCTTTGTGCAAACAGAAGGAGATACGAATTCACACCTGAACTTTCCCTCTTTCTCACACAAGTGTAGCACGCGCTTGCCACTGTTTTGCACCGTTTGTTCATTTCACAATACACCGGCTGATCTTTCCTTATCTGCTCCTGAAGTACTTTCACAGTTTACACAGATGCGACGCATGGATGTTCATTAAACCAGCCCCCCATGGAGGGACACTAATCAATAATGACCTTGCGTGCATTGTTTCTTACGATGCCTGTGGGAAGGGTCCTCTTGATCTTTCTGAAAGCTGGGGAATCCATCCTGCCAGTTCGGGGCTCTTTGCAACAGTTAAATAGCTTATTCAAGCAGCGGCTGAAACATACAGCATTCTCCAAGATTCCATCTGTTAGCAAGGAGGAGGGCACCTCCCAGCCTCTCTCTTTGTTGGGGCCGAGGGGAGGGCGGGCTGTTCACGGATGCTGCCAAAAAGTCATTTGGAAAGGGAGGGCCTGGAAATTTCCTCAGGAAAATTAACTTGATACAAAGACCCTGAGGTAAAAGAAGCAGCCCTTTTAACAGCGAGGAGAGCATTTATAAGCTGAGCTTCTCTGTAAACAGCAATTAATGAGCCTCGAGCCTCAGAGTGGCCAAGTTTGTTTTGGGAAAAGAGAAAGGGGGGAATGTCAACCAGAGTAAACAGGAGGCTAAGGACGGCCTGTGAGGCCTTGCCGGCATCTTCTCCGAGCAGCAACAGGGCACTTCCCGTTGTCCACAGCAGAGGAGCCCCCTGGATGGAGTCTGGGGGCCCACTGAGGCCACTGAGTGTGTGGTGAGGTGACTATTCATTTCCTAGCGCTGCTATAACAAGGTACCACAGACTGGGGGCCTCAACCAAAAGAAATGGCTTGTCTCACTGCTCTGCCCACAATCTGGGACCACGGGGCTGGTGTGTGGACTTCTGGGGACTTTGAGGGAGCTTCTGGTCCAGGCCCCTTGCCTCCCTTCTTCTAGTCTGCTGGCAACCTTTGGGGTGCCTCAGCTTGCAGGAACGTCACCCCAACCTCTGCCTTGATATTCACACTGTGTTCTCCCTCTGTGTCTGCCTGTCTCTGTGTCCAAATTCCCCCCTTCTTATAAGGAATTAGGGGCATTAGGGGCCCATCCTATGACTCCAACCAACTAACTACATCTTCAATGACCCTCTTTCCAAACGGGGCCACATTTTGAGGTAGTGGGGGGTCGGGACGTCAACACAAACATGCTTGATGGACACAGTTCAGCCCATCACAGTGATGGAAGGGTGTGGGCAACACTCTACCAGGGGGACTTGGATCCAGGGCAGATGGGCTTTTAGGACAAATATTCCACACCCTTGTCCCAAACAGAAGTAGAGAAAGTGTTACAAAACCTGGCGATCGACATCTTGTGGCTTTTCTCTGGGAAGTCTCCAGTTCTGGGAACAAATGAGGATGTTCACAAAGCATTTTGTGGGACAGTCAGCATGTATTACACAAGTGCCCTGACCCACAAACACACATTTCTTCCTCCAAGGCCTTAGGCTGTGGGCCAAAGGCACAGTCACAGAGGAGCTGGGCGGGCGCGAGCCGCTGAGTCTTGACTTCTTCATCTGTAAACTGGGGAGAATCATGCTGACCTCACATGCAAAATGAAGGAACTCACACAGTGGCCCCAGCGCCATGCTGGCACATGTAACTGCTCAGTGACGTCATTGAGGAGGATGGTACCCCCTCGGCTGCCTTGATGGGTGCCCCAAGGGTGGTTCTCACGTTGCACTCACCTGCATGGGGCCTGTCTACACAGGGCCAGGTGACTGCAACTACCCTGGTCTGCTTTCCTTCCCTTTAACAGCCATCACTCAGGGGCCCTGTGCCCACCCTGCCTGGCTATAGAGAGAGGCACATGGTCCCCCCAGGTTCCCCTGCCCTGCTGACCCCTGAGACCCCACACCCAGGACCTTCACATTGTAAGTGCTTTATTGGGCCAATCTGAGGTGACAGCCAGAGGCCTCTCCTTGGCCTTCTTCCCAGCCGGAAAACACCATTCCATCAGAATCACAGGGGACCCTGAGTGTCACCCGGGACCCTCAGGAAGAAAGGGGAGCTGCTGATTCCACCAGAAGTGGGACCATGCATGGGGAGAACCCCACACAGCTGGATAATATTTGCTGAGCAGCTACTATGTGCTGGACTCACTCCTTTCCACAGCCCACGGGGAGCTGGGGTTGAGGGAAGACCCTGCTCTTAGAGCCTGCTGGAAGCTAGACTGGAGTCCACCAACTGGAAGTTAAAATATCACCATAGTTGTAAAATGAGGCTTACATCTACAGACAGGTGGTCCGAATACCGCATCCCAGGTTGAGACAGATGGCCCGAGCCCTGTACAGTTTAGAGGCCGGAGAGACATAGTAGGCCATCCCCCAACAAAGGAGAGGGGCCGCACGAGCGTGCCTAACTTCTCCTCCCACACTCAGCAGTGAGATGAGCCACCGGGTGGAGGTGGGGAAGGATTGGGGGACAGTGAAGAAAAGCCAGGGGTGAGACTTTAACTTTTTTTTTAAGTTTGTATATTTATTTTGGGAGAGAGAGCATAAATAGGGGAGAGGCAGAGAGAGAATCTCAAGCAGGCTCCACACTGTCAGCGCAGAGCCCGATGTGGGACTCAAACTCACAAACCTGAAGATCACAACCTGAGCCAAAACCAAGAGTCGGGCACTTAACCGACTGCGCCACCCAGGCGCCCAAGGTGGGAGACTTTAATGGAGTTTCCTGCAGTGGGAGCTGGGGAATGGTGGGCCCTTACCTCCCCCTTGCTGGCCAACAGATATTGGCTCTTCTTCTCTTGTGGGCAAACTGAGGATCAGAGAGATTGAGATCTCTGTTCAAGTTCACACAGGTGGTTGGGGTGAACACAGTGTTCCTTCCACCCCACCTACAATGGAGTATTTGGAACTTACTATCTTGGACCCCAACCCTGACTGTGTGCACTGGAACCAGGCCCCAGCTGAGCACCTCTGCACCCTCTTATGATCCAACCCTCCAGAGCACATGGAGTGCATCACAGCCAGGAACCTTGGGGACCAGAGTCACAGTTTGTGCCCACCCTGTGGCCACTCCCTTTTCATGACAACATTCTAATGACCCCTGGGGGAACCACACACCCATTGCCCCCACCATCAAGCCATGGGGTTAAGCCAGCTCAGCATGGCCCAGCTCAAGCCACTGGGAGCCCTTCCAGGCCTATTTCTAGAATAACTGGGAAAGATAAGCTCTTTTGTTGCGCCATAGGGAAGGTAAGGATCTATCTTATGTACAGATACCATAAAACAGGTATCATTACCTTCTTGGCTGGTGGCGGGGAGATCACACAGGGTAACAGGTGCCAGCTGTAGGGAGCAGACCTTCAGCATGTCATGAAGGATGCTCTTCTTGTCATGAAAGGATGATACACAGTGGAGAAAGCATCCAAATGAATATATAAAACACACATGTCAGCAGAGGTACACTTACAGTGACGTTGAAGCTTCAGGGACCCTCTATTGTGGGGCGCTGCCCGAGGCCCTGCATCAAATCCCGGCCTTCCCGTTTCCTTTATTTTTCATCAAGAGGATCCCTCTCCCCAAAGTATATGAGTTCCAGGTCCCAGAAACTCAGATCCAAGCCTATACGTCAGGCATAGGGTACAAAGGAGCAGAGTTTTCTTTATCAACAGAAGGCGGGGGTCGGGGGGGAATGTTAATGTCTTGTCTGGCTGCGAGCCTGATGTGATCAAATCATTCTGGATTGGGCTGGGACTGGGTTCAAGCCCTTAAACAAAATTGAAAGGTCTTCCTTAAAAACAAGTTCCCATTTTACCCTAAAGTAATGAAGCAGAAGCCAGGAAGAACTTTAGGATGCTTAAGTTTCCATTAGGGAATAAGTGCAGGTCTCCGTGGGGAAAAAACAATGAAGAATTACTTCTCCTGGGGGAGAAAAGGCAGCAAGGCTGTATAGGACCTCCCCAAGGAAGAAGCCAGGCCAACAGCCAGGGAAGAATTTGCTAGAGAAGGAGCCCGATCCAGGGGGTAAGCGCAGGACTCATCACACTGGCCTCTGACCCCAGCCATCTGGGGAGCAGAGAAATGCTGAATGTGGCTGAAATCAGAAAATGCAACTGGCATCTGGGGGAAGATTATGTGCTAAAACCTGCTTTTCTTTCTTTTTTTTTTTTAAGGTTTTTTTGTTTGTTTTTTGTTTTTTAATTTGAGAGAGACAGAGACAGTGCAAGTGGGAGAGGGGCAGAGAGAGAGAGGGAGTGAGAAAATCTCAAGCAGTCTCCGAGCTGCCGGCACAGAGCCTGATGCAGGGCTTGAACCCACAAAACCATGACTTCATGACCTGAGCCGAAGTCAGACCTGAGCCAACTGGGCCATCTAGGTACCCCAGGGGTGGTCCATTTAAAATGGATCTCGGCTGTGGGGCACCTGGGTGGCTCATTCAGTGAAGCATCTGACTTCAGCTCAAGTCATGATCTTGAGGTTCATGAGTTCGAGCCCGACGTTGGGCTCTATGCTGACAGCTCAGATCCTAGAGCCTGCTTTGGATTCTGTCTCTCTCTCTCTCTCCCTCTCTCTCTGCTCTTCCCCTGCTTGTGTTCTGTCTCTCTGTCTCTCTCTCTCAAAAATAACTAACTAACTAAATAAATAAAAACATTAAAAAGAAAATTAAAATGGATCTTGGCTGTAGGTATGGACATGAGTCGCAGGTGGCAAACATGGTCATAAAGTCTGGAAAACACTGGTCCAACAGGGGAGACCCGAGGTCAATATTTCAAGCAGGTACTTCGGAGGCTCAGGAGAGAGAAGCCACAGTCTGCTTTGGTGCCCCTGGCTCTCCATGAAAGACTGTCCCTTAAGTTTCCACAAGACAGCACCAGGTTAGGTTTCTAAAGCAATATTCCCAGCATTTTTTTTTTTCTTGATTTCCACAGCTATCCCTAGAAAAGTAGACTCCGTTTGGGACACAGGGTAGGGGTATAAAAAAAATTCCCCCCAACGCCCATCATTGCCATGCTGTACTTTAGCGATGCCCCAGCCAGTTTTGGTGCCCAGATCTCCAGGGAAACAAAAATCATTTTGGGTGTCAGGGGAATAAAATGGAGAGAGCTCATAGGATGGCCTAATTGAGAGCAGACATGGTCCCCCTGGGGATGAATGGAAACCCGGGGCCTCCTGTGTCCCTTGTGAGGAGGGGACAGAAGAGGAATGACATTTGGTGGAGGAGTCAGAGGACAGGGGTGCCCCTGACCTCCACAGAGCAAAGGTCTGTTCATCCTTTCCACCCTTCATCCACCCAAGAGCTGCAGAGAAAAAGGTCAATGGGGCATGGGAATTTGAAGTGTTTTTTTTTTTTAAGGTTTTTAAAATTGTTTTGCTGTGTTGTGTTTTTTTTTTTTGAGAGAGAGACAGAGACAGCATGAGTGGGGGAGAGGCAGATAGAGAGGGAGACAGAGAATCCCAACTAGGCTCTGTGTGTGGGGCTCGAACCCACAAAACCATGAGATCACACCCAAGCCGAAACCAAGAGTTGGACACTTAACTGACTGAGCCACCCAGGTGCCCCTGAAGTGGTTTTTAAAAGCCCCAGCAGCCTGGGGCACCTGGGTGGCTCAGTGGGTTAAGTGTCTGTCTCCAGGTTTTGGCTCAGATCATGATCTAATAGTTTGTGAGTTCAAGCCCAGTGTTGGGCTCTGGGCTGACAGTGTGAAGCCCACTTGGGGTTCTCGCTCTCCCTCTCTCTTTCCACCCCTACTGCACTCACGCTGTCTCTGCCTCTCTCAAAATAAAGAAACCTAAAAAAAAAGAAAGAAAGAAAAGCCCAAGCAGCCTGATCTAAGTAAATCATACTTGCCCCATTCAAATCAAATGACCCACACTTGGTGCTGGGATTACCATGGATCTGTATTCTGGGGGAGGAATGCAGGGTCTGGGAAGGGGCTGCCAATGTGCTAGTTGAGATGCCTGTAAGCCCTGAGACCTCAGACCTTCTTCCTGGGGGGACAGGGTTCCCCAGGAGCCAGCCAGCCAAGGGACCCTGTCGCCCAGAGCGTGGGATGTACAACAGGGACACAGGGCTCACTCCAGGCTCAAAGGGGCTCAGGGGACATCTCCCAGCCAGTGAATAGACATGTCACCCATCTCGCCATTGCAGTGGCAGCAGGTCACTAAAGAGCACAGATCTGGGAATTGATGCCAGACTGCCACCTTTGAATCTTGACTCAGACTTTAGCTGTGTGGCCTCAGGCAGGTTACTTCACCTCTCTGTGTCTTGGTTTCCTCATCTGTAAAATGGCAGTGATAACACAGGTCTACAATTTCAAAATCCAGAAAAATCTGAAGAAAGGGAAAAAAAGTAAAATAAATTGAGTGCAAGATCTTACCAACATTGATCTGAGGTCATTCATATCCTTCATTTACTTTCACTTGATGGACGATACATACGTTTTACTACAAAAATAATAAGATGCTTGGGGCGCCTGGGTGGCTCAGTCAGTTGAGCATGCAACTCTTGATTTTGGCTCAAGTCATGATCTCACCATTTGTGGGTTCAAGCTCCACATAGGGCTCTGTGCTGACAGTGTGGTGCCTGCTTGGGATTTTCTCTCTTCTTCTCTCTGCCCCTCCCCTGCTCGTTCTCATTCTCAAAATAAATAAACATTTAATAAAAATAACAAGATGCTCTTCCAAATCCTGCCAGGGTTTTATGTAATACAAACTTCTAAAATCGTGTCTAAAAGAAACAAAATTTTGGGACTCCAAACCCTATATGGCCCCAACCATTTCAAGGGTGGTCTTGGAGTCCCTTCTCAAGGACCTTAGTGCAAATTCAGTGAGAAGGTACCGGTCACTCAGAGCCATGCCAGGCACATAGATGTTGAGATCAAACACTTCTAGGGCCAAAGGTGGCATCACTGATCACTTCAGCTAAAGTCAGGCACAAATTTGGTACCATCCTTTCTACTGGATGATACCCCTTGTAAGGAAAACTGCCCACAGGCTGTACCTAAATAATGAGTCCGTTATCCCTCCAGGAAACTGTCCCAGGTAACCAAGGGTCGTCTCATTTTGGAAATATTTCAGAAGTCACTGGAGGGCTGCATCGTCTACTAGTGGTGTTTCCTGAAATATTCGAGGTCTCTTATGAACACCTCTAGGGCCCAAGTATCCGTGTTTTGGGAGGAGGGAGAAGTCAATGCTTACCTGGCTTCTACCTAGGGAGTAGGATTCCAAGGCAGGGTGTTCCTGAAAAGAAAATCTGCTCACAATTGTTATCAACAGTCCAACCTGAAACCTCCGTCAGCCTGGGAACAGGCTGACAGAGCTACAGACATGGCCCTTCGGCTCAGGTCAGTTGGAATAGTTCAGTCTAGCCTTTGTTTTTGCAGGGATGGCTGGCCTCAGGCCACCTGTCTTGTGTGTCCTGTTTGTCCACACCACAGAATGACAGAGTGTCTCAGGAAGTCATCCAGGGGGTTTAACAGGTGGTTAGTGTGGGGGGTTGGGTCAGGGTATCCCCACGACCACCCTCGATGGCAATGATTTGCTAGAATGACCCACAGAACTCAGAAAAAGCTGTTATACTCACGGTGACAGGTTTTTACAGTAAAAGGATATAGATTTGAATTTGCAGATGAATATACATATAAGGCAGAGTCCAGGAGAAAGCAGGTGCAAGCTTCCTGGTGTCCTCACCCAGTGAGGTCATGGGGACAGTGCTAAATTCTCCTAGCAGTGATATGTGACAACATGTGCGAGGGGAAGTGCACCTTAACCATGGTGCCCAGGGGCTTTATTGGGGTTCAGTTATGTAGGCATGGGATGTCCATGTGACTGACTTCAGTTACTCAGTCTTCAGCCTCAAACTAATAAGCATGACCCAAGCCCCCCACCATCAACCACATTGTTAACATCAAACATGTGCTGTGGCCTAAGGCCCCAGGTAATCAGATGCTCTTCAGGCAGGATATACAGAGACTCAGAGATTACCCCCCAGGAGCTGGTCAAAGGCCAGTTTTGAAGACCTTTGGGATGTATAGAGTTTGGGCAAGCCAGCCCTGATGAGTTAACCCTTCACTGTACAGAAGTGCAAAAGCTGGATGATCATCTGCTGTTGACAGTGGACAAAGGTGAGGAGGAACGGCCATCAGATCATGGGCAGAGCAAGCTGGGAAGGGATGGCACACTCAGCATCAGTTAAATTTAAGGAACTTGGAAGAGCCACACCAGGGCATGGCATTTGCCTTAATGAGGAAGATTCCAAGCTCCATTAGTTGAATATGGCACCTTCTTTACCCACAGGACCAGGCCTGATGGTGTATTGGGCACCTTTATTCAACAGAGCCATAAAAATTTCTCCCTCCTCTCCCTGAAATTTTCCAGAACACTCATCTTTTTCCTTAAAGGGCCTGAGGTCAGGGCAAAGAGGTTGGGAGGGACAGAGGGCATGGAGGGAGAGACGCTGTATACCAGTGAGCAAGATTTTACATTTACCTCCAGTTGCAAGTGGCCATTTCAGACCCAGGATGTTTGGGGCCACTCTTTCCCAGCCCACATGATGCTGGCCTGAGTGGAGTGTGGCCATGGGGCAGGCTGATCACCCTCTTTGTTTCGGCCTCCCACTTTTCACCCATACTGCAGATACAGGAAGCCAGTACAGGGGCTCCTTCAGAGCCCCCAAACCCTGATGCCCCTTCTTTTGCCACGTGGAAGCCTGACCCAAGCTCAGATTGGGCCGGAATCTTCTTGGAGCACATGGGGCAAGCATGCCCATGCTGTCTGTCTGCCTTCACACTCTAGTGAGTGGGCAGACACAGCATAGAGTTGACTGTGGGGGGCTGTAACATTAGATGTCCAACTCTGCTAGTGGGTGTGCCAGGCAAGGTACTCCGTCTTTCTAACTCCCGGTTTCCTCACCTGTAACATGGAGATCACAATAAGAGCACCTCATAACAGCAGTATTGGGGGACAGTTATGAGGGTAGAAGAATTTGGTGCTCACTACCATTGCTGGCAGGTGAACACTCTGGGTGTGGGTGGGGTGGGCAGGACCCAATAACACTGTTATGGACACCCAGTCCACCCTCTAACACTGAAGACTGAAGGTGGCCATTGGGGCATATGGCCAGGAAGCTAGAGCATGATTCACTTGAGTGTGTGAATGGCTTGCTCATCAATGGGCCATTCATCACCCAAACTGATGTTGGGCCTGCCACAAAACTGTCTATGACACAGGCCAAGGGCTTGTATCAGGTTATCCACAAAGCAAAGCATGGATGCCTCAGGAAGACAGCCACATGCCTCACATCTGGTCTTCTCCAGATTGTTACCAGTCACACACGAGCCACTCTTTGAAGAGGCAGAGAGGGAGGGTGGGAAACTCATTTGTTTCAAGTTAAGTCATGAAGTTTAAAAGTTCATCTTACCAAAAATGTCCCCAAATAGATCTCATTGTGTATCTGACTTCAATGCTCACTGAAGATGGAATTTCAACTCAGCAGGAAAAGGATGAGCTACTTAACAAATGGTTCTGGCACAATTGGCCATCCAGCTGGAACACTATCAAGCTGGACCCGATTTTATACCGTATACAAAAATAAATTCCAGTTCTGAGTCACTGAACAAGTTTTCAAAGCCACAATACCAACCTTGCCGTTCCTACCTCCAGAATTCTTTTACAGGAGGTGTACAAACTCCTAGTCAATTTAAGCCTCTGTTTTTTGGAGGTTTTCTACTATATGTAGCTGAACCTAACCTAATTAATACAGCAATTCACAGAAGAATAAATTTAAATGATCAATATAAAAAAGCGTTCAAACTTGTGAGTAGCTAGAAAAATTTACATTAAAGGAATATCATATCACTTTATACCCATCAAACTAATTAAAAACAATATTACTGTTGGGGAGCCTGGGGGGCTCTATCAGTTGAGCATCCCACTCTTGATTTCAGCTCAGGTCATGATCACAGGGTCATGATCCCAGCTCAGGTCATGATCCCATGATTGAGCCCTGAATTGGGCCCCACGCTGAACATGAAGCCTGCTTAAGATTCTCAGATTCTCTCTCTCTCTCTCTGTCTCTTGCTCTGCTCCTCTCCCCTACTATCTCTCTCTCTCTCTCTGAAACAACAACAACAGAAACTGTAAGTGTTGATATTAACACTTATATTTTGGACAGGGGTGCCTGGATGGCTCAGTCAGTTAAGCGTCCAACTTTGGCTCAGGTCATGACCTCATAGTTCATGAGTTTGAGCCCCACATCGGGCTCTGTGCTGACAGATCAGAGCCTGGATCCTGCTTTGGATTCTGTGCCTCCCTCTCTTTGCCCCTCCCCCTCTCGTTTCTCTCTCTCTCAAAAATAAACATTAAAATTTTTTAGTATATATTTTGGGCAAAGATACAGGGAAAGGGGTCTCTGAAGATTGTCACTGAGATGAGAATTGTTTCCCCCCCTTTTTGGAAAGCAACCTGGAAATACCTCGTAAAGTGAAATCTATACATACTCTTCAATTCAGCAATCTCATTCCTAGGACTCTGAAATAAAATACTCATATCTTTGTAAGGCTATATTTACATGGCCATTAACTATAGCAGTATTTATATTTGAAATATAGGAAACAAAGTGAATGCCATAGACAGATTGGATGAATTATATTTTATTCACACCTTGAATAGCAGTGTGTCAGGTCCTGTTCTTTGAGAAACAAAACTCTAAGGCTGAGATTGGTGAACTGGAGGGTTATTAAAAAATATTCTTGGGAATTATCTTATAAGGAGGCCTAGGCCAACCCTTGGAGAACTGGCGCCTGGCTGGCTTTTCAGAGTTGTCCAGAATTGAGCTCAAGGGACAGGTCTTTGTACCTCAACATTAATCAGTCATTGGGATTCTATGCCCCCCAGTATAGGACTTAACCTCAGACAGACAGCAATCCCCAGAGACAGACTCAGCTCTGACCCATCAGCCAACAATGTGGCAGCTAGGAGGGTGTGTTTTTACTACAACATCCACCACTGTCTACCCCTTGAGCCACTTGGGTCCACTTGATTCAGTAAATTCATCTTCATCTGGGAAGAGCTCCTTCAAGACTCTGGTGAGTCTCTTTTCCTGAGATTTTGGAGCTGGGTCGCCTGTTGACCAGCAGTGAAGACTCCATTACTGGTGGGAGATGAGGCACTAGTAACCTCTGGCATGTTGCCATGGTACAATGTTAGTGTGATGGGTGAGAAACCAGGGCGGGGTATTAGTCAGCTCAGGCTGCCATAACAAAAATACCATAAACTAGGGAGCTTAAAAATACAGACATTTATTTTTCACAATTCTAGGGGCTAGGAAGTCCAAGATCAAGGTGTTCACCAAGTCGATTCCTTGATTTGCAGATAGACACCTTCCTTCTGTGTCCTCATCTGGTAGAGACATCATTTATGTCTTTTTTTTTTTAATAAAGTCACTAATCGTATTCATGAGACCTTCCCCCTCATGACCTAACCACCTCCCAGAGGCTCCAGCTCTAAATACCCTCATATTGGGGATTAGGTTTCAACATACGAATTTTGGGGCAACACAATCATTCAGTCTATAGCAACTTCCCAGTTCAGAAGATGAGGGTTATTTTTACTCATCCTATGTATTCACTTCCTAGGGCACTACAGACTGGGAGGCTTAAACAAAAGAAATTATTGTCTCACTGTTCTGGAGGCTGGAAGTCCAAGGTCAAGGTGTCAGTAGGATTGATTCCTTTTGAGGGCCCTGAGGGAAGGATCTGTTCCAGGCCTCTCTCATTGGCTTGTAGATGGCCATTTTCACCCAGTTTCTCTTCACATTGTCTTCCTTCTGTGTGCATCTATCTCTATCTTTGTGTCCATATTTTCCCTTTCTGTAAGGACACTGGTCATATTGGATTAGGGCTCATCCTGATGACCTCATTTTAATTTGGTTATCCCTATAAAGACCCTACTTCCAAATAAGGTCACGTTCTGAGATTCTAGGAGTTAGGACTCCAAAAAGTATATTTTTTGGTGTGGGTGGGGGACACAATTCAATCTAGAACATACCTTGTCCACTGGCTGCCACAAATGGCAGTTAAGGTTGTGCAGTATGGGGATCTCCTGCCCCACTGTACCATTGACATCCCCTTAATGAGTTCCCAATAGAGTTATGACTGGGTCAAATCAGTATGGTCTTATAACTGAGTCATATAGCAGAACACTCTGAATTTTAGATTCTATACTAGTTTTTGTTTACCCTGGAGTCATAATTGTTGCGGTTTTAAATTTTTGCTTAGTTTTCTGTTTTTGTCAGCAACCTAATCCTAAACTCTCTGCCAGTCTCTCTGAATACATTCAGACACATCTGACTTGCCCTCCAACATCTCATACACACACTTCACCACATCTTCTCTCCTGTGATGAGTCTCTGTTTCCTGGATGCCCTTTCACTGTTTTTGTTTTACTCCCTTGTTTTACAGGAGCATATCCTTCAGTAGCATCTTAAGAAAAGGTATATGGAAGGTAAATTCTAGAGGATGCTAGATGTTTGAAAATGCTTTTATTCCATCTTCTCACTTCTTTGATAGTTTGGATCTAAAATTTCTAGATTGAAAATCATTTCTCTTCATAATTTTGAAGACATACTTCTAATTGTCTTCTTACAGTGTGATAGTGAGAAGTCTGAAGCTATTCTTATTCCCCATTCTTTGAATATGACCTGTTTTTTTTTTCATTGCCCTTTTGAGGTCCATAAGATAGTCTCATTGTAAATTAGATTCTTGGACCCAATTTCAATGCATGAGGATGTGGACCGGAGGTGGGGAGCACAGGAGAGACGGTCCCCACACAACAATTCTCAGGACACCAACTGGGTGTCCTACAAATCAGTTCAATTCTGACACTGTCTACCTAGGGATAGCATCAGATTCCATAGGTAAGCATTCAGTCCTACAAGACTGCCCTTCCCCCCGACTAGAGACATCTGTTGTAAGCCAGGTTGTTACCCATGCTTCTGACTGACCAGCTACATTGGAGGTGCCACGACCTCCTTCTTGAACTTCAGGTGCCAGTTACAAGTCCTTGTTGTTACCTGTATGTCTGACAGGCTATATCAGAGGCTCCGAAGACCCCCTCCTCAGGTTAGATTAATTTATTGGAGTAGCTCACAGAATTCAGAGAAACTTTTTTATTTACTAGATTACCAGTTTATTATAAAAGGACATCACTCAGGAACAGCCAAATGGAAGAGGTGCATAGCGCAAGGTGTAGGGAATGGGCACAGAACTTTCATTCCCTTTCCCAGCCCACCACTGCCCCCCAAATCTCCCCATGTTCACCAGCCTGGAAGCTCTCTGAACCTTCTTCTTTTAGGTTTTGATGGAGGCTTCATTACATAGGCACGAGTGATTACATCATTGGGCATTGGTTATTGATTCAATCTCCAGCCTCTCTTCTCTTCCCAGAGGTCAGGGGAATGGGACTGAGAGTTCCAACCTTCTAGTCACAGGTTTGATTCTCTGGGCAACTAGGCCCCATCCTTCGGTGCTTTCCAAAAGCCATCTCATTATCATGACAAACTGTCACTCTCAATACTTGAGAAATCCCAAGGGTTTTGAAGGCTCTGAGCAAGAAATGCAGTTGAAGACCAAATACATATTTCTTATTATAATAACTTTTTTTAAGTTTACCTATTTATTTTGAGAAAGGGGTTGAGAGAGAAGAAGAGAGAGAATCCCAAGCAGTTTCAGTCCTATTAGCATAGAGCCTGTCATGGGATTTTACAGAACTCACGAACTGTAAGATCAAGACCAGAGCTGAGATCAAGAGTCAGCTGTTTAACTGCCTCAAGCACCTCTATTTCTTATTATAAATCACAATATCACACTTAGTCACCAGTATTTGAAAATGTCTCTATATCCCAGACTGCTGGGAATTTACCCAAGGGATATAGAAATGCTGATGCATAGGAGCACATGTACCCCAATGTTCATAGCAGCACTCTCCACAATAGCTAAAACATGGAAAGAGCCTAAGTGTCCATCAACACACAAATGTATCAAGAAGATGTGGTTTATCTATACCATGGAATACTACATGGCAATGAGAAAGAATGAAATCTGGCCATGTGTAGCAACATGGATGGACCTTGAGGGTGTTATGCTGAGCAAAATAAGTCAGGCAGAGAAGGACAAATATCATATGTTTGCACATATAGGAGGATTAGGAGGAACTTAACAGAGGACCAAGTGGGAGAAGAAGGGAGGAAATGGTGGGGGAAAGGGAGAGAGGCAAACCATGAGAGACTCTTGAATGCTGACAAAAACTGAGAACTGATGGATGTAGGGGGGAGGGGGGATGGGCATAGAGGAGGGCACTCGTGGGGATGAGCACTGGGTGTTATGTGGAAACTAATTTGACAATAAACTATTTGTAAAAAATAAAAAAAAATAAAAGTAACAATTCACTCAAAAAAAAAAAAAAAGAAAGAAAAAAGAAAATGTCTCCATGAGGCGCCTGGATGTGGATCTATTTCATCCTTTCAAACTGAATACTCATATTCTTTATTTGGAAGATTTTCTTGGAATATATTTTTGATGATTTTGGCCCCTTCATTTTCTCTGTCCTGTCTTTATGAAACTGCTATTATTTTGATATTAGATTTCCTGGACTGGCCGCTTAGTTTTCTTACATTTTTTTCCCTCTTCCATCTCTGATTTTTGCTTTCCTTTCTGGAAGAATTTCTTAGCTCTGTATTCTAAACTATTTAGTGTTTATTAGTTTGGTTATCATATTTTTAATTTTCAAAAGTTCTTGCTTGTTTTTGGGATATCCCTTTTTAATAGTATCCTGTTCTTGTTCCATGGATCTGGTATCTTCTTTCATTTCCTCCCTTCTTTCCCTCAGATTGTCTGTCTGTCTATCTTTCCCTCCCTCCTTTCCTCCATTTCTTTTAATAGTTCTTTAATATTCTTCTCCCTGTATAATCTGTTTTACCCAAATTGCTTTTTCTCTGTAGTTCTGATCACTGCCATTCATGTCAGAGACTTCCTTCGAATGTTTGCTCATTGATGATTATCTATCTGTTTATGTTAAATTGTAAATGACCGAAAGCCTACTTGGATGTCTCAAGCACATGATGGGCTTACAGATGTGGAATTTTACTGTAGCACATGTCTTTGGACCTGGCACTATTAACATTGTGAGCTGGATATTTTTTTGTTGTTGTTGTTGTTGGGAAGGGAGCATTTCTGTGCAATGTAAGATGTTTAGCAACCTCCATAGATACCAGTAGCATGCACACACATTCACACACACACACACACACACACACACACACACACCAGTCTGTCTTTCCTCCCAGCAGGGATGAATTGGGAGGAGGCAGGAGGGGCTCCTTTGGACATCTGGGTGGCATCTTTGTACTGCTCTCAGTTTAAAAAGTGGGTTCCCTGAGCTCTGGGGATGGATTTGTGCTGAATTCTGCCTCTTCTGGCAACATGGAATCTTGGGCACTTTTAGTCAGCTCAGGCTGCCATGACAAACATCACACACAGCGTGACTTCAACAACAGATTTATCTCCGCACAATTCTGGAAGCCGGAAGTCCAAGATCAGCAATGCTGGTTTCTTCTGAGGCTTCTCTCTTTGGTTTTTAGATGGCTGAAATTTTTTTTTCTGTGTCCTCACATGGTCTTTCCTCTGTGTACACATCCCTCTCTGTGTGTCCAAATTTCCTCTTCTTATAAGGACACAAGTCAGATTGGATTAGGACCCACCCTCATGGTGTCCTTTCAATGAATCACCTTTTTAAAGACCTTATCTCCAAATAAGGTCACATTCTGGGGCACTAGGGTTTGCTCTTCAACACATGAATTTAATAGGAGACACAATTCAGCCTGTAACAGGCTGTTCAATTCCTCCAAGAATAGTGCCCTTTCAAAGGTTAGGATGATTGAAGGTCATAGTGGCTCTGGGCCAGAATACTCCAAGCCATTCCTTGCCCACTCTCATTTTGCTTTGTATGGCAGCAGCGGGGGAAATAAGAGGTCTGAGCCTGCCCCCTCCCTTCCTTCCTGCCTCACAAGGTAGCCCCACAGCAATTCTGTCTCATCTAAGCTTTCAGCTCCCATTGAACAGGCTCCTTGTGGTTCCCTGGACGCCCATGACAGCACCCCGTCCTCTGCCCCCAGCCTAGAGGGGTGGTGTCTAACCTCTGGGTTATCCAAATGCCCTCCATTTGCTTTATCCATCACCTATGACACCAATCTCAGCATGCAGCTCCCTCCAGTGTGGATACTCTGGGTAGTTTCTTGGTTAAATCCTGACTAATACTTTTTCCTGAAAGGGTTTGAGGCAGGAAATAATGCTGAAATGGTTAGAGACATAGCAGAAGCCTCAGTCAACTGTAGCTTTGTGCTTCAGGAGCTTTCCTTGAGTACGTATTCAAATCAGTTAACTACATGTTTTGTTGAGCCCCTTCTGGGTTCTAAGCATAAAGATGTTAACAAGATGTTTACAACCTGGTATTGAACACCTACTATGTGCTTATAGGACGCATCAGGTTGAAGTCTGTTTTAAGTCTAGAACAGTCCCTCTGAGGGACCCACACATGCTCATGTATGTAATCAAATCTTCTCTGGTTTGGAGGTCCTCATAAGCGGCATTTCCAGAGGTGCCCGCAGTTTCACAGATCTGTACCTTGATCCGCAATGACACAGAACTTCAACCAAAACATCCTTCCAGCCAGCAAACCCTGACGACAAATCTTTCTCTGAAGGATACTTGGCTGAGGAGCCCAGGGCCCCTCCTTCACCTCCCTCTGCTGGCTATGGTCTCCAGTTTCCCTCCTTCCTCAGACCCTGACTCTGGGTACTGCTTCCAACTGAGGCTCCTGGCGCCTCAGGTTTGGATGCGCAAATATGCGGTATTTCAGAGCACCCTCTGCTCTCGGAAATATCGCCAGATGCAGCTCCCCCCACCCCACCTAGATCTTCCCCTGAAGCAGTGCCCCTGAGTGTTCAGCTGAGAGACTTCTCACCTACTCAGTAGACTCACACCACCTGTGGGCTGACTTCAGGTCCAAGGGGCCTGGCTGGAATGTCTGGGAAGGCAGAGGGGGGGGAAGAAAAAAAAAAAAAAAAAAGTCTCTTTGGCACTATCCCTGCCTCTCTACATCCTCTCCCCAGCTGTCAACCTTTTGGCAGAGCTAGGACCTGATCAAATGTTCAGGATATTTGCTGTTAACCGGTGGTACCCTTTGGAGAAGGAACAAGGTGGCCTTCAGATCAAGGCAGGCTCTGAACAGCGGATTTCAGGCACCACAGGCAGTGGGAACATAATGTGAACCCAATGCAATTCAAAAATTTCTGGTAGCCACATTAACAAGTAGCCAAAAGAGGGGCGCTTGGGTGGCTCAGTCAGTTAAGCATCCAACTTCAGGTCAGGTCATGATCTCGTGGTTCGTGAGTTTGAGTCCCACGTCAGGCTCTGTGCTGACAGCTCAGATCCTGGAGCCTGCTTCAGATTCAGTGTCTCCCTCTCTCTTTGCCTTTCCCCCACTTGCACTCTGTCTCTCACAAAAATAAACATTAAAAAAGTTTAAAAATAGTCAAAAAAAGGTGAAATTGATTCTAGTAATATTTTCTGTAACCTAATGTATCTAAAATAGTATTACTTTAGCATGTAATTCTTTTTTTTAAACAGTTTTTGAAAAAACATGTTTATTTATTTTGAGAGAGAGCGAGAGCACACCCAAGCAGGGGAGGGGCAGAGAGAGACAGAAAGAGAATCCCAGGCAGTCTCCACATTGTCATCGCCTAGAGCCCGACGTTGAGCTTGATCCCACGAACCGGGAGATCATGACCTGAGCTGTAATCAAGAGTCAGACGCTTAAGCAACTGAGCCATCCAGGTGCCCCAGCATGTAATTCTTATAAAAATTATAAAATATCTGTCCCCTGCATGATTCTAGGGGGGCTAGGAAGAGCTGGAGACCATGGAGCTGTTGCATCAGGCTCTCTGAGCCGGGGTATAATTCCCAGGTATGCCCAGGAAAGCCAGAGCTGAGTTTAAAGGTTGGTGAGGGTGGAAGCAGGGGATTGGAAAATTGCAAGGGGTGAGGGGTGGCTCAGGTATTGCTACTGAGAGGGACAAAATGAAGGTAAGATAGGTCTATGAAATCTGTAAACACTTTGCCCTATATACCTATGGCTTGTGGGTGTGGCCCTTTAGGGAAACCAAAACTGAACCCTGAGTTCCCACCAAGGTGGTAGTGACAAAGCAGACCCAGGCTCCAGCTGGGAGGGAAGGGGGAAGTCAGGCTGGGATGACCAGGGTGCTCAGGTCAGGTGGTCACCAGGTGCAAAGCGCAGGGCCCCCGGCATTGCCTAGGACAGCTTGTCCCGCCTATGAGGCCCCTGTTCTTGGTCACCTCCTCATCCTTTAGCCCAGCTGAAAATTGAATCTGACACAAATAAAGCTGCTGAGAAACACGTTTAAAACTCACCTGAGAAACCTGTTCCTAAATCAGAACAGATCTGATCCTTACAAACCACCTCCAGCTCCCTAAGTTAGGGTGAGAATGTATCATTTAAAGAAAATTGGACTTTTTATACCTTTATGGTTTCCCCCGTCATAATAATGATATCTCACGTTCCCAGAATGTTCATTGTATGCCAAGCACCTGGTGAGTAGCAGGATCTATCTGGGATCTCATTTTACAGACAAGAAAACTGGGGCTTACAGAGGTCACAGAATTTTCCTATTAGTCCTAAGGGCTGGTTCAGGCTTCAGAACTGGACGTCTGAGGGGGTCTAGTTCAAGGGTAGAGCATTTGGCAGCAATAAAGCTTGATGTCTGACTTCAGCATGAACCTGCAGGTTTAACCACTGTTTGGTGCCCCACCTCCTCGTAACGGGAGTAAACATGTGTGGCAGAGACAAGTTTAAAAACACAAGAACTTGGGGAGCCTGGGTGATTCAGTCTGTTAAACATCTGATTTGGGCTCAGGTCATGATCTCACAGTTTGTGGCTTTGAGCCCCATGATGGGCTCCGTGCTGATCGCTCAGAGCTTGGAGCCTGCTTCAGATTCCGTGTCTCCCTCTCTCTCTCTGTGTTCCTCCCCTGCTTGTGTGTGTTCTCGCTCTCAAAAATAATTAAAGAAACATTAAAAATGAATGACAAAAATGCAAGCATGCATAAGGCAATTATTACGTCACCCAGGAATAACCACTGTGAGCATTCGCTTTATAACCTTCAGATGTGTGTAGGGCAATGTATGCCCTTTTCTCTTTTTCTAGAGATTTTTATTTTTTTTAATGTTTGTTTTGGGTGGTGTGTGTTGGGGGGGAGACAGAATCCAAAGCAGGCTCTGCACTGTCAACACAGAGTCTGATGCGGGGCTCAAACTCATGAATGGTGAGATGGTGACCTGAGCTGAAACCAAGAGTTGGGACATTCAACGGACTGAGCCACCCAGCAGCCCTTGTTTTCTAGAGATTTTTTAAAAAGTCCTTGTTATTCATAAACATCCTTCCATATGAATAACTGTTACTTCTACAAGATTAATTTAAACAAGTGTGCTTGATTTTATTTCATAAATGAGCTACATGAATTCAGCCTAATCCCCATTTGTTGTTTTTGTTTTTGTTTTTCATCTCTCACCATTGAGAACAGCCTCGTAACAGGTCTTTTTACATGTCCTACTTATTTCTTTGGCAAACTCCTAAACGCGGGAGACAAGATCAAAGAATATGCACAATGTAAAAGTTCTCACTACATAATGTACCGACGTCCCAATTGAAACTCCCATCAACAGATCCTGAGAGGACTCTTTCCCACCGATGCGACCACAAGCATTCAGATTTGACTCTTTCCAGCTTCTTGCAGCTGTGTGAATTTCCATTCTTTGACCATTTGTCAAATTAACACATTTTTTCTTTTTTTGTTTTAACTTTTTTTATTTTATTTTGAGAGAGAAAGAGAGCGTGAGCAGGGGAGGGGCAGAAGGAGAGGGAAAGAGAGAATCCCAAACGGGACCCTCGCTGCCCGGCACCAGGCTCCATCTCACAAACCACAAGATCATCACCTGAGCTGAAATCAAGAGTCAGACGCTTAATCAACTGAGCCACCCAGGCACTCCAGCACCTTTTCTCTATATGCGTTTCTTTAGTGGATTGTTTGCATCATTTGGCAGTTTTTCTATGGATGGTTTTTTCTTTCCATATTGAGATCTGAATGCCTTTTATATATTAAGGACATTAATATATCAAAGATTGCAAATATTTATACCCAAATTTATTAAATTTATTATATGAGTTTTAAATATTTTAACTTTTTTTTAAAGTTTATTTATTTTGAGACACAGAGAGAGAGAGAACACAAGCAGGGGAGGAACAGAGAAAGGAAGACAAAGAGAATCCCAAACGCTCTGCACCACCAGCCCAAAGCCCGATGTGGGGCTTGAACCCACAAACCACGGGATCATGACCTGAGCCAAACCAAGAGTCAGATGCCCAAACAACTGAGCCACCCAGGTACCCCTATGCTTTTTAACTTTTTAATGACTTTTTTTTGTTTTTTGTTTTTTTTCTGTGCTAAATGCAATATATTTTTTAAAACTTTTTCCCCTTACCTCTCTTCGAAGAACTCCTAAAGCTGTCTTGGGTAACTCCACACAGAGCTCTGACACCTGCCTGGGCCTCTTCCAAGGTGTGGGTGGAGAATCTTTGCCTCACAACTGCCATAAAGAGAGGTAGAGGGTGTGTCCAAACTATGAAAAGCGAAGGGGTGTTCATAATTGTGCTAAGACAACAGACATAAACTGAAAATGTCCAAGCATAGGGAACAAGACCATGGAGGAGGGGACCAAGGCCCAGAAGGCTTACAGGCCTCGATCAAGGTCACACAGCTGGTAAGTGCAAAGCTAGTTTGGGACACATTCATCTTCCACCAGGTTCAAGGCTACAGCTCTGCTGTGCACTGTCAGGCAAGTCCCTTGTATCTCTGGGTCTTAAATTCCCCTCTATAAAATGAGAAATTGCCGCTTAAGAAATTCTAATGACTTTGCCAGCACAAATCTCTGCTCTCTACCCGGTGGAGTTTTTAAACACCTAGAAGTCGGCCACTCAGCAGCTGTTCCTTTCCATCTTCTGCCCTTCCAGGGAGAAGGTCGGTGTCTTAGTTCGGGCTTCCATACCAAAACACCACAGACTGGATGGCTTGCACCACAGAAATTTATTTCTTACAGTTCTGGAATCCGGAATTCCAAGATCAAGTTCCCTCGGGGTTCGGATTCTGGTTCAGATATGGCCACGTTCTCGCTGCATCCTCGCGTGGTCTTTCCTCTGAGCGTGAGCAGGGAAGGGGGGAGAGTGAGAGCAAGCTCTATGGTGTCTCTTTTTATAAGGACACTAATTCTGTTGGATCGGGGCCCCACCCTTATGACTTTGTTTAATCTTAACCTCCTTATAGGTCCTATGTCCAAATACAGTCACATAAGGGGTTAGGATTTCAACATTTGAATTTAGTGGGGACACACCTCGGTCCACAGCAGGCTGACACGGGACAGGATACTCTAGGTTTGGCAGGAGTTTGAGGGGCATCTGAGTAGGCCTGTCGGCTTGTAGGGGATTGATCACAGCTTTCTCAGCGCTGGAGCCACTGGACTGTCTTTGGTGGATGTGATGCTCCATCCATGTTGCTCCAACACCTCCTCTCTGACCTCACCGGGCTGAGGGCCTGCATCTCAGCCAGCCTAGCCCAGGGCCTGGAGAGAAAACAAGGGCAGGTTTCTGAAGGAGCTGCTCACCAAGTTAGTAGGCATCCTGGCTGAGCTGGGCCAGTGGAGAAGGCAAAACGGAGTTCTGCCCAGAGCCTTTATAAGAAAGTGGGCTTTTGTAGTCACTGCCCGGGGCTGAATTCTGCCTCTTGTACTTGCTAGCCATGACATTTAGGACACATAACCTCTGTGCCCAAATATCTAACTCAGGAATTGCATCAGTGGCTGCTAACAGAAATCTTAACCTCTTAAACAACGGGGACATTTCGTTCTTTCCCATACATTTTCCATCTTTGCTGCTTTGCCCTCCTGAGCACATGGATTCCACCTCCAGAGTTGCCTCCTTGTCCAAGATGAATGCAGGTGCCCTTGCCATCTCATCGTCATCCCAGGCAGCGGGAGGGAGGGTAAAAAGAACGCACGCACATATTATACAGAGCTTTTTCAGATGTCTGCCTTTGAAAGGCTTTGTCAGAAGTCCCACTCAGCATTGTCCTTTTTTTTTTAATGTTTTATTTATTTTGAGAGAGAGAGAGAGACAGCATGAGCAGGGGAGGGTCAGAGAGAGAGGGAGACACAGAATCTGGAATAGGCTCCAGGCTCTGAGCCAATTGTCAGCACAGAGCCTGACGCGGGGCTCGAACCCACGAACCGTGAGATCATGCCCTGAGCCGAAGTTGGACCGTTAACCGACTGAGCCACCCAGGCGCCCCTCAGCATTGTCCTTTTACCGATCCATTGTCTGAAACTTATTCACAGGGGTACACCCCGCTGCAAGAAGACTGGGAAGGGTACTGTCAGCCTTGCACATTGCTGCTCCAAATAGTATTGGGGTTCTTTTCCGAAGGAAAAAGCTAGAATGGATATTGGGTAGGCAACTTGCAATTTCTGTTACACTCAGCTTTTCCATCTGTAATTTGGAGATTGTCATAATACCTACCTCACAGGAGTGTTATGTGGCCTTGGATCCAGTATGGACTCAATATATGTGAGCTAAATCACTTGTCTATCAAGAGAGAATGAAGTAGACAAGGTAAATAATGTTGACCTTACTATGAAGATAGTTTTGACCTCATAGACCCAGTGAAGAGGTCTCAGGGGTCTCCTGGATTGCATCGACCACATTTTGAGCACTGCTGCTTTTGAGAATCAGATTATTCTTGGGTGGGCTCACTAACCGAGCTCCAGCGTGGTACTGGAAGAACACACAACCATCCTTTGGCGTTTGTGAAGTTTGGATAATCTTTGTTAACGGATATTACCTAGTTTTTCTGTTTTTCAAGGATCTAGCATCATCTGTCATGCTCTTTCTATGTCTTTGTCTTGGCTCATCTTTAGAAGTGGAATCCCCATGACAGGCTGCCAGCTTTACTCACCACTGTCCTCCAGGGCTTGGGAGGTGGAGGTAGAATCCACAGACAGAAACGGGACTGTGCTTAATTTTACCCACGCCTGTGCTCCTGGAAAACAGCGAAGGTTACGATCTCCCCATCCCCACCCACCCTTTGTGTCCTGGAAAATGGCTTATTGCAAAGAACCCTTCCTTCCCCATATGACTTAAATAAGACTCATGGATGCCGTCCTTGTCTACATGTGACAAAGCTAGACACGGACCCTCCAAAATCTGTTTCTTTGCCTCATAAACGATTAGCTGAGCCTCTTGTCCCCACTGATCAATCAGAACAAAATGCTTATTAACTGAAATTCCATTAAGCCTTTCTCCTTCATCCAGGTGCCTGAATGGGCTTTAGTTCACATTCGGCCTGAGCCGACATACAATCCCTCTTGAGAATAAATAGGCTGGCCTCAGGTAGAATGTTTTCATATCTACTCTCCAGTTCTGCCACCCTTTTACTCTACTTCCTTGCACCTGGCTCCTTCTAGCCTCGTTCACTTCTCTCTATAAAAGAAAAGCCCTTTCTGCCTAACTCCTAAGATGCTTGCAGACCTTATACGCAGAGGGCTCCCCCTCCTGCAACAATCTCTTTCTCCCCTCGCAATAATCTTTTCAAGTAAAATCTCTCCTGAACCTGGTTTTGGGCAGGGGGAAAAGGGGGTTTGGGAGTGGGGTTTGGATTTGTTTTTTATTAGACATGCTGAATGACAGAAACACATATAACTAATCAGGGAGTGACTATGTTAATTCAGCTTTGCAGATTCTGCTCTGACTCCTCTCCCTGTTCATCACACTCTTAGATTCTGATATCTAGACTTGCCAAATCCACCCAGCCATGACCAAGCCCTCTGGGCCAGGAGTACAGCTGTGAATTGGACACAGGTTGTAGTGAGCAATAGAAGATAATTAGGGACAGGAGGATTCTGGCAATAAAACAGGTAAACTAATGGAGAAGTGGGATGTGGAGACAGAATGTCCTGAGAGCATGGAGGGAGCGCCTAGGTATATGGGGTGGACAGGGAAGGCTCTGCCGAGAAAGTGACTGATGTGAGGCCTGGGGGGTCTGAAAGTCCAGCTGAGGGAAGGACATTCCTGTGAAGGGCTAAGGGTGGGAGATCTGGGTTGTTTAAAAGCCAGAAGAAAAGGGGAGAGTGGCTAAAAAGAATGAGCAAATGGCAGACAATGGACTGGAACCTTCACACCATCCTGGGCTTTGTCTACCAAGATAAGGAATTTAACTTTTATTTTAACTAGGATGGAAAGCCGTTAAAGGGAGGGATCTTATTGTTTTTATCCTTTGGCTCTGTAATTTAATTTGATTACTACTGAGGTTTCATTTTTCTTCCCTGTTAATTATTTGTATTCTTTGGTGAATTGTCTGCTCATGCTCCCCAACCATTTATCTACTGGACTCTTAGTGACTTTCTCATTAACTTAAGGATGTCAATCTTTTGTGGTGTTTGTTGCAATTACTTCCCCCTGGTTACGGTTTGCTTTTGAATTTTGTTTTCCTTTTTGGGGTTGAAGTTGTATACCTTTGTGCTTTAGTGCATGAGAGTGTTCACCCATCACTACTAAGCTTAAGGAGTGCTCCACCATCGACATTGGGTAAATTGTGTTGTTTTGGTCCGTGTTGTCGTGGTTCGGTGTTTTACTTTGGTGGACTTTTCTGTCTTCGTGAGCAGAGCCAGGCAAACTCCTGTGGTGGTAAGGGCTGCAAGATGTGGAGAACCAGATGAGCCGCTTCGCAGCGGCAGGCCTCAGCGGGGGACACCCGCTCTCCTGGGAATCCGCCCCCTCGTTACACACCATTGACACACAGGCCTCTCCTACAGGTGAGAAAGCTGAGGCTCAGCAGACGACTGGGAGAGGGAGGTAAGGGGTTTTACAGCCTACAGCAGAGGCAAATCCTACAGCTGGGAAGAGTTGGTGCCGCCGTGGCAGGCTGGTGGGCGGGGCCAGCGTCGCGGCGGACAGCTGGAGCCCCGCCCCCGGGCCGCGCTTCCGGTACAGACTTCTCGGCACAACTCGGCTCATTCCAGAGCCCGCGCAGCGCTGATTTCATTGGCTGCCTCGCCGTCCCCGCCCCCTGAAGACCTGCTGATTTTCGCAGCCAATCAGCAGGTGCGGCGGCGGCGGCGGCGGCTGCGAGTCTCGGCGGATTCCGGCGACTGAGGTACCCGGGCGTGCAGGAGGGGCCGCGGTCCTGGGAGGGGAGCCGCACGGGCCCTCAGCAGCGCGGCGGCTTAGCCCGGCTGGTCGGCTCGGGGGTGGGCCAGCCTCCTGCCTCCGGAGGGGCGGCGACCGTCACCGTCGGGGGCTGGCTGGAGGTTGTTGGGGTTGGAGGGCAGAGGTCGGAGGTCGTGCCTTTGTGGAATGTTGGGGTCCCGCCCATCTAAGCCTGGGAGCCGGCCGCGCCCCGTTTTGTTTTTGTCAGCGCCGGTTTGGGGACCGCCCTCCTGGCAGGGAAGGGGCTCTGAGGGAAACTGAGGCCTGGGAGCCGTCAGGGCCTCTCGCAGGCCCGGAGCTCTGACGGGGAGGCCAGCCCGCTCTCGGGCGCCCGCCGCCTCCCTCCTCCGGGCCCGCGGGTGTGTAGGGTGCGGGTTGGAGTGGGTGGGCGACACGGCCGCGGGGGTTGGGGGCACCGGCTGTCCCCGAAGGCGCCGCCCCCCTGGGCTCTGACGCCGGCTTTTTCGGAGGCTGTCATTCCCCGTGTTTGAGCTTTCGTGTCTGGAACCTCACTCGGACAGTTTGGAGAGGGGAAAGCGGGTAGTGTGACTTTGGTACTTGGCAAGGGGGTGAAAATAAAAACCAGACGTGGGATGTCATGAAGGCAGAGGGACCTGCGAGGAACTGGACGAATTTCTTAGTTGGACAAGAATTTTCTCCCCAACTTGCCCCGCATACTGTGTAATTCAAGCTTTTGGCACTTGAAATCAGAGCATTTTATTCTCCTGGATCTCATAAGCAAGAGCCCTTAGTCTTGACCTTCTTGGTGAGGATACTTTGGAATGTGTAAAATAAGGAACAAGAATTGTTTTGTCCAAAGTTCCGAGTTAAGACCCACAGAGCAGAGAAAGTGGGAACAGCCCTTCTGTCTCCTTGCGGGGATCCTTCTTCACTCCTCTGACACCCAAAAGAGAACTTTCTTTATCTGTGTGGGTTTGGGGGAGACACAGCTGTGGGTGAGGAATAAGAGGGAGAGGGAAAGAGGAATTCTTTTACTTTATTTTTTTTTTTTTTATTTTTGAGAGAAACAGAGCACAAGCGGGGGAGGGGCAGAGAGAGGAGGAGACAGAGAATCAAAGCAGGCTCCAGGCTGTGAGCAGTTAGCGCAGAGGCTGACACGGGGCTCGAACTCACGGCCCGCGAGATCATCATGACCCGAACCCAAGTCGGCCGCCTAACTGACTGAGCCACCCAGGTGCCCCAGGATTCTTTTCATTTTCTGTGCAAAAAGTGCGCAACTAGGGAATTTACCTGCCTCTCCCCCTCCATCTAGCTAGCGTAAAACACGTTCCTTTTTGTACTGACGGTATCTGTTGAGTATTTACAGTGACGGGGGACAGGAGGAATCGAACTTAAGTCCCTCACCTGTCCTGTAGCCGCAAGAGGAATGAATGTGCCTGGTGTGGAATTAACCCTGGGGTTTGGTTTTCAGTTAAGAAAATGAGGCAGAAGGAAGTGTTAACCAAGACCTTCCAGGGCCCGGCCATTGTCTGTAGGACTCCGACCAGCCACGTTTACATGTTTGAGAATCGTGGTGGGGACTCGGGGGACTCCTCGGAGGAAGAGTCCCACCACGCGGCTCTGCGGCCCCGGGGCAAGGAGCGCCAGAAGAAGGGTGCCCCCCACCCTCACCAGCCAGGAGCGGGGGACATGGTGCTGCTTCAGCGGGAGCTGGCACAGGAGGACAGCCTCAACAAGCTCGCTCTTCAGTATGGCTGCAAAGTAAGACCCCCCCCTCCCCAGGGTGAAGGCGTCTCCTGTGCGTTTAGAGGAACAGAGGACCTCCCTGAAGGGTGGGGCCCTTGCTGCTCCTTCCTGACACCCCTCCCCCGCCCCCCAGGGTTGATTTCTAGAGCCTGTTGTAGCCGTAAAGGACTCTCCCATCTAGCCAGAGATGGGACTCAGGTGGAATTACTTTCAGCTCTGAACTGAAAGTACCTTGGGGTCGTGCAAAGTGAGGGTTAGGAGTCCCAGGTGTTGGGGCAGGTCTCTCTCTGCAGAGCGCTTCTCTCCCTCCCTGTCCCTGCAAACAATTTCAGAAATCTTTCTTTGATTCTTTTTTCTTTTTTCTTGAGCATATTTTAAGGCCTATCAGGACCGAAGATGCCACGCAGAATTTATCCAAGATTTGTTTGAAAGGCTTGCTTTTCTCTTTGGCCACTTCTGTTTTTCTGACCCTTTCTGGCTGGTCGCAGCTTATTGGATTGGTCAGGCTTTATGTTCTCTCGTTTTTAGAACTGCATGGTCTAGCCTGTGTACGCTGTGTATCTGTATAACCCTGTTTCTCTCTTTAATTATGTTTTTAGCATTCAGAGTGATTAACATGGCAAAGTAAGTAAGAAAGTATTTATAGAATTGCTGCATTTTCCTCCTAGATTGAAAACTCTTTATTTCATTTTCCTAATAACACTGTGTTGCAACTTTCTATGGCCTCCTCTAAGGACGTCTAACCAACTTATTTTAAAAATCTTTTCCTCAAAGTGTCTTGTCACTTATCTAACAAGGTTCAAATGGCTAAACACATTGTATAGGATGTTGTGGTATTTCCCAGGGGAAATAAACAGGCTGGTCTTCTAGGGACACATGGTGGTCCCTCAATTGTACGGAGATTTATTTTTGACTCTAATGAACGTCTAGTAGGCCTGTATGGTTATTGAACATGGGAAGCAAATGAATCCTACCCTACAAAGATCTGAATGGATTCATGGACTTCTTAGAGTAGTGACGCTTAATAAAGCCGTGAAGACCATATATATAATGCCTCCAATAAGTAATCAGTTTTCCTGTTGAAAATAAATAAATTTTAGTGTTAGTTTATTCAGGGCAAAGACAAAAAGGTCTCAAGCACCACACTTTAGTTTCAGGACATGGTAAATTAAACATGTCCACCGCCCCAGTTCAACTAGATGATAAAAACACTTGCTCAATAAGTAAAATAATGGAGATGGTTGATTTAAATACGGCGCTGTCTAAAGGTTTGTGGGCCGTAGTTACACACACTCTAGTTAAAGTGAACTTAGGAGTTAAAACCTTAAAGTCCATCTCTGATGGTTTCAGTAAGTTCCAAACTTTAGCTTGAGGGAGGGTTTATCTTTGACTTACATTTTGCACCACTGGTCCCTTAAGATTTGATTATGAAAGGAGTTTGTCATGGACTTTGTTACTTTGTGAAACTCAGTGCTGTCCCTTTCTCCTGGAGTCTGAGATTTCAATCCATACTTTCCAACTTGATTTGTATGATTCCCTATGTGTTACTAAGGATTATGAATCCTCCAAGTGAATTAACTCTAGGTTGCTTTTATTTAAAAAAATTTATGTACCATACGCTACTTCTGGGCATGAAAACATGGTAGAATCATGAGGACATAACCTCTTAAAACAAAATTACAGTTAAAGCCGGTTCTGAGTGTCTGTCAAGCTGGCTGAGGTTTGGTGTGGTGTAATCAGCCACTGAACCGGGTTCTGATGTGGGAGGGAAGTCAGCCAGATGGGGGCATTGTTGACTCAGAAGTAGAAAGGGCTATTGCATTTCTAGTACCATGACTGGTTTCACCTAAAAACATTTTGTTGCAGTCACACTGTAAACCAACAAAAAACTCTTTTCCAAAACTGATCTTCCATTATTCAAACTTGGAAATCTGCTTGGAAATGTGATGATTAAGCTATGCATTAAGGCTGAGTTAAAGCCAAAAACCACACTTCTTCAGCCTAAAGGTATTGTGTGTACAGGTGCAATTTTCCAATATTCATCAGGGTCTTAAGCAGGGCGGGGTTGGATCCTCTTTCAGAAAGAGCTACGTTTTGGATCTTAGTTCTGAGGAGTTTTCATACTTCTTGATGTTTGTCTTCATAACTTCCCTAGGTCGCAGATATCAAGAAAGTCAACAACTTCATCAGAGAACAAGATTTATACGCTTTGAAATCTATTAAGATCCCAGTGAAAAACCATGGGATCCTAACAGAGACCCACAAAGAACTCAGACCCCTCCCGAGCCCATCCTCCGAGACCAGAGTGACCTTCGAGGAGCTGCCAGACCCAGACAGGGCAGCCGTAGGTGCCAGTGCCCTGTCCAGCCCGCTGACGGATTTCTTCAAGGGCATTGACCAGAATATTGAGCGCGCGGTGCAGTCAGAAATCTTTCTAAATGAAAGTTACCATGGAGAGACGTCCAGTCAGCTGCCACCTCCAGCCCCTCCGAAGACCCCGACAAATGGCGCCGACTGTGGGATTCAGTGGTGGAATGCTGTTTTTATCATGCTTCTAATCGGGATTGTTTTACCAGTGTTTTATTTGGTCTATTTTAAAATACAAGCTACTGGCGAGATCCCCAGCAGCTTGAACACCACTACTGTCCCCAATGGCTCGGTGACAGTGAGTGCAGTTCCAAGGCAAGCCCCCAGATTAGCATTTCCGGTGCCAACTGTCCCCTCTTCAGCCAGCCAGGTCAGTCAGACCACCCGGCCAGGGAACTAGCTGTGGTTGTTCCTAAAGAATCAGGCCAGTTTCAGCATTTGACCTCTTAACGTGCATCACCTGCTGTCGGCCACGGCCGAGGGTGCCACATCCTTTCCTATGACACACGGACATGTTTCAGAAAACACCGTTGTGTTCTCAGTAACCCTCACCCTGGGGAGTAGGCTCGCCCAGTCTCAGGCTGTGGGAGCCAAAACCCAGCACCCTCAGCCTCCTACATCCAGAAGTTAAAGCAAGAGAAACATTGACACGTGGCAGGTGCCGCTTCTTTAAGATTCCTAGTGGACTGGCGCTGTGTGGGCCCCCAAGTTGGATGTGTTCGGAAGTTCAAGAACGGCGATGGCCTTCAGTGTGGGAGCCTCTGGGATCAGCTCCGGTCACTTGGCTGTTTGCAGTGTCCCCTGCCTGCTGTGAAGGGATGACTGACTGTGTGACAAATGGTGCTGTTTGTCTCCCTGGCAAAGGTGCTGTCCAGTGGCTTTGTGTATCAATCACCCCGTTTTGGAGTCTGACAGATAACAATTAGACCCGATTTCATCTTTGCCCTTACCAGTTAGCCTTTTTGAGGCAGTGTCCCTTCTAGAATCGAAAACCCCCTAAATCCAAATTGCTCTAATACTGAGTAAATGGCAGCAGCTCTCTTCCTTGTGCTTCCAGAGGTAACTTAGTGACACACAGGCCTGTGTTGTGAGCTGCTGCGTGGTGTGTCTAGCGTGTCTTGGCCGGAACACTTGGGGCTGTTGCTCAGTTTCACCTGGGCCGTATCCCTACTGCAGTGGCTAACTGGATTCCCTAAGTTAGCGTCCTTGGAAGGACTGTTGCTGGCCAGTGTCTGGAACTTAGTAGGTGCGGAGAGAAAGATGAGTGCCTGTCATCGAGGTCCCAACATGTGATGCTTCTAAGGCTGAACAGTCACCAGTCCAGTGTTGCTGAGAGCAGCAGCCCCCATGTGTATCTGGAAGGGAGGTGTAGGGAGGACTGGTGTGCTTCCTGCTGCTTCCTTGACTCTAAGGAATGCTAGCGCCGTCACACTAGGAAGGGGCCTCGTGTTCTTCTCTGGGTCAATAGCTCTGTATAGTGCAGCTCATGATGTTAAAAGACCAACCACTTAATGGAGGGCCTCACAGTGACTCTTGCTGGGAAGGCCATAAAAAGAGGGGCCAGGCACCCATCAGCCTGAGGTTTTCCCATCTCTTCTACACAGCAGCAGTCATGCTCAAGGTGGAGGCTCAAGAGAGGCACAGGTCAGCCTCTGAGGCCTTGCAGGTGCAGCAGGAGTGCATGGGGTGAGGGTTGAGAGCCTATGTGGCCAGAATCCATCTCGGTCCCACAGAAGAGCAGAAATGGGCTTCTGTCGCTCGTGGCTTAACCTTGGAGAAGCTTGCCACCGACGAGGAAGACACGCTGCACAAATGCGGAGCTCTGAGCGTGGTTTATGTCATTTGACACATCAGACCTAGAGATAAATTGAGAAGATTTCATCCTGTAAGAGGAAGGACGTGTAGCAGAAAATACTTGAGATGGGCTTCTAATTGTTCCCCTCTCAGCTATGAGAAAAATGATTTGCCCCGGGTTCAGTTAGTGAATTTAAAGTATCTTCAAAGTGAAATGTTTTCTTCAAAACCAAAATGGTCTTCCAGATAAAATGATCTTGTGAATCTTTGCTCTAGGAACTGTTCTGATCATGTGAATGCCCTTCCAGCCAAATGTCTGTGCTCACTGTGCCCCTGGAGGCCACAGTGTCACCATTAACTTCACCAGGCAGAGCTCAGAGTCCCAGGGGAAAATGGCTTTTGCCAGGCAAAGAATAATTATCTGTATCCTTTACTTTTTTTTAATGGAATAAAATTTCTTCTGTGAAGGAAAATTGATTCCTTTTTTTTTTTTTAATTTGGGGGATGGTGATTCAGAATGAGAAGATGTACAACAATGCTGGAGAAGATGGAGGTGCCCATGTCTAGGGGGTGTGGCCTGCCCAGGGATTGTGTTCAAGGTTATCCCAGCAGGTGAAGAACAGAAGTGGTTAAACCGGCACAGTCTCACTGATTGGTCTGTGTAACGTGCTGTAGAGTGGCTTTATTAAATATAATAAGGGATAGATACCATGAAGCTCGTGTTCTACACATATTACGACATTTTTAATGTTGGGAGTTAATATTTTAAAGAAACAGATTTGATAGGTAGTCTTCAGTCCTTTTGATTGAATAATAGGGCCCAACATCGTGGGTGCTTAGGGAATCTACATCATCAGGCAAATGGTGCTCCCATTTTACACTGGGGCAACAAGGTTGCGGAGACTGAAAAGTCTCAGGGTCGCTCCGAGCAGGACTGCCCAGCTGAGGCCAGGTCACAGTCCTTCCTCAGGAACATAGTTCTTTAAACTGCCTCTGTTAATAGCGAAGTCTGCCTGGGGTTAAGGGAGAATGATAAAGGTTCTTTTTTCTGTACATCTGCACCAGCATTTGTGATCTCTTGTCTGTTTGATCATTGCTATTCTAACAGATCTGAAGTGATATTGTGGTTTTGATTTGTGTCTCCCCGATGATTAGTGATACTGAGAACCTTTTCATGTACCTGTTAGCCATTGTATAACTAACTTAGGAAAATGTTCAGGTGCTTTGCCCATTTTTAATTGTTATATATATACACTCAAATATATTTTGCTAGCAAGTTGTGGGAGTTCTTTACATATTTTGGCTACTAACTCCTTATTAGATATGGCTTGCAAATATTTTTTCTCATTCTGTAGGTTGTCTTTTCATTTTGTTGATTTTTTTTCTTTTGCTGTGCAGAGGCTTTTTAGTTTGATATAGTCCTATTTACTTTTGCTTCTGTTGCTTGTGCTTTTGATGTCATATCCAGAAAATCAGTGCAAGACCATAGTCAAGGAGCTTACCACCTATGTTTTCTAATAGTTTTATGGATTCTGGTATTATATTCAAGTTTTAATCCATTTTGAGTTAATTTTTGTGAGTGGAACAAGATAGGGGTCTACTTTCATTCTTTCACATGTAAATATCCAGTTTTCTCAGCACCATTTATTGAGGAGACTGTGTTTTCACCATTGAGTATTCTTGGCTCCCTTCTCGAATATTACTTGATTGTATGTATATACAGGGGTGTTATTTCTGGGTTCTTCTGTTGGTCTGTGTCTGTTTTTATACCTTTACCTATACTGTTTTAATTACTATCAGTTTATAATCTAGCTTGAAATCAGAAAGTGTGATGCCCCTGCTTTGTACTTCTTTCTCAGGATTCCTTGGACTATTCAGTCTTTTATGCTTCCATATAATTTTAAGATTTTTTTCCTGCTTCTGTAAAATTTGCCATTGGAGTCTTAATAGGAATAGTATTAAATCTATAGATGGCTTGGAATAATATGGAAATGCAAACAATATTAAATCTTCCAATTCATGAACACAGGATACCTTTCCATTTATTTTTATCTTCTGTTTCTTTCATCAATGTCTTGTGGTGCTAAGTGTAGGGGTCTTTCACCTCCTTGGTTGAATTTATGCTTTAATTGTTTTTAATGTTATTGTAAATGGGATAATTTTCTTTATTTCTTTTTATATAATTTCTTGTTAGTGTATAAATATGCTACCATATGTTAATTTTGTATCCTGGGACTACTGAATTCACTGATTAGATCTAACCATTCTTTTGATGGAATCTTTAGAATTTTATACATATATATATAATCATGTCATCTACAAATAGGGACGATTTTACTTGTTTTTTCCAATTTCATGCTTTTTAATTTTTTTTTCCCCTGATTGCTATGGCTAGAGCTTCCCGTACTATGTTGAATAAGAGTAGCAAGAGTGGGCACCCTAACCCTTGTTTTGTTCCTGATCTTAGAGAAAAAGCTTTTACCCTTTTATCACTAGGTATAATGTTAGCTGTGGGCTTATCATATACGCCTTTTATTATGCTAAGGTACATTCCTTCTATACCTAAATTGTTAAGAGTTTTTATCATGAATGGATGTTGAATTTTGTCAAATGTTTTTTCTCCATCTATTGGCATGATCATATGATTTTTATCCTTCATTTTGTTAATGATGTGTATCACATTGATTTGCATATGTTGAACCACCTTCCATACCTGAAATAAATCCCACTTGATCATGGTGAATGATCCATATAATGTGCTGCTAAATTCGGTTTCGTAGTATTTTGTTGAGAATTTTCGTACCTATATTCATAGGTATCAGGTAATGCTGGCCTCGTAAAGTAAGTTTGGATATGCTGTCTCCTCTTTGATTTCTTTTTTTTAAGTTTGAGAAGGATGATTTTTTAAATGTTTTTAAATGTTAATTTTTTTAATGTTTGGTAAAATTCACTCTGAAGCCATCTGGCCCTGGGTTTTTCTTCCTTGGCAGATTTTTACTGATTCTTCAATCTGTTTACTAGTAATTGATCAGTTCAGATTTTATGTTTCTTCCTGATTCAGTATTGGAAAGTTATATGTTTTTAATTTTTTTCCCATTTTTTCTAGGTGGTCTAGTTTGTTGGTATAGTTCATAGTACTCCTGATCCTTTGAATATTTGTGGTATCAGTTATGATGTCTCCTTTTTCTTTTTAGTTTTGTTCACTTAGATCCTCTTTTTTCCTTAATCTAACTAGAGGTTTGTCAGTTTTGTTTACTTTTCAAAGAATCAGCTCTTAGTTTTGATCTTTTCTATTGTTTTCCTATTCTCTATTTCTTTTATCAGCTCTAATCTTTTTTGTTTCCTTCTTTCTGCTAACTTTGGATTTACTTTGTTCTTCTTTTTCTAGTTTAAGATGTAGAGTTCGGTTGTTTAAGATCTTTTGTTTCTTAATGTAGGTGTTTATTGCTATGCATTTTCTCCTTAGAACTGCTTTTGCAGTTGTATTCCATAAGTTTTGGTATGTTGTGTTTCCATTTTATTGCAAGATAATGTTTTATTCCCCCCCTCCCTCCCCCATCCCGCCCCCAGCTTTAATTCCCTCTTTGACCCATGAGA
This sequence comes from Crocuta crocuta, assembly GCF_008692635.1. Taxonomy (NCBI): domain Eukaryota; kingdom Metazoa; phylum Chordata; class Mammalia; order Carnivora; family Hyaenidae; genus Crocuta; species Crocuta crocuta. The sequence goes on along the minus strand of NW_027529641.1, from coordinate 5,745,692 downwards.
TCCATGAGTTCAGGAGAGTGGTATTTAATTGCCATATATCCACAGATTTTCCAGTTTTCTTCTTGTTATTGAGTTCCAGTTTTATACCATTGGGTTCAGAGAAGATACTTGATATGATTTCAGTCTTCTTAGACTTGTTTTATGGCCTAATATATGGTCAGTCCCAAAAAATGTTCCGTGAGTGCTTGACAAGAATGTATATTCTGCTGTTATAGGATAATAATGTTCTGTATATGTCTGTTAAGTCCATTTGGTCTATAGTGTAGTTCAAATTCACTATTTTTTTTATTGATCCTCTGGATGATCTATCCATTGTTGAAAGTGAGGTATTAAATTCTCCAACTCTTGTGTTACTGTTCTATTTCTCCTTTTATCCTCTGTTTTTGCTGTATATATTTAGGTACTCCAGTGTTAGGTGCATAAATATTTACCATTTTATATCTTTTAATGGAATGGCCCCTTTATCTTAGATAATGATCTTTTGTGTCTCTTACCATTTTTAGTTTAAAGTCTCTTTTAGGGGCGCTTGGGTGGCTTAGTCGGCTAAGCGTCCGACTTTCGCTTAGGTCATGGTCTCGCGGTTCCTGGGTTCGAGCCCCGCGTCGAGCTTTGTGCTGACTGCCAGCTCAGAGCCTGGAGCCTATTTCGGAGTCTGTGTCTCCCTCTTTCTCTGACCTTCCCCTGCTCACCCTGTCTCTCTCTCTCTCCTAGAAATAAATAAAACATTTAAAAAAAAATAAAATAAAGTCTGTTTTATCTAGTGTAAGTACAGTTATCCTGTTTTGTTGTTTCTGTTTGGTTACTGTTTGCTTGAATTATCTTTTTTCCATCTCTTCACTCACAGTCTGTGTGTCTTTGAGGCTAAGGTGAGTCCCTGGTAGGCAGCATATCATTGGGTCTTGTGATTTTTCATTCTTTTTTTTAAAAGCTTTTCAGCTTTTTTAGGCCTTTTGACTGAAGAATTTAATCCATTTATGTTTAAAGTAATTATTGATAGGTAAGAACTTACTGTTGCCATTTTATGACTTGTTTTCTGGCTGTTTGTAGATCCACTGTTATTTGCTTCTTATCCTGTTGTCTTGTTTTATAATTTGGTGTTTTTCGTATCAATATATTTTGACTTCATTACCGTGTTCTTTTTGTTTTAACTACAGGTTTTCCCTCTGTAGTTACCACGAGGCTTACATAAAATATCTTAGAATTATAACACCCTATTTTAAACTGGTAACCGTTTACATAGCACTACTAAACTACACTTTTACTTCTACTCTCTCTCACATTTTAGCGTATTGATGTTAAAGTTTACGTATTTTTATATTGTGTAACTAATAATATTATAATAATGGTTATTTTTACTACTTTAAAAAAATCTTCTTAACTAGAACTGTAAGTGAATTATGTACCACAGTTACTATTCTACAGTATCTAATTTTGACTATCAGTACCAGCTAGTTTTACATTACCTTCTTAAGTTTTTATGATATTAATCAGCATCTTTTTATTTTTTTAATTAAAAAAATTTTTAAATTTTCTTGAATAGTTTATTGTCAAGTTGGTTTCCATATAACACCCAGTGCTCATCCCAGCAAGTGCCCTCCTCCATGTCCATCTCCCCCCTCCTCCCCCCGGCTTCCTCTTTTTCTATAATTGTGTCTTCTAATTCACCTATTCTCCTCTCTGCCTCTTCAGTTCGTGCATTGGATGCCTCCATTTTATGATGCACCTCATTTATAGCATTTTTTTTATTCATCACTATTTTTAAGCTCCATAGTCTTTGTAGCAATAGCTTCGTTGATGTCTTTCATGTTTTTTTCAAGCCCAGTGATTAATTTTATGACTGTTCTAAATTCTTGTTCAGTTATGTTGCTTATATCTGTTTTGAGCAGTTCTTTAGCTGTCATTTCTTCCTGGAATTTCTTTAGAGGAGGGTTCTTCCATTTCATCATTTTGGTTAGCTTTCTGTCTCTTGTTAGTTTTAAACCCTTGTTATGCACTATGCACCTGCGAGTACTGTTGTATTAAAGAAAGCTCTTTGGCTGTCCAGGTCCTGTCCGTTCAGGAAGTGTTCTTTGAATTGTATCTCCTGGTCTCTCTTGTTGAGACTTTGGTTATTTTATTTCCCTATTCGTTGTGGTATTTGGGACTCTCCACCATGTGTACTTTGTCTTCTTGAGGTAGCCCGGGAAAAGAAAACAGACAGACAAGCGTACAGGGGACAAAGGCACACAAATGCACAGACAAATCCAACAAACAAGCAAACCGAAAGGGAAAAAGAAAAAGAAAGAAAAAAGTTGGAAGAAAAAAAAAAGAGGAAAAACAAATAATAAAAAAAGGAAAGAAAAATTTTTTAAAAAACCCAAAAGACAAAGGACAGTCTAAAATCATAAAACCAGAATTCCCAGCTACAAATAAAGAGCAGGGTGTATGCAGTGCTGATGGAAGAGCATATACAGAGAGAGAAATGACAGGGGTGGGGAGAAAGTGAAATTGGGCAATGACCGGGCAGAGAGACTAAGAGGCTTACTTCATAGAGAAAGTGGAGAATATGGTAAGAGGCGAGGAGAAGGAAACGAAGATAATGGTACTCAGAAGAACTATATAGTCTGATTACTCCAGAGAGAGAGGTAGCGTTGGAGGTGTAAAGTATACATTGAGAGAATGGATTAAATGTGACTGTTTAAGCAAACCAATGACCAGAGTGCCCAGTCCAGCAGAGGGAAGGGATATGAATGAGACAAGAGAAAATATATCTGAATAGAAAGAATTGATCTAGAATTAATCACGGAAGTGCATCCATATTGTTCTTGCCCCGGGCTCCGGTACAAACAAACAAACAACTCTCTAGCAGGGATGGGTGTGGTTTGGTGTTGGCACGTCTTAGCCTCCACTGCGACCAGTGGTCTGCTCCCTGAGGTCTTGCCCTGCTGGTTGTGGGGAGAAAAATGGCAGCACCCCAGTCTCAAACAAAGTGTTGCAAATCACTCTTTTGGGTCCAGTCTCCCTGTGCTGCGGGCATAGCCAACGTGAGCTGTGTTCTATGTCCCAAGCCATGCCTCGCTTCCAGATCTTTGTCCACGTGCTTTATTGATACTGCCTGAAATATAAACCCGCAGGCTGAGTCCTGAGGAGTTTCAAAGCCTGCAGCTTCCCCGCTGGTGATCAAGCCGGGAGAGTGATGGAGCGGCTTCAGGCTGTGCCGCTTCCCTTCCGGATGGAGCTGGAGAGCAGAGGAGCAGTTCCTCCCGGCACCGCCTGGGACCGTGTCACCCAGCTCAAAGTCAGCACCACAGCTGGGAACCGGATCGCTCTCCATCCCCAGCCAAGGTTTTCTCTTCTCCAGGGACAGTTCTTTGAGCAGTTTCAGCCACTCTTTCTTTTCCCCTCCACTCGCCCCAGCTCCTAGCAAAGGGGACGCCCTCCGTGTTTCCGGGTCCTGGCCTGTTTTTATCTTCCCCAGTTCGCATTCAGGCACCTATGAGGTGGCTTTCTCAGCACATCTGTCTCCTTTTCCTCCCCAACTCCTGCGGTTCTGTATGGGTTCCTATGGCTTCAGGCCTTCTCTCTTTGAGAGATTGGTGAGGGAAATGTACAGAGCTCCCCATTTCTCTGCTATCTTGCCCCTCCTCCAAAACTTTTTTCTGCATCTTTTTATTTCTACTAAAGAACTCCCTTTAACATTTCTTAGAAGGCAGGCTAGAGGTGATGAACTCCCTCAGCTTTTGTTTGTTTAGGAAAGCCTTTATAGCTCTTCTTCATTTCTGGAGGACAACTTCACTAGGTATAGAATTCTTGGCTGTTGGTTTTTTCTTTCAATATTGTAAATACATCATTCCTGGCCTGAAATGTTTCTATTGAGAAATCTGCTGGTTGTCTTATGGGGATTCCCTTGTATGTAACTTCTCTCTTTTTTGTTGCTGTTTTCAAAATTCTCTGTCTTTTGACTTTTGACATTTTAATTATAATATGTTGCAGTGTAGCCCTATTCAGGTTCAACCTATTTAGAGTCCTTTTGGTTTTTAGCTCTGAATATGAATTTTTTCTCCAGATTTGGGGGTTTTCAGCTGTTACTGTTTTGTTTATTAAGTTAATTTATTTTGAGAGAGAGGAGGCAATGTGAGTGGGGGAGGGGAGAGAGAGAATATAAATCTTAAGCAGGCTCCATACTATCAGCACAGAGCCTGATGTGGGGCTCAGTCTCACAAACTGTGAGATCATGATATGTGGCCAAATTAAGAGTTNTATACATTGAGAGAATGGATTAAATGTGACTGTTTAAGCAAACCAATGACCAGAGTGCCCAGTCCAGCAGAGGGAAGGGATATGAATGAGACAAGAGAAAATATATCTGAATAGAAAGAATTGATCTAGAATTAATCACGGAAGTGCATCCATATTGTTCTTGCCCCGGGCTCCGGTACAAACAAACAAACAACTCTCTAGCAGGGATGGGTGTGGTTTGGTGTTGGCACGTCTTAGCCTCCACTGCGACCAGTGGTCTGCTCCCTGAGGTCTTGCCCTGCTGGTTGTGGGGAGAAAAATGGCAGCACCCCAGTCTCAAACAAAGTGTTGCAAATCACTCTTTTGGGTCCAGTCTCCCTGTGCTGCGGGCATAGCCAACGTGAGCTGTGTTCTATGTCCCAAGCCATGCCTCGCTTCCAGATCTTTGTCCATGTGCTTTATTGATACTGCCTGAAATATAAACCCGCAGGCTGAGTCCTGAGGAGTTTCAAAGCCTGCAGCTTCCCCGCTGGTGATCAAGCCGGGAGAGTGATGGAGCGGCTTCAGGCTGTGCCGCTTCCCTTCCGGATGGAGCTGGAGAGCAGAGGAGCAGTTCCTCCCGGCACCGCCTGGGACCGTGTCACCCAGCTCAAAGTCAGCACCACAGCTGGGAACCGGATCGCTCTCCATCCCCAGCCAAGGTTTTCTCTTCTCCAGGGACAGTTCTTTGAGCACTTTCAGCCACTCTTTCTTTTCCCCTCCACTCGCCCCAGCTCCTAGCAAAGGGGACGCCCTCCGTGTTTCCGGGTCCTGGCCTGTTTTTATCTTCCCCAGTTCGCATTCAGGCACCTATGAGGTGGCTTTCTCAGCACATCTGTCTCCTTTTCCTCCCCAACTCCTGCGGTTCTGTATGGGTTCCTATGGCTTCAGGCCTTCTCTCTTTGAGAGATTGGTGAGGGAAATGTACAGAGCTCCCCATTTCTCTGCTATCTTGCCCCTCCTCCAAAACTTTTTTCTGCATCTTTTTATTTCTACTAAAGAACTCCCTTTAACATTTCTTAGAAGGCAGGCTAGAGGTGATGAACTCCCTCAGCTTTTGTTTGTTTAGGAAAGCCTTTATAGCTCTTCTTCATTTCTGGAGGACAACTTCACTAGGTATAGAATTCTTGGCTGTTGGTTTTTTCTTTCAATATTGTAAATACATCATTCCTGGCCTGAAATGTTTCTATTGAGAAATCTGCTGGTTGTCTTATGGGGATTCCCTTGTATGTAACTTCTCTCTTTTTTGTTGCTGTTTTCAAAATTCTCTGTCTTTTGACTTTTGACATTTTAATTATAATATGTTGCAGTGTAGCCCTATTCAGGTTCAACCTATTTAGAGTCCTTTTGGTTTTTAGCTCTGAATATGAATTTTTTCTCCAGATTTGGGGGTTTTCAGCTGTTACTGTTTTGTTTATTAAGTTAATTTATTTTGAGAGAGAGGAGGCAATGTGAGTGGGGGAGGGGAGAGAGAGAATATAAATCTTAAGCAGGCTCCATACTATCAGCACAGAGCCTGATGTGGGGCTCAGTCTCACAAACTGTGAGATCATGATATGTGGCCAAATTAAGAGTTGGGTGCTTAACCAACTGAGACACCCAGGTGCCCCCCAGCCACTATTGTTTTAAATATACTTTCTGCCCACTTCTCTTCTTTCGGAATTCCCATAATGCTGATATTGTTTGTGTCCGTAAGTCTTGTAAGCTTTCTTCACTCTTTTTCATTCTTTTTTTTTCCTGAAGAATTTCAAATATCGTATCTTCTATATATTGATTCTTTTGAAACTTTCTATTAAATTCTTCAGTCATTGTGTCTTTCAGCCTTCAGATTTCATTTTTTTATGTTTCTATTTCCTTGTTGAACTTCTCGTTTTGCATTTCTGATGCATTGTTTTCATAATTTTGTTGGTCTTGTGTTCTTGTAGTTCACTAAACTTCTTTAGGGTTTTAAAGGGATTATTCTGAATTCTTTGGCAGTTCATAAATCTTCATTTCTTTAGAGTCAGTTATTGGAGCTTTATTAGTTTCCTTCAGCAATGTCATCTGTACCTCATTTTTTAAAATGTTTTCTTTATTTCTGAGAGAGAGAGGCAGCATGAGCAGGGGAGGGTCAGAGAGAGAGAGGGAGACACAGAATTGGAAGCAGTCTCCAGACTTTGAGCTAGCTATCAGCACAGAGCCCAATGTGGGGCTCTAACCCATGAATGGTGGGATCATGACCAAAGTCGGATGCTTTGCCGACTGAGCTACCCAGGCGCCCCTGTACCTCATTTTTTTGACCCTTAATTCCTGACATTGGTATCTGCACATCTGAAAAGCAGTCTCCTCTTTTATACTTTACAGGTTCTAGACTTTGCAGGTATTCAAGCCCTGCAGACTCCCTTACGATTTTACCATTCTCATGCAAAACTGTCTTGGTCTCGGTAGTGCTTCTGTCTTATCCTCCTGTTCTAGGATTCTCTCTGTGGTATCTTGTCCATGAATATTTGTTATTCCTGTGAGGGGGAATGAGGTCAAGAATGACTTATGTTGCTATCTTGGTTATGTCACTCCTGTAGCATTTTTCATCAAGTCTAACTACTTAGTTTATTTTTGGGTTGTCCAACATGTTTAAAAAAATTTATTGTAAAATATACATACATAAATACTATTATTAAGTGTATAATTCTGTGTCATTAAGTACATTCAATCTTGTGCAACCATCACCATTATTCATTTCGAGAATGTTCATCTTCCCAGATAGAGACTCTTTATTCTTTCAGACTAATTCTCTTTCTCCCCTTCCCCCACCCCTGGTAGACCTTTTGTCTCTGTGAATTTGTCTACCGTAGTAGTCAGGTCCATATAAGTGAAATCATACAGTCATGTTTGTCTTTTTTTGTATCTGGCTTATTTCACTTAGCATATTGTTTTCATGGTTCACCCATGTTATAGCATGTGTCAGAATTTCTTCAGGTGGGATCATATTTCGTTGTATGTATATATCACATTTTGCTTATTCATTTATCCGTTGATGGACACTTGGGTTGCTTCTACTTACATAGTTTTTAAAGGATCCATTTAAGTAGGTTTGTAATGTTTCTTCTGTCCTTGATCAGAGACCCAGAAATCTTACATTTGATTATTATTTTTGGTAGAAAAAAAATTAAATGCCCACAGTTGTTACCTGTTTTTTCTCTCCCTTTTTACTAAAGTAAATTTACTCACAGACTCCATTCATTCATTCATTCATTCATTCATTCATTCATTTGACTCTATGTTGACTCTATGCCTGGCCCTGTAGGGGATACAGCTATGGGTAGGACAGTTTCTTGGCCCTGGTAGAATTTACCTCCCCAGTGGTCAGTAAACAATAGACGATAAAACAGTCTTTTTACATGTGAAAAGTGCTATGAAGCTGCCATCATGGAATGCTGTAGAGCATACCTGTATGGGGACAGAAGTGGGGTGTACTGTGGAGGTCTCCAAAGGTGGTATTTTAACTGTGTCCATGTGCAGAATCCTGAAAGATTTCACCAAGTAGTCCATACTCACTTTTAGTTGCACTCTGAAGCCCTTGGGCAAGGGAATGAATTTCAATTTTTAATAGACAAAGAGCTATAGATCCAGGCAATACTTAAAAGACACAAGATGGGGAGAAAGCCAGTCAGATACACATTGTCCATAACTACCTGAGGAGAGAGAATAAAGGAAGAAAGTCTCAGTGTTATTGCCTAAAACATTGCCTGGTACAGAAGGGCTTTGTCCAGAGTTCTGAGGACAGGCCTCTGTGCACACTCTTCTGAGGTCATTTGGAAGCCTGGGCATCACTTGATCCAGAGAGCAATAATCAGCACCGGAAGCAGTTTGTAATAGAGCAGCTAAAGGGGCAAATTTCTGTACAAGGTGATGCTGGGATATCAGTTTCCCAGTCACTTGCCTGGTATTGAAATGCTGTTGCAGAGTAGGGCGGTGTTTGCAGCTTTGATTACAGGAAGATTCTCTTGGAAGGGTTCACTACCCGTAGCTACTGTTTAGGGGGCAATACCTGCCTATTCCCTGTGGGTTTTTCTACAGCTACAACCATCGCTTTCACGTCACTTTTTAAATGAAGAGCAGAGAAGCTTCTACTTTCCTCTCCTGGGCTGTTTTCTACCATTCCTTCGAAGCTTCCTTCTGACACAAGCCAGGAGCGCTCTGTGGAAATGTTAGTCTTGAAAGAGTTATAACTGTGTATGAGATGGGGTTTAAAAATGTTTGCTTTCCCTAGAAGATAGGGTATCTGTCTCTGTGTTTTGGCAGGACACCTGGTGTCCTAGAGGGAGTGTCAGAGAAGGCAGTGGGATGACCTCCCAGTGGACTATCATCCATTTATTCAAGTGACATTTATGCAGCACTGCCTCTGCCAGATGCTGGTTGGGGTGGCCCACAGGGGTGAAGAAAGGTTTTCTGGAAGAGATCACCTGGGAGATGGCCACAGCTTTGTGTAAGGCCTAGACCGCAGTCGGATGGAGTGTGGATGGGGAGAGGTGGGAGGGCCCATGTCTACAGTCATTGAATTGAGACAGTATCCACTTGGGTTGCAAGGCGGGAGGCTGAGCTTGGCTATAGGAAGGACCCAAACAGATGTGAAGATTTCTCTTTGGGGAAAAACCTAGGATGTAGCACAGAATTTAAAAATAATCATCTTTTTAAAAAAATTTTTAATGTTTTATTTATTTCTAGGAGAGAGAGAGAGACAGCGTGAGCAAGGGAAGGTCAGAGAGAGAGGGAGTCACAGACTCTGAAACAGGCTTCAGGCTCTGAGCTGGCAGTCAGCACAGAGCCCGACGCGGGGCTCGAACCCATGAACCGCGAGATCATGACCTAAGCGAAAGTCGGACGCTTAACCGACTAAGCCACCCAGGCGCCCCCAAATAATCATCATTTAGTCCCATGGCACTCAGATGCCAGATAATGCTATCAGAGCTTTATACACCAATCCACTGCATCCTTACAATATACTTGGGAAGTTGTCACTTCCTATTCCTGTTTTACTAGTGGAAAAACTAAGCTAAGATCACATAACTCATAAATGGAAATGCTGGGAGTCCCACCCAGGCTGACTGGCTTGGGACCCTGTGCTCTTTAACCCCTTTGCTTGGGGCCTTGCTGCTCTGTGCTTCCCAAGGCAGGGTTTTAGGAGGGGACAGAATTGAGAGGAGAAGATTGAGAAGATTTCTTCTGGTCCACAATAGAGTACTGGCCATGCAGTGATAAGAAGTCCTATCCAGTGCCTTAACACTAAGCATTACCTGCCTGCTTTCTAGGTGGTGCCAGTGAGCCTTGAGTGTGAGAAACACACTTCATTTGCATCAATAAATGTAGACTTCCTTAGTCATTTCCCTGCAGTACTTAACACGTTGGGTAGGGTTCCTCCAAGCTTGTTTCCAGAGAAGAGGTACTGCTGGCTTCACCAGGCCAAGCAGACGCATGAGGGTGGTGGGGGGACAGGATCCATTTTTGCCTGTTCTCCAGGAGCCAACTGGGTACAGTGGAGCTGCTGAGGAGGGATGGGGCCACCCTTGCCCTTGCCCTCCTGCACAGTCAGGCCCTATAGCCCTGGGAAGGACAGCATGATGGTGATGTGCAGCTCCATTTTGTGCCCTCTGCCCTCTTCTGTCCCTGTTTCTGTTGTGCAGGAGCCCTGAGCACAAGCCCCGGTGCTGATCTGGGGAGGGGGTCTTCTCATATCTTCAGCAATTACCAGGTTATTTTAAATAGCATTCACCACCCTGAGTAAGGAACATGTGCTACCATGCATTCATTCACAAACCTTTCAGAGCCAAGAGGCTATGCGAAAACAGGACATGTCCCTCAAGGTACTTATAATCTAGTGGGAAAGATAAAACTTCTATTAGGGTGGTGATATGGTAGAACATGCTGGACCCCATGAGAAGAAAAGGGATAAGGATAATATAAGGGTGACAAAACAAGGAAAGTTTCCTAGAGAAGGTGGCGTTTCCTTAGTTGACACCTGAAAGGAGGGAGGGATTTGATAATATGGTAATGGATTGCTCTCCAGTGTGAACAAAGGCCTAGAACCTAGAAACCAGGGGGATCTTGTGAACAGGGAACTATGAGTAACCTAGTGGCCTGGAGTGAAGAAGGGTAAACAGAAATATGGGAAAAAACTCAGTTGGGGCTAGGTTATGGACAACCTTGAATTCTGTAAGTGACTTGGACATTCTCTGATAGACAGTGGGAAGCTATTGAAAATCTTTGGACAGTAGAGATAGTTGAGAATTGACTTTAAGAAGAATAGTCTCATAGTTTTGTGGAGGAGTGGCCTTAAAGAGGTGATATAATTTTATCACATGGAGCTTGGGTATAGTTGTTTTCATAATTCTTTGGGGTTAACCCAGCTTCTTGGATCTGCAGGTTTGTATGGTTTCATGTAATTTGGAAAAATTCAAGCCTTTATTTCTGCAAATATCTTTCTGATTATTCCAGTCCGATTATCCATATATTAGGCCATTTGATGTTGTCTCACAACTCACTGATGCTTATATGTTTGTCTTTCTCTGTTTTATCTTAGAAAATTTCTATTGCCATTTCATCTATAGTATCTGGTTGGGATATTCGGTACATCTTATGTTACAGGTATTTTTCATCTATAGAAGTTCTACTTGGATTTTTTAGGACTTCCATTTTTTCATCATTTTTCATATTTTCAGACAGGTGTATATTTATAATAGCTCTTTTAAAGTCCTTATTTGATAATTGTATCATGTGTGTCATTCTGGGTCTGTTTCTATTTGTAGATTTTTTTTTCTGGTTATGGATTGTATTTTCTTGTTTTCCTGCATGTTGGGTAATTTTCGGTTGGATGCTAGACATGGTGAATCATATGTTGCTGGGTGCTAGGTCTTGTTGTCTTTTTTAAAATAGTTTTTGGCTTTGGGGCTGGAATTAGTTTGATCCTTTCAAGGTTGGTTTTTAAACTCCATTAGGACAAGTCTAGAGCAGCCTTTAGTCTAGGGCTAATTTAACCCCACTAGTATGGTAAGATACTTCTGAAGACTCTGCTCGATTCTGTGGTGTTAGGAGGTCTCACTGTTCTGGCTGGTGGGAACACAGGTTATTCCTATCCCTGGGTAAGCATGGGAATGGTTTCACCTACTTTCCTCTGTTGGTTCTTTTCCTAGCCTCTGTGATTATCTCACATGCTAGTGCAGCTCAGTACTCAGCCAGAGACTTAGGGGATCTCTTTCTAGCTCATCCTTTCCCCCGTATTCTGTCCCCACAATTCCAAATGCCTTGGCCTCCTTGAACTCCAAACTCTGTCTCTTCAACTTGGCAAGATCACTGTGCTCTGTACTGTGGTCTGGAAACTCTTCAGGCAATGATGTAGGGCACTTACCAGTTTCACCTGGTTTATTTCTCTCTCCCCAGGAACCACTCTTCTGCACTGCCTTTTGTCTAGTCTCTTCTATTTTTTGTCAGACTCTTAGTTTGAGGTGAAAGAATACATCTGCTCTCTGTTATTCCATTATGGCCAGAGGCAGATGTTTATAGGCCACAGTTAGAAGAGGGGTAGCCAAAATGGTGGCATGAACGGGCAAGATTGGTTCAGAGACAAATTCAAGGGAGATGGGCTATTGGTAGACTCCAAATTTGTGAGCTGGAATCAGTCATGAGACAGAAAGTCAGAAGAGGCAGATTTTCTCGGAGGGGCTTGGAAATAAGTCCACTAAATTCCATATGCTGCAAGACAGCAGTATGTGAGGCCTGTAGTTGATTTGGTTCAACAGACATTACCTTCCCCTATGTGTCAAGTGTTAGGCTCCCTGGTTTTCAGTGTGTTAGCTCAGCTGAGAATTTGGAAAAGAGAGGCAGCCCATTTATTAGTGGTCCAGGCAGTGATGGTATTGTTACCCTTGTTCCTTATTGCCACCTTGAGATCATTGTTCAACTCTTCTTCCCTAAATCCTCTTGTTGCCTTCAACAGTATGTCATCAGAACTCCACAGTCTGCTCACCCTTTGTTATTGCATTATCTCCATATCTTCTGGTCTCTCCAACTCCTCCACTGAAGATTTCAGCACCTTTTCTCATTCTTAGATCCATGTAGATCAGTGCCTCCCCATGTTTTTGAGGTCATGTCCTACAGATGAAATAATAAAAATATGTACAGCACCATGGGGGTGGGGGGTTGATGATTTCTATGGGCCCTAATATGTGTTATAGATAGACAGAAGGGATAGTAACTGAAGAGTTTCGTTCTGTCAGGGTTTTGAAATGGGTGTTCAGAAGGCCTGCTTTTATGCTGATGAGAAAGATCTAGGAGAGGGAGAAATTGATGCTACCAGAGAGAGGGGTAGTTGTAGGAGTGAAGACATTGAGGGGGAGAGAGGTGATGGGCTCCAGCATACAACATGGAAGTCTTGGGCGTAGATAAGAGCAGATAGTCCCCCCACAGCTTCTGGAAGGAAGGCAGAACAGGGATACATATGCAGACAGATTCCTGAATTTCATGGTGGGAAGACCAGGTAGGTCTCATTTGATTGCATCTATTTTCTCAGTGGAAAATGTGAGAGGAAGTAATGAGCTGGAAAGAAAAGAGGTAATCTTGGAGGTTTGAATAGAGAAAGAGTAAAATGCAGTTGACTCTTACACAACATGGGAATTAGGGGTGCTGATCCCTCCCCCTGGCAAGTCAAAAATCCTTGTATGTGACTAACGCAAAACTTAACTACTAATAGTCTGTTGTTGACTAGGAGCCTTACTGATAACGTAAACAGTTAACACATATTTTGTATGTTATATGTATTAGTATATACACTCTATTCTTACAATAAAGTAAGCTCGAGAAAAAAATGTTAAGAAAATCATGAAGAGAAGATATAATTACAGCAGTGTACTGTATTTATTGAGAAAAGTCCACATAGAAATGGACCTCCTTGAGTTCAAACCCATGTTGTTCATGGGTCAAATGTAGTGATGTCAGAAAATGAGGACATCAACAATATTAGGGGATTTAGTTGCATTTCTGGGCAGTGTTGAGAGCTTTTTAAAATTTGTGGTCATGGTGGAATAAAAATAGGAAGCACAGAATTAAACCTAAATGCATATAGAAGCTTAATATATGCTGTAAATGTGGCATCTCAAATCAGTGGGATAAATATGAACTCTATTTTTTAAAAGATTTTTAATATTTATTTTTTTGAGGGGGGGGGAGACAGAGTGTAAGTGAGGGAGAGACAGAGAGAGGGAGACAGAGAATCTGAAGCAGGCTCCACGCTCTGAACTGTCAGCAAGAGCCCCATGTGGGGCTCAAACTCACAGACAGATTATGACCTGAGCTGAAGTCGGACACTCAACTGACTGAGCCACCCAGGCACCCCAAGATGAACTTTTTAATAAATGGCTTTTTGACAACTAGATAGCCATTTGGAAAATATAAAATAAGACATACCTATGAATAAACTTCAAATGGATTAGGAATCCAAATGTAAAAGATGAAACTATATAAATACTAGAAGAAAACATTGATGAATTCCTCTCTAACTTTGGTGTAGGGAAAGGAACCTAAATTTAACTCAAAATTCATATTCAATAAAAGCTTAATAAATTTATATAAAATAGTAAAGTTTTGCCTGACAAAAGTACCACAAAAAGTCAACTGACAAATTGGGAGAAAATATTTATAGCATATAACAAAAGGCTTATATCCCTAATATTAAAAAAAGAAACTCTTAAAAATTGAAGGATAGAGGGGCGCCTAGGTGGCTCAGTTGGTTAAGTGTCCAACTTTGGCTTGGGTCATGATCTCATGGTTTGTGAGTTCAAGCCCCACATTGAGCTCTGTGCTGACAGCTCAGAGCCTGAAGCCTGCTTGAGACTCTCGCTCTCTTTCTCTCTCTCCCTCCCTCTCTCTCTCTCTCTCTCTCTCTCTCTCAAATAAACATAAAAAATTGAAGGATAGAGACCAAAACCCCAATAGACCAATGAGAAAAAGACATGAACAGACATACAAAGAAAAGATTAAAATGGCCCTCAAACATGAAAAAATGTCCATGTTCACTCATAATAGAGAAAGACAAACTTAAACATTGATGTATTTTCCCACATGCAGGCAGGTAAAAATTTTAGATATAATGGCATTCTGTTGGTGCAGTTGTGGGGAAACAAGCATTCTCCTACGTTGGAGGAAGTGCAAATTGGTAACAACTTCTTTGGAGGTAAGTTTGCACTATGTAACGAAACTACACGGGAACTTACTCACCAATCCCACTTCTAGGACTGTACCCTAAAGATACATCTCTAACAATATGGAAATACATATGCATAAGGTTATTCACTGATAAATGCAAAATACTGGAAACAACTCCTGTGAGTACTCATGGACAACTAGTATGTCCATACCGTGTGGTACTATGCAACTCTAAACGATAGGAGTGATTTCCGATTACGCTGTTTTTTGTTTTTGTTTAGTTTTGTTTCTCTGATTTTAATGAAATCAAATTCATAAAATTTTTCACTGTGGTTTGCTTCGGAAGTTCCTTACACTATAAGTCAGAACGTTGTTTTCCTAAGTTTTCTTCTGTAGTGACGTTGTTCTATTTTAACTTTTAGGTATTTAATCCATTTGGAGGCTACCTTCTTGTGTCATGTTAGGAATCCAGTTTTCTTTTTCTCTATGTAGTAAACCAATTTTACCAACTACTTTTACCATTTTGTGGTGTGGTGAAATGGCTTAATATTTGGCAGGACATTCCTACCCCACCCCTTTTAATATTCTAACAAATTGTGGGCTGTTTTTTGTTTAATTGATAATGTAATTGACATGTAACATTGTGTAAGTTTAGAGTGTACAGTGTGTTGATTTGATACACTTATATATTGAAATATGATTACCACGGTAGCATTAGCTAATTAGTTACCATCACATCACATAATCATGGTTTCTTTTTTGCGGTGAGAATATTTAAGATCTAATCTCTTAGCAACTTTGAAGTATATAATACAATGTTGCTAATATAATGAAAATGCTGTGCCTTAGATCTCCAGAATGTATCCATCTTCTAACTGCAAGTTTGTGCTCTTTGACCAACATCTCCCCAATTCCTCCAACCCCCAGCCCCTGGTAACCACCATTTCTGTCTGTTTTTACAAGTTCATTTTTTTGAGATTCTATATATAAGTGATATCATACAGTATCTGTCTTTCTCTGATTTAACTCATTTAGCATAATGTACTTAAGGTCCATCCATGTTATCACGAATGACAGGATTCTCATGAGCCTCTTTCTCATGGCTGAATAATATTCCTGTGTGTGTGTGTGTGTGTGTGCGCGCGCGCGCACGTGCATGCGGGCCTCCGTCCCCTCATCTTTATCCATTCATCCATTTTTTATCCAACTTAAGTTGTATCTTGGCTATTGTGAATAATGTTCTCTTTTTCATATCTTGTTTTTCTCTCTCTCGATATATACCCAAAGTGGGATTTGCTGGATCATATGGTTGTTCTATTTTTAATTTTTTGAGGATGCTCCGTTCTGTTTTCCATAGTGACTGAAGCAATTTACATTCTTACCAGCAGTGCATGAGGGTTCTCTTTTCTCTACACCATCACTAACATGCGTTACCTCTTTTCATTTTGTAAAGATTTTAAAATTTTTATCCTTAAAATTTTTTTGAGAAAGAGAGGGAGAAAGGAAGAGAAAATGCACATCTGAGTGGAGGGGGGCAGAGGGAGAGGGAGAGAATCTCAAGCAGCCTGCAGCTCAGCACAGACAGCCTGATGTAGGACTCAGTTCCATGACCATGAGATCATGACCTGAGCTGAAATCAAGAGTTGGATGCTTACTTGACTGAGCCATACAGATGCCCCAATTTGTTGATGCAAAGTGAGGAGATATTTAATTATGGTTTTTATTTGCACTTTCCTGATAAGAGTCTTTTCATGCACCTGTTTGTCATCTTGATATCTTTATGTTTTCTTTGGGGAAAATGTCTGTTTAGGTCCTCTGCCCCTTTTTAAATCAGATTATTTGTCTTTATACTATTGATTTGTATGAGTGTTTCTATATTTTGGCTATTAACCCCTAATCAGATATGTGGTTTGCAAATATTTTCCTACATTCACAGGTTGCCTTTTAATTTTGTTGTTTCTTTTGCTTTTTAGTTTGATGTAGTCCCATTTGTTGATTTTTGCTTTTGTTGTTTGTGCTTTTGGTATCATCTCCAAAAACACATTGCCAAGACCAACATTCAGGAGATTTTTTTTCCTGTTTCTCAAAGTTTTATGGTTTTAGGTCTTACATTTAAGTCTTTGTCCACTTTGAGTTAGTTTTTGTGAGTGGTGTAAGACAGAGGTACAATTTCACTCTTCTGCATGCAGTCATCCAGTTTTCCCCACACCGTTTATCAAAGAGACTGTCCTTTCCCTATTAAGTATCCTTGGCCCCTTGTCAATATTTGTTGACTGTAGGGGCACCTGGGTGGCTCAGATGACTGAGCATCTGACTCTTGATTTTGGCTCAGGTCATGATCCCAGGGTTGTGGGATCGAGCCCTGCGTCAGGCTCCGTGCTGAGTGTGGAGCCTGCTTAAGGACTGACTCTCTCTCTCCTTCTGTCCTTCTCCTCTGCTTGTGCGCGCGCGCTCTCTCTCTCTCTCTCTCAAATTAAAATAATAATAATAAAAATATATTAGTTGACTGTATATGCAGGGGTTTATCTCTGGGCTCTCAATTCTGTTCCCTTGACCTGAGTGCTTGTTTTTGTGCCGTGCCTGCACTGTACTGCTTTGTAGTATAGGCCGAAGTCAGGAAATGTGATGCCTCCAGGTTTGGTCTTTTCAGGGTCGCTTAGGCTGTTCAGGGTCTTCTGTGGCTCCATATAGACTTTAGGATTGTTTTTTCTACTTCTGTGGAAAACACCATTGGGATTCGGATACAGATTGCGCTGACTTTATAGTTCGCTTTGTGTAGCGGGGACATTGTAACAATTTTCTTCCCATGCATGAACGCAGGTCATCATTCCATTTCTTTGTGTCGTCTTCAATTTCTTGCTTCAGAGTCTTATAGTTTTCACCATATAGAGCTTTCACATCCTTGGTTGGATTTATTCCTAAGTATTTTACTTAGATGATACTGTGAGTGGGATTGCTTTCTTTATGTCTTTTTTAGATGTTTTGTTATTAATGTGTAGAAACACAATTGCTTTCTGTATCTTTATTTTGTATCCATCAAATTCACTGAATTTGTCAATTCTAGCAGTTTTTTGGTGGTATCTTTAGGATTTTCTCTAAGATTATATCATTTACAAGCAAAGAGAGTTTCACTTCTTCTTTTCTCATTTGGATGCCTCTTATTATCTTTTTCTTAACTGATTCCCCTGGCTGGGAGTAGTGACAGTAGGTATCCTCGTCTGGTCCTGATCTTAGAGGAAAAGCTTTTAACCTTTCACCAGTGAATATGATTTTGGGTGTGGGTTAGTCATATAGGGCCTTTATTGTGTTGAGGTATCTTCCTCCTATACTCAGTTTGTTGAGCATTTTTATCATGAAAGGTTGTGTTTGTCAAATGCTTTTCTGCATCTGTTGACATGATCAAAGATTTTTATCTCATTCGTTATGTTATGGTATATCTCATTCATTGATTTGATTCGTGTGCATCGAACCACCTTGCATTCCAGGGATAAACCTCACTTGACCCTGGTGAATGATCTTTTTAATGTGCTGTTGAATTTGGTTTGCTGATACTTTGCTGAGGATTTTTGCATCTGTCAATGAGGTATATCTGTCTGTAGTTTTCTTGTCCTGTAGGCTCCTTATCTGGATTGTTTCCTTCTGTCCAGTTTTTTTTTTTTTTTTTTAAAGTTTGAGAAGCATTGTCATTGATTGTTCTTTAAATATTGGGTAGAATTCACCAATGAAACCATCTGGTTCTGTACTTTTCTGTGTTGNATAGTTTATTTTTACTCTTGATTCCCTTGCTTTTGGGGATGTGTCAAGTAAGAAGTTGCTGCGTCAACCTCCTTACTTCATACCCGTCTGGTCAGACTTTCAAATTCTTCATGATTCATCTTGGTAGATTGTATGTTTCTAGGAGTTTATCCATTTCCTATAGGTTATCCATTTCGTTGGCATATATTTATAGTAGCCTCTCATGTAGTATTCCTGTAGTATCAGCTGTAATGTCTCTTCTTTCATTTCTGAGTCCTCTCTGTTTCTGAGTCACTCTAGCTAAAGGTTTATCAATCTTAAAAAAAAAAGAACCCAGCTCTTTGTTTCATTTATCTTTTTATTTTGATTTATTTATTTTTTGGGTCTCTATTTCTGCTTTGATCTTTTTATTTTCTTCTTATTATTAAATTTGGGCATAGTTCTTTTTCTAGTGCCTTGAGGTATAAAGTGAGGTCATTTATCTGAGTTCTTTCTTGTGTCTTAATGTAGACTATCAAGTTCCTTCTTAGAGCTAAGTCTGCAGTTGCGCCTGGGTGGTTCAGTTGGTTAACCATCTGGCTCTTGACTTCAGCAGGTCATCATCTCGTGGTTTGTGAGTTCGAGCCCGGCATTGGGCTCTCTGCTGTCAGCATGGAGCCTGCTTGGGATTCTCAGTCTCCCTCTCTGCTCCTCCTTGGCTCATGTGTATGCACATGTGCTCTCTCTCAGAAATATATTTTAAAAAATTAAAAAAAAAAACAAGAACTACTTTTGCTTTTGACATATTGTTTCCATTTTCATTTGTTTCAGGATACTTCTTGATTTTTCTTTTTCTTCTTTCACCTTTTTGCTCAGGACCATGTGTTTTAGTCTCCATATATTTATTATTTTTCCAGATTTCCTCCTGTTATTAATTTCTGGTTTCACACCACTATAGTGTTCACTATAGTCAGAAAAGATACTTGGTATTTTTTCAATCTTTTAAATAAAATTTGCTAAGGCTTTTAAAAGAAACTGTTTATTATTTATTTTGAGAAAGAGCGAGTGTGTGAGCAGGGGAGGGGTAAAGAGAGGAGAGAGAATCCCAAGCAGGCTCTGCACTCAGCACAGAGCCCAATGCAGGGCTGGATCCCACAAAAGTGGATCATGACCTGAGCCAAAATCAAGAGTTGGACACTCAACTGACTGAGCCACCCAGGTGCCCCAAAACTTTTCTATGAGCTACATGTGATGTATCCTGGAGAATGTTCTGTGTGCATTTGAGAAGAATGTGTATTCTGCTGCTGTTGGTTGGCATGTTTGTGTATGCCTGTCTGGTCCATATGGTCTAAAGTATAGTTCAAGTCCATGCTTTCTCACAGATTTTTTAAAACCTGGATGATCTATTGTGGAGAGTAGGGTATTGAAGTCCCCTTCTATGGTGTTAGCTATTTTTCCTCTCAAATCCATTAGAATTCATGTAATATAATTCAGGTGCTCTGATGTTGGGTACATATATATATGATTTTTGTATCTTCTTGATGAATTGACCCCTTATTATATTATGTCCATCTTTGTCTCTTTTTACCATTTTTGGCTCAAAGTCCATTTTGTCTGACATTAGTATAGCTACCCATGCATGCTCTTTTGGTTTCCATTTGCATGGAGTTATCTCTTGCCACTTTCACTTTGAATCTATGTGTGTCCTTAAAGCTGAGGTGAGTCTCTTGTAGCATAATATAGTTGGGTTTTTTTGTTTGTTTGTTTGCCTGTTTTGTTTTCTGGGTTTTCTTGTTGTTTTTATCCAGCCAGCCTTTAAAACATTTTAAAAAAATATTTATTTATTTTTGAAAGACAGGGACAGAGCACTAGTACGGGAGGGGCAGAGAGAGAGGGAGGGCACAGAATCTGAAGCAGGCTCCAGGCTCTGAGCTGTCAGCACAGAGCCCGATGCGGGGTTCAAACCCACGAACTGTGAGATCATGACCTGAGCTGAAGTCGGACGCTTAACCGAGTGAGCCACCCAGCCAGTCTGCCTTGAAGAATTTGGTCTGTTAACATTTACAATAATTATTGACAGTAAAAGACTTCTGCCATTTTATTGTTTTCTGGCTGTTTAGATCTCAGTTTTTCTTTTCTTTGTGTTGCCTTTCTTTGCAAATTAAATGATTCTCTGTAGCAGCATATTTTGATTCCCTTCTTCTCGTGTATCTGTTGTAGATTTTTGTTTTGGAGTCCCATGAGGTTTACAGAAAAAATCTTGTACATATCACAGTGTAGTTTATGCTGATAAGTTTAATTTGATCACGTATAAAAAAATCTATCCTCTTCCCCCGCCCCCTTTTACATTTTCAAGGACACCATTTACATTGTTTATTTGTGTATCCTTGAACATATTGTCAAGGCTGTACCTCTTAATCTTTATCTAGGTGAATCCTTACCTAGCACATCACCATATAAACAGTGTGAAAGTATTCTAAATCTGACTCTATGCTTATCTTTCCCAGTGTCTTGTATATTTCTGTATGGTTTCAAGCTACTAATAAGCATCCTTTAGTATCAGCTGGAAAAATTCCTTTGAGCAATTCTTCTAATGCAGTTTAGTGGTGATAAATCCCCTCAACTTTTGTTTATTAGGGAAAGATTTTCTTTCACCTTCACTTCTGAAGGACGGCTTTGCTGGGGGGAGTATTCCTGGTTGGCGGTCCCTTCTTTCAGCACTTTGAATGTATCACCCCACTCTCTTTGCCTGTTCGAATCTGCTGAGAAATCTATCGATAGCCTTATGAGGGGGGTCCCCTCATATGAGAGAATCTTTTTTCCCTTCCAGCTTTTAAAATTCTTTCATTTTTAACCATTTCATTATTCTTTTTTTTTAAAGAGCTTTTTAAATTTTTTTTTTTTAATATTTTATTTATTTCTAGGAGAGAGAGAGACAGCGCGAGCAGGGGAGGGTCAGAGAGAGAGGGAGACACAGAATTTGAAGCAGGGTCCAGGCTCTGAGCTGGCAGTCAGCACAGAGCCCAACGCGGGGCTCGAACCCACGAACCGCGAGATCATGACCTAAGCGAAAGTCGGACGCTTAACCGACTAAGCCACCCAGGCGCCCCTTGACCATTTCATTATTCTTGGAGAACATGCTGGGTTGAAATTTTGTGGCGACTTATTCCTTCATGAACTTGGATGTCCAATTCTCTCCCCATGTCGGGGAAATTCTCATTGTTTCAGCTTTTCATTCCTTTCTCCCTCTCTTCTTCTGGGACTCCAGTAGTGCAAACATTATTTCTTTTGATCATGTCCTGTCCTATAGGCTTTCTTTTTCCTTTTCAGCCTTTTTTTTCTACTTGCTCTTCTAGTTGTTTAATTTCAACTGATCTGCCTTCTAACTCACGGCTCGTCTCTTCTATTTGTTCAACTATGCTGCCGAAACTATTGAATTTTTCAGTTCATTGTATTCTTCAGCTCCAAAATGTGCTTGGTTCTTTGTTTTCTCTTTGTTGAGCTTCTCATTTTGTTCTTGTATTGTTTTCCTCATAGTTCAGTCATTTATGTGTTCTCTTGTGGCTCTGAGCACCTGTACTACGATGATTTTGATTTGTCAGGCACTACCTGCATCTCCATTTTCTGGGTCCAGTTTCTGGAGGTTCACTGTGTTCCTTTGGTCAAAATCTGCTTCCCTCACCCTTTCCAGACTTTATGGACTGATTTTGGTTAGGAGAGCCTCTCCCCTGCAGACAGGGGCACGCCGGACCGTGCTGGGACCCAGGTCTAGTGTGCACGGCAACAGACGCAGGAGTACCTGGTGGCGGTGAGGCCAGTCGGGGCATGATGTCGCTTTGGCTCACGTCACTGGCATCCACACTGTTGACAACTGTGTATTCCTCAATGAACACTACTGAGCTTCTCAGACATGCCTCTGGGACCAGTCAGTAGCTAGGGGCCAGGGCAGGCAGCGTCGGTGGCTGGAACCAATGGTGTGCACCCACCTGACTGGGGTGGGGGCGGGGGACGGCTGTAGGCACCTACGAAGTGGCAGAGGTGACTTGTGGACAAAGCTGTGATGGGTGTCAGGGCAGGGAGCAAGGGCTGAGGCCAACTATGGGCTCCCTGGCATTGACAGACGGAGCGGCAGCGTGCTGTCCTAGGACTCCAGACCCTCCCCCTGGGTGTGCGCGCTGCAGTGGAGGCTGCGCCAAAGGTGAGGCAGGTTCTCAGCCGGAGGGACCAGCGGTAGCCACAGGTGGGCGTGGCGGTGCTGGCCAGTAACCCAAGGCAGGGCTTGATCTTGACCGGCAAGCAGCTGCTGGGGCCCCATTGCTGTGTGACCCCCCACCCCCCACCCCCGGGTCTGTGCTGGCCCTGGAGGGGTTGGTGACAGGTGGGTGTGGTGATGCTGGCCAGTGACAGGAGGCAGGGCTTGG
Organism: Crocuta crocuta; assembly: GCF_008692635.1. Classification (NCBI taxonomy): domain Eukaryota; kingdom Metazoa; phylum Chordata; class Mammalia; order Carnivora; family Hyaenidae; genus Crocuta; species Crocuta crocuta. Next base: position 5,723,127 of record NW_027529641.1, on the reverse strand, counting down.
GAGTGCCCTAACAGCGTCAGCTTCCTGCTTCCGAGAGTAGGACGAGGGTTACGTAAACGTTAACATTAGGGAAAGCTGGGGGAAGGATATATGGAAGCGATGATTTCTGCAGCTTTTCTGAAAGTTAAAAATTGGTTCAAAGTGAAGCTTTTAAAAAAAAGCTTAAAACGGGGAAGGGGGATGATACAGAGAAACCAGTTAGTACAACCGTGAGTTTTGCTACTCTTCCCCAGCTGCCTTCAGCTGCTTTGGTACAGAGTGAGCAGGCGCAAGATGTGTGTAAGCGACCAAAGTCCAGGACACGTTCTCCGGAGCTGGGCGAGCTGTGCATCAGTGTAGGTTGTCTGGGAAGTTCAAGGTTTCTTGCAGGGGGCAGGGCCGTGTCCCAGCCGCGTGCGCGCCCATTGCCCATTGATTGGCCAATGGCCTGGGGCCGGTCAGCGGCGCTTGTCCTCAGCTCACACTGGTCTCAGCGCTCACCTCTTACTCACTGGGCCAAGCGCGCCCTCGCCCCAGAGGAGTCCCTCTCCTAGTGTCCCAGGTAGCAGGTGGCCCCCTGACTGCGGGGAAGGTGGGAAGAAACCCAGGTTTCCGCAGCTCTACGGCCGGATGCTGCTCTGACCCTGTGCAGGGGCCAGACGGGCAGAGGAGAGTGGCCTGGGCCGTCGGGCTGGCGCAGGGCTCCGGCAACAGCGGCGTCTTGGCTGGTGCCAGGCAGACACTGAATCAGCCCCAGCCCGGAGGGAGGCGCCCGTGGGAGCGAACTCGGGGATCGCAGTGAATGGATTTTAAGGAGCCACAGCTGTGATGACACTATTTTTAGCCGCAGGCCTCCACCAGCTTTCAAACCCTGCTAATAAGGGCCGCACTGTAGCCAGCAAGTGAAACCAGCACACAAATGTAGCTTTTAACGTGGCTGACAGCAAGAATCTGCTTAGTTAGGCGCTGGCTTAAAAGGCAGATCCAAGGAAGCGAACGCTGTCCACACTGCCAAGTTTGTTTTCACACCTGTCACTTCTGAAAATAATTCATTTAGAAAATCTGTCTTCTGCTGCTCGCTCAGGATTATGTATGCATTTTGGGTAAAACAAATCATCCCACCCCCTAAATTCCAGAGACAGAACTTGCTATATATACGATCAGATCCCGTTTAGCAGTACCCACCCGGCCCCCCCACGCATCTGTCCCGCAAGAAGTCGTTACTGGAGCCTGAATGGGCTCACCCGGGTCCACACCAGCTGCAGTGACGGCCCCGATGCGGGGACCCGGACTGCCGGCTGCCGCCCAGGAGGGGAGGCCCAGGGAGAAGCTAGGGGTGAGGCTGGCCACATGCTGCGGCGATCTCCTTAAGCGAGTCTCAAGGTCAAGTAAAGGGACTCTGCAGGTGGAAGAGGCCTGTGAGGGGAGGGGACTGGGCAGGGAAGGGGGGGAGAGGGCCGACTGGCGGCAAACATGACAGAGTCTGGAGTACACAGGAAAAGCCAGTCCGTCTTTACTGTAGTGAGTGCAGGATACAAATAGTTTACAACAACCTCTAGCATTTTCTTAACCATTTGATAAAAAGTTCACTATAATATTTATTGTATAATGAAGAAAAAACAACACATTCAGGGAAAAATTGAGATTAACTTATTTTTCTTAAAAGGTTCATCTCAAGGATGGCAACAAAGTCCAGCTTGTGCCGCCAAACGGTTTTACGTGATCAAACCGTGTACAGCTTCTTGTGTGAACTGTTGACTACAAACATTTACCAAATACATAAATCTCTTTTTAAAAAAGCCGTTTTAAATATAGCAAAGCAGTGTCTTCTTGCACAGCAAAGTGAAGAAAGTTTCTACAGAGAAATAAAAGTTTTACATTTGTAAAATCTTTTTCACATTCTACTCATCTAGCTTCTCATGATCCGACGCCAGGAGTTTTCTGGTTCCTTATTTACTATGTATTTCTTGTGCGCGTGATGGTTAATCAAGAAAATATGTTAATGCTTTACTAGTTGTCCTTATAGCTAAAGGAAATGGTACAACATATATTGTTCTTTCAGAACAAACCCCTGATTTAGTCTCGAACACAATGGACATAATTAGGGCTCAAAAGATGGAGTTTCGATTGGGACCATGTGCAGACGGACGTTGGTGGCGCTGCTCGCGGAGGGAAGCGCGGCTGGTGGCAGTGGCGCCTCAACCGGTGCGGTGGACTCTACGCTTTTTTTGTTTTTGTCTTTTAGTAATAAAATACGTCATCTGAAGGATGAAATTCTCTTGCGATGGTGCCATACAAAAACACAGGAGTCTAAAACGGTAAGAAAGGTCGGTTCTAAAGAAACCCCGATCGGGTCTCCCCCACTGCGAGCCGGTCTCCACCAGGGGGTGTGCGTGCGTGTGTGTCTGTACATGGTGTCTGGGTGAGGGGTGTCTGTCACGTCCGTATGCGCCACGTCACACCGGGCATACAGGAAGAGGGTTAACAGTCAGATACTCGCTTCCTGAAAACGGAATACATGGTTACTTGGTCAGTGTCACTGAAATACAAACTCCGAGCCTTGTGTAATATTATTTTAGAAAACAGTAGTTGTACTGATTATAAACCTGCATAGAAAGAAAGACTATTGAGATACAGTCAGAAAAGCCATCTCATAAGGCACACAAGAAAATAGACAGTAAATGTGAATGTGTTAACTCCTATCCCGTGTACAGCAGAAGTTCATGAACATGCATAAATAGGAACGAAAGAATCACTTAACACTTTCAAAGCTATAAATGGTTTACAAAGTGGTAAGGATCGTCTTGGAAACTCAGTGTTAGGAGACTGTCTTGTTTCAATCCGGTGTGACCTTATGAAGAAATGTGCCTGTATGTAGTTCAGTAAAAGAAGTACATTTTAAAGAAAAACTAATCCTTTCTGAGGAAGAGCCAAACGTCTATACTGACGGCAGGAGAGAGCACGTCACCCTCTCTTTTTTGGCCTCGATCAAAAATTAAAAGAGAATTCCATTTTTGTAGTCGTGAGCGCCGCAGGTTTATCCTGTACCTAATACCTATGTGTCAGTCAGGAAAGCTGACTGATGATTTGTCACAAGTTGCACTATGAGGAAATTGTCAAAAGGCAGGCAATTTAGGGGGAAAAGCAAAACGGAAGTAAAAACTGTAGGTAGCTGCTCGATATTGAGTTTAAAATACAAAACAGCAGCAACTCTTAAACCCTTATTTTGAGTTTCGCAGGAAAGGGAATATTTAAAAACTCTATGATGAAAGATCTACAGGACTTTGAATTTTGTTTGTGGCACGAGCCCAGGAAACGGACGAACCTGCTACCACGGCTTCGCCGGCCGCGTGCAGGAGGGGTAAGGCCTTGTTCAAAAGCTGAGTGGAGCGCGGCACGGGGTCGGTCAGGACGCCAGCCGTGCCACGGACCTGCCCAGGAGAGCATTTCTCCCCACACCCAAGTGTCGTTTCAATGCACAGAGAGTTCAGGATGGTAGGATTCTGTCACCAGCTGCATCATTCTATTTTAGAGGGTCAAGGAAGAAAAGATCCCTTCCCCCCAAAATATTTTTCCCTAATCATTTACCACTTATAAAACCTTTGTGCTCATCTACTATTTTGCCATGTTCTCTAATATTAATTAAATTAGGTCAGCTTTTTCTACTATAGTTTTTTCCTCACAAAAGGCAAGTTTTAAATAATGCCTTATAAAATCTGTTACAACACATTTTATATTTATGCAAGATGAACTTAACACCAGTTTTTTTTTTTTTGCCACTTTGCTATTTATGTACACATATAAAATATATAATGATGCTCAACCCATACAGCACAAAGATTACAATGTAACATCACACATTCACCACCAGTGAGGGGAGAAACCCCTTTATACAATCCTCTGAAAAGACTGGGCTAATAATTAAAATCCAAAGTACAGTATATTTAACAAAATAGTAAATATTAAACAGTGAATACTCTACTTGATAAGGATCTCGCCTTTTCCCCCCAAATTGGCGGCAATCCACAAAAATATACTTTTTAATCTGGTGACCATACAATACATAGGTACTTACATCAAAGGTGATAATATATTTTAAGATGCTATGTACAACAAAGAGTTTGGCTCAACTTTTAATTTACATATAGAATAATAAGTGTTCATGGCTTTTTTTTTCCAAGGTTCTGCTTGCAAGATATTTTAAATTGTTTTGTTTTCTTCCCCCTCTTAAAATAAAACTAAAAGTTAAAACAAGATAAAGCTATTCTCTTAAAAAAAAGTTACAACATACAGCTTTGGCTTATATAAATAATTCATAGCAGAATGTGTTCAAAAGTAGTGAATATAATTTTATATATAGTCATCAATTCATAAGGGTGTTTTCTTTCATATAAAATATACATGAGCTAAAATCAGTTTCTTTAAGATATGAATGTAAAAAGAAACTTCTGACATAGTCCAATTATAACTTAATATATTAATTTATTTTGTTAATGCTCTATATTTCTAGGCTAGTATTTTCTGAATATCTCATGCGTGTTTTCTACTCTCTCTCTTTTTTATTAGCTAAAGATCACTTCTCTGACCCAATACATTTTTGCACGTGCAAAACAGTTATGTGTGGGGCTTTTTTTGTTTTGTTTTTTAAAATATCAACAGCCCTTCCCATGCACCCCTCCGCAACAGAGAACCCATGCCAGGCTGGGTAATTAATATAAATGACGTTTTATGTACAGTATTGCTTTCTCGGTTCCTGCTTTTCTACTGCTCTGTTCTACAAAGCATTTTTCTTAAGTAACTACAGTCACTGCACAGTTAAATAAAACACGTAGGGGCCCTCTAGGTTTCTGCAAGCTAGTGTGGGAGGATCGTATATGGGTACACGTTTCTCTGCAAAAACTGGTTATCTTATGAAACAAGTAGTCCAAGGAAGTGCCAGACTAGACTCTGCCTACAGGGTGCTTTGTCTGCCATGGGACGCACATCTGCAGATCTACGAGGCAGCTAAGTGCCTGATTCCGAATGCGACACACACCCACACACACACACTCACGCCCACATACATATATATATAGAAAGGGATATATATGTATGTATGTACATATAAATAGAGCTAACTCCTGTCCTTATTTACCGATGTGGATAGCAGTTCACTGCGGCAACGCGAAGCACAAGCACCAGCCTGGGAGCCCTAGGTCACCCACGCGTCCATCCTCATTCGCTTTACGGAAGGGCTTTCTCTGTCCTCGCTGTTTGGGGGTCGGCCAAGCACAACTGGAGAGTGGAAGTCGCCCCGCGGATCCTCCCGGTCACTGCCATCGTAGGAGCTGCTGGAGCTGCTCAGACTGTCCACGGGGGAGCGCCCCATTTCCTGCCGGGGCTGGGGGGGCTGGGGGGGCTGCGGCGGCTGCTGCTGCTGTTGCTGCTGCTGGAAGCCTGACGGGGTCATTCGATCCCGGGGAGGTGAGATTGGTTCTGACTTAATGTTGATGTTTTGGTTGGTATTAATGGATAGATTCGAACCCTGAGATAACTGCCCTCCAGCACTGAAGGAAAAAAGAAAACAGAAAGAAGACGTGAAGTGGCTCGCGAGCGCAGCCCTGTCACTGGAAGGTGGTACAGACACCGCCTGACTGACGTGCTGTCAGAATTCCCCACGACTGGTTTTAGTCACCTCTCCTTGCAAGGAAAGGAACAGTCCAGACGAGAGCTCCAGTGGCTGGCCCACCCGCACCCGTGGCACTCCAGCAGGTGGAGGAGCCCGTGGGTCGGGGTCTGACGCCGCCGTGCGGCACAGACAGAGGACGAGAGAGGAGCCACACGGCAGCCTGCACTCTGCTTCCTCTCTCTTCTCGCTCTCTTCCATCACAGCGCCCTGTTTTCCAGGCGAGGAAACGGTCTGGGAACAGCTAACCTGCTCAGAGCAGGACAGCGCGGTGTGTGCGCAGCCTGTTCTCCCGGCCTGAGCGGCAAGCCCTTTCCACTTGCTTCTGGGGGGCTATTTTGAGTGTGTTCCTTAGGATGAAGAGACGCCTCGAGGGCCGACAGGCAAAGCAAATAAAGGAAGGGAAAACCCTCTGCTCTCTCGGTGGAAGGGAGGGAGGAACGGCAGGGGTCTGGAACCTTGCGTGGGAACCAGGCTCCAGGGCTGCGTGCCGTTGACCCCGGCCGCCGGCGGCGGCGCAGGTCCCTCAGCAAGCACAGCCCCACAAAGAGAACAGCCTCCCGGGCGGGGTGAGGGGATCTGAGTGAGAAGGGTTTCAGCGGCGCCGGGGGAGGAGGCGGGGCCGGCAGGAAGGACAAGGAACGGCCTCTGCAGAACCGGGACAGCGGGGCCGTGTAGCTGGAGGAGAGCATGTCCCCCGAGGAGGCCGAGGAGCAGAGCCAGCCGGCCCCCAGGAGGGCTGGCCACGTCGTCGTCTGTTCCCTGTGTGCACGGATAACCACCGCGGCAGGGGGCCTGAGTACCTTCAAGCCGCATTTTCCCAACACTGGAATCAGGTCCAGAGGCTGTGAGGGAGGGCCGGGACCGGGCAGCAGGCGGTGCGTACGGGGGCCTCTGTGCCACGGTGGCCCTTGGTTACTACGGGAGTCTCTCTACCTCCATATGAGAGAAGCCTTGCTGCCCGAATCTCCTCAAGGAATGCCTAGTTTGCTCGGTATCCGAGCTGTTATCTAGAATCATCGTAAAGGAAATCTTTTCTCCACACTCGTACCGCCTAAAACAAGAATCGCTGTAGGACAGTCACATGAAAGCCAACAGCGCAAAGACTGTAACTGCTAGAAAAAGGAAGCGCACGGGCTAGGAGCAGAGCGAGATCTGGGGAAATGTCTAGCTACTCACACCAGAGAGCTGAGGGCTGCTTGTCCTAACTGGTGCTGCTGCCAGGCCGACACCTGCCCGAGAGACAGCATTCCCGGCGAGCTGAAGCCCTGCAGGGCCGACAGGTCCGCGCCAGTCAGCGAGTAATCTGAAACAAGGAGAGGAGTCTTGCTCGTGTGTGTAACAGGAGGCCCACGCGAAGTCGGTTTTTCAAACAGTAGCTCCAGAAGCTCCCAGCTTGAGAGAAGGCAGGCACTTTATGGCCTAAACCAGCAAACAGCTCTAGCCCCACAACGGTGGTTCTGCCACGAGGCTGAAGGTCCCGGCCATATTTGTTTGTCTGCAATTATTTCAGGAAGTTTCAACTTTGTACTAAATGTTTATAGTTTAATGTCTCATAACAAGTTGAGATACTTTTTCCAGTAAATAGAAATAATGAAAAGGCCACCGCTAAAGGCTGTTCCTACACAACCATTATTTTAAATGTGTCCAGCGCTACCCTCCTGCAAAAGGAGGGACGGTCAGGCTGAGTCTAGAACAGCAGGTCTTATGTTCTTGAAGTACGAGGGTAGCAGGAAAGACACGGCGCCCCTTCTCCTGCAGCGCCAAGCTCAGTGGCATAAATCATACATCATTACACGACCGATTAACTGCATGTGTTCAAAGTACAGGGACTGTCAAAGATTCCTGACTGCCTCAAAATAATTTCAAGTTCATGAAAACACGTGTTACAAGAGTACAATATATACTATAGCTCATTCATGTCATGAATGCTTCAGACAGTAGCCACTTTGGTCAAGACTAGGACATTAGGTATCATTCACACATAGAGTTATTTCAGTTCTTCATTAACACTTGTCTTTTCCATTTAGTTTTAAAGAGAGGTGGCAAAAACCCTTCTAGTTTTAACTGCTTTTCCATGTCTCAAGAGAGGTATTTAAAGAAGTTGGTCTTCCTAGCAAATTCACATTAATAAAAAAGGAACGGAGTGCAAAGAGCGCAGGTGGCGCTCGGACGGGCCCACCTCCGCGCTTGCTCCTCACGCCCCGCTCTCCCCCACTGCCTGGGGGGGTCCCAGAGGCTGGTGCGGGGCGCCCTCACACTGCTGCCTTCCGCAGCGACCCCCTGCGGCCAGCAACTCTTTACCTATAGGTCCTGCCACCCCCCTACTTGCTAACTTGCTACGTCTGGATGTCCCTCCTAACCGCTCAAATCTGACACCCAAACTGGATTCCTCTTTTCCTCTAAACCTGCTCCTCATCTTGATAAACGGTACCGACATTCACGTCGTCGTTGGTGCCAGAAGCCTGTAGGTGTTGATACTTCCCTCCTACTTCCACTACCAACCACCAAGGCTGGTCAGTTCTATGTACTGTCTCCAACCTGCCCAAGTCACCAGCTCTACTGCCACCACTCCAAGTCCAGGCCACTGGTATCTGCTACTGGGGCGATCGATCCAGCCTCCAGCGTGGGCTCCTCACATGTAGTTTTGCCCCTCTCAACACTGTAGCCAATGTGATCTTAAAACAATAAATATGATCCTGTAACTCTCTGCTTAAAACTCCATGGCTTCCCAGCGCTCTCAATATCCAAATCTTCAACACGGCCTCTAAATTGTTACTTACCTCTATAGTTCCAACTCTAACCGCCCCGTACCATCCCTGTCCCCCGCCCCAGCCATGCTCCTGTCTCCTAGCCTTTGTACACTGTGCTCCCTCTTCCCAGAACACTCTTCCTACTCTGCCTGGTTGAGTCACGTGTGCTCCCTTAGGCCGAAGCTCAATGCAGCTCTTAACATGACTATAATAAATTATTCTGAGAGCTGTCTGTCCTGTGTCTTTCTCCCCCGACAGTCCCTAAGTTCCACTGTTAGCTTCTCTGAAGCGTCAGGTGCCTGCCTTGGCTGGTGAGCGTGCAGCCACGTGCACCCGCTGCCTCTTCTTGGAAGGGCGGATGTGAGTGGAGGACTGTCCACACGGCCCGCGCAGCTCTGAGCGCCCCTCCACTCAAGGAAGCAGTTGTAGATTTTCCTGACACCGTCCTGAAATAGGGTATTTTAAAATGAAATGTCTAAATAAACATAAATGGGCAAAAAGATCCTCTCCCAAGAGAGGAGTGACGACTGGCTCCGAGGAGAAACACGAAAGGTCCTGGTCTTGCTCCTGAGGCACAAACACATGGAGGACAACACAACGTGCCCAGCACAGCGATGCATCTGCCGCAGGGGGAGGGAGGTGGGGGGCCCAAGTTCAAGGGGGCTCCGTCTTCCCCAGGCTGGCTAATGTGGCACGAAGAGAAAAACCTCTCCCTTCAACAGCCTGGAAAAGCAAGGGGCTGTGTGATGAGAAAGGACAACAGTCCATCAACCCCCTTGGTCTGACGCATAGGCCGTAATTCTGACGACGGCCGTCTGTTTCTTTGTCAGGGGGAAGTAAAGGTCAATGCTGGGAAACCATTCTACAGTCATTGTACTTTCTGTACGTTTTTCAAAGTTAGTGTTTAATACATCCAAATGTGAATGTGAAACACTGGATATCATTTATTTCAATCAACAGATCTTTAAAAAACTCAGAAAAGCACACGCTGATCACAAAACAAAGAACCCAAATCATGAAAGGCACGAGCGCAGACTCACCAGTGTTGTAGGCGGTCGGCATGGCCGAGTACACCAGTCCCTGCGGAGGCAAGCTTGGGGTGGTCACAGACACGACTGGGGTGGCTAGAGGCTGAGTGGCTTGAGAGCTGCTTATCCTCTGGGTATTCTGTGAGAGGGCAGAAAAAAATGTCATTATTTGAGTATTTACACTCAGACTTAGTATTTTAAAAATAACATTCAATTTAAAAGTGACATTTTTCACAGTTTTAGTATGTGAATGTCATTATTTCTGAAAGCAGTGATAATGTGAAAAAATTCTTAAAAAATACTAATGGGAATAACTAAATATTTAATTTCAAGGGACATAGTTTTACATTAATTATTCATTTTCCCTTGTCTTTTCCAGAGTTTATTGATGTCAAGGATATAGTGTTAAAATCGAAACTTGCGGTATGGGTGATAACACTTTTATGTGTTAACATAAATGAGGACTTGATGGCACCACAAAAACCGCCAGGCTACCTGAAATAAACGTCTGGGTTTAAAGACCCGAGGACAGCAAAAGTCATTTGTATACAGAGAAGCCAAGTCCACAGTTCAGGGATCAAAACTACTTATAGCTGCAGCATTTCCATGTTCACATGGCTTTAAGTCTCGGCTTACTGAAGTACAGCTTGCTTTCAGATTTCCTTCCCGGTGATCCTGCAGTCGATGTGCACGCACACGCACACACCACTAACCCTGCCCCCACACGTGCTCAGCCTCCCCCACTGTCAACATCACCCACCCAGTGACCTATTTCTTAGCAGGTTCAGATATGCATCCCTCAGTCTCTCAACTCTTCTGAAAGGAGAGGCTTTGCGAAGAGAGCTTGTGACTAACATACTTTTGGTAGAGCTGTGAATGGAGCAAAATTAAATGCAAAATTAGATGACTCCATCTACAGGGTATCCTATCTACACTAGGAATGAATTTTAAAAACCAACTTAATAATCAAGTCAGTTTAAGATGGCCACTCCTGTACATGGGGAGGGGTGTGTGTGTGACAAGAGCACTCTCTCACCACAGTGGCCTAAGGGAGCACTCCAAAACCAAGATCAGAGGAACAGACCCCTTGGTCCATGTGGTCAGCACACAAGAAGGCCAAAGCACACCTCCTCCAGGCTTATTTTATTATTTTAAATGAAGAAGTTACAACCTGATAACCGACATCCGGGGTCTAAGCCATGTCAATAAATTCAGCACCCTTAAGATTATAAAGAGTCAGAGTGTGATTCAGTTTTCTCTATCACCATTTCCAAAGGGTAATCAGATGAAGGCCTTTGGCTAGATCTAGATACTTGAATGCTGATCATATGATAAGGATCCAGATCGGTTTCTTTCTTTTTAGTTTGTATTTTCTGCCCGATCTTAAGTTTCTATTCTAATTAAAAAAGACCATTCAGTATGTGATTACAGCACCTGGGTTTTTGTCTCCAGTTCACTACTTCCTAAGGGGGGGAGGGGGGAAGACTCATTTAACCTCTCTGAACCTCTCTGGAGAGCAGGGAAGATAGTGATCTTGTAGTCCTACCTTGGAAAGCTCTAGTGAGCTCAGAGGTGGGAAGTACTCTGGTAACTGAAGTACTGCACAGATGTGACACAGTATCTTTACTGTCCCAAGAAACCCTCTGGCCCAAGATTTCTATATAACTGGTTAACAAAGAAAGAGGGAGGATAAATACATTCCCTCCTTCTGACCCACAGGTGTGCCGCCCGGAGCCCCCATGAAGCGAGGCTGTTTCAGAACAGTAAGGCTGCTCAAGGGATCTCTGCAGCCTGGCTCTTACGAAGAGTCTTCAGTGGCGCCTGTCCTGCCTCACCTTGGGTCAGAGCCATCCTTGATTATATATGAGAGCTCAAATCAATCTGAACAACTTTCTAAATGCTAACAGATGGTATCTGTGATTATTATTTTGGTTCTGACAAAGCTCCGCATTTAAAACTGATTATGTTTTAGAGTCTTAATAAACAATGAAAAACAATTTAAAAAAATGGGGCGCCTGGGTATCTCAGTTGGTGTTGTGTCTGACTTTGGCTCAGGCCATGATCTGATAGTTTGTGAATTCAAGTTCCACATCGGGCTCTGCGCTGACAGCACAGAGCCTGCTTCCGATGATCTGTGTCTTCCCTCTCTTTGTCCCTCCTCCTGCTTGCACAATCTGTCTCAAAAATAAACACTAAAAATATTTCAATAGGATCTGAATCAGCATAATTTTTAAAGGATATGAATTGTTTAGAGTTTTGGGTTATGTATTTGTTTCTTAATTACAAATACCATTTATGGTTTCTACATTTTGTAGTTTTCAAAGACTTAGAAATTTATCTTTAAGATTCTAACTGGGAGTGTACTTTAAGGAATGTGGAAGTCACTCTATGGCAACTAGGAAATACACTTTCATCTCAGCATTGAGTTAATAATTTTAATGGATTTTTGAGGTAGAGACATACTTTGGAGTATATAATTTGTTTTAAGATTTGGTCACTGGAAATTCAAGAGTCAAATACTAGGCAAAAAGAACACAGCATGACCCAGTTTGGCCTGACACTATCCATGCCAGAGCTTCATCTCCATGGCAATCTCCTGGCATGACCTCAAGAAGGGACGGTTTTGTGTGTGTGTGTGTGTGTGTGTGTGTGTGTGCGCGCGCGCGCGCGCGCCAGTGAACACCAACATATTGGTTCCAACCATCAAAGATCCTAATCTCAATGGCACGGACTTTTCTGAGTAAGCGAACATGTGGAACCACTAGAGGGCAGCCTATTGCTACAGAACTGAAAGGAAGCACTCCTGACAACTTTAAGGTAACTCATCTAAGATGAATTATTTTATACTGAATTATAAAATCCATTTTCTAATCATTACTGTATCACTAAACAAAGTATTTCCCCAGAAGATAGTCTGAATCTGCACATGATGTAATCCAACACCACAATGTCACCGGACTAATATATTTTAGTTTACCTAAATAGAAAACCACATCTAAAACTGTGAGTGATCACAAAGTTAAAGAATGACCCCTTATGTTAAGGACAGAGCACAGACAACCTTATCTAAAAAGAAACAAACTGTGCAAAACACACCAGCATGCATATATATGTAATAATAAAATATAAATAAAACCAACAGATGCCTTTCCCCCATGCTCTCATGCAATCTGAACGCTTGACCATGCTACAAACTAAAACATTTTCAAGTTTTTCAACCTTATAAACATCCAATTAGCAGCTGACTTTGAATTCATATGATCATTTCTGTGAATCTGGGGGCTTAGATCTCAAAGAATAGATCAAATAAAGTCCCTTTTAGTCAAATTTATTTTCTAGAAAAGCCAATAGAAATCATTTGTTCTAGAAAAAAATAGCTACTTTTAAGACTAGAGCATCTCCTACCAGACAAAAGTATAAAATCTGTATATATTAAATTACATTCGTTTCAGTAAAAAGGAAACCCCCTTATGGTTCAGACCATCTCAGATGATGTGAAATAATTCCAACTCTGAAAAAGGTGACCTCACCAAAAATGATGTCATCTTTTTGAAAGAAAGAAAAATGGCACAAGACCATGTGTTACAATCTGAGGAACTTCGAGGGTGAGGTCATTTTCTAAAAAAAAGTTAATTTGGGGAACTATATACGGTATTTTGTATCTTTCCTTAAAAAAAATCTTTACAAGTAAGTGTCTTGTGATCATTGACAGCTATTGTTTTTAAAAGCTCCGTTCCAGCGTTCCCTCCAGCAAACAAAAGGGGTCAAGAGACACAATTATACACTGAAAAACTGGACAGACTCTGTAGTACCAGCAGTTCGGCTCAGTGATTCAAAGTGCTTGCAGAGTGTTTAATAACTACAAGAAAAACTGTAACACAGGGAACACACATTAGATGAAAACATTTAAGAGAATGAGTACTTTCTAAATCATTTGCAACTCCCTTCAGGCAGAAACACACACTCACCAACTCCAATTCCTCTTCCTCCGACTGAACTCAGCACATAAGAGGGATACAAAAGTTACTAAGACTGTTGATACTCAAAAATAAAATATTTCTTTAGAAAAACAAGTTATTTGGACACTGGCAGTTACTTGGAACTCTAAAGAGATGACTGACTATATGTATGCTACGAATACAAATCTAAAGTACTTGTTTCTTCACTGGTAGTTGATTTCAGAAGAAAGACAGGCTTTAAAGACACCACACCCCCCAGCTTCACCTGCTCCTATGCCGGCCTCACCCACACACATCCAGCGCTGCAACACTATGTAAAAGGAGTTCCTCATCAGGACACCAGTTTGTATTTGAAGCCTCGAGAATACTCATCCTCCCATCCCTAGCCCACAGCATCATACATGCGCATTATTCATCCCTAGATGTGTGCTCTTTGGTTGGCAGAAATTATTTTTTCTTATCCCACAGCAGCTGGCACAGTGTTATGAAACAACAAGAACTCAAACATTTGTTAGTAACAGTTTTAAATAACAGAGACTTATAGATCATCTGCAAATACCATTTTTATACATATAGTTTCACTGTGGGAAAACCACACTTAGGAAGAAAATGAGACTGGAAGCAAAGTGAACTGATAAATCATGCCCAGAAAAAGAGCTGAACGAAACCTATTTGCTCCTTTTCTCCTAAGCAACTAGAAAACATGTAATAGGCTAGAAATCCTTTGCTAATTAGTTTTTTTCTTATTTTATTCGAATAAGTCAAATTGTCAATCTATGAAAGGTGTCTTTATAAGCGTCACTGATAACATGAAATCCCAATCTCTTAAACCAGTTCATCCGCAAACACACTCTAGAACAGGGCGGCTGGCCATCTACTCTGAGAAGTAATCACCTGGCCTACAACTGCTATTTCAAATGTGGGTAAAATGTTCGACTGTTTAGTTACAGATACGTTTACACATCTCCAATGATAAGACACGAGTCAAAATACTATGGGTGTGTGATGTATAGTTTTCACTTTAACCTCAGGGACAAGGGCGTAAAATTATTTATATAGCAATTTTTAAGTATCTCTGAAAAAAAGATCAGGGATCATCTTGACCAGTTGCTAAAGGCCTAAATGCAGTTTTGTTCTTAAATTCTGTCGTTTACTGCTCATTCTTAGAAACATATTCTGAGCCTTAAATGAACCTTTCTGTGGTTTTCATTTCTGAAAGATAGTGGCAGGCATTCCACATCTTGTTCCCGAAAGGGTAC
>NW_027529641.1:5707552-5708366 GCF_008692635.1 Crocuta crocuta | reverse complement strand
CAGAAAGAGTATATTTCTTTGTTATGTATGTATTTCTCACTTTGTACCCTGACATAATTTTACCCTTAGAGAGCAGCTACAAACAGCACAGCATCCATACTGCACCCCAGTACACCCCAGGTTTACATCCCAAAGAAACGTAATGTACTTGTCAAAACTAATAAAAGACCACAGCAGTAACGAAAGCTACAGACTCCCTTAGACTTCCCTGGTCTTTCTCACCAGTCTCCCTCTACCGATCCAGGACCAGATCCTGTGTCCCATATGCCCTTAACTGTCATGCACCCTTCGTCTCCTCTGCTCTGGGGCAGTTCCCTCTGTCTTTCCTTGTTTTTCACGACCTTAACAACTTTGAGGAGTACTGGTCGAATATCTTGTATGTCCCACAATTTGGGTCTTCTATTTTCTCAGTTAGAGAGAGAGTGTGGATTTTTGGAAATAGACCAAAGAGGTGATAGTGACCCTTTTAGCACATCGTATCAGAAGACATGTCAACCCATTACCAGCGATGTTAAGCTTGATGGTCTGGTTAAGGTTATGTCTTCAAGGATTCCCCACTGCAAAATGACCACTTTTCCTTTGTAATCAACAATTACTTGGGGAGAGACATTTTGAGGATCTGCAAATACCCTGTTTTTCCTTCAACTTTTGCTCACTCAGTTTAGCATCCGTTGACCTTGCCTGGCCATGGTCTCTGTACTGCACTGTGATAGCAATGATTTGCTATTTCTCTTTTCACATATATTAATTAGAATTCTTCTAAGAAAGAGCTGTCCCTTCTCCATTCATTTACTCAATCATTTACTGATACTGG
>NW_027529641.1:5609091-5707544 GCF_008692635.1 Crocuta crocuta | reverse complement strand
TTTTTTTTTTTTTTTTTTATTCCTTGGGTAGTAATTCAAATCTACTATTTCTCATTTTGTTGCTTAAACTGTTCTGGTTTTGACCACTGGGAACTCTTCTGAAAGGCTGGTTCCTGTAACCTTTTCCCTACACTTCTTTATCCTCTGGCACCTCTGACTCATCTTGAAATTTTGTCACCCTAGCTCTACAATCACTTCTCCGGCGAGTCCTGATTCCCTCTGCTGGAGAATGTTTAGACACAAAGATCTGAGTACTCGGTGTACTCAGTCACCACGTGTCACTGCTTCAAGAGCGTGTCAGCAGTGCGAGCTAGAAAACATGTGCTGTATACTATTCATGTGTACATACACCTCTATCTCTATCTCTAGAGGTAAAAAAAAAAAACACCCCAAAAAACCCATATGGAAACTTTCAACTGCAACCCAGAAACACAGGGTTCACTGTGTTCACCAACCCCATACCCCTTGCTTATTTGTAACTTCTCCTCCTCCCAAAAGAGAAACCTGGCTTTCTCTATCTATAATGTATTCACCGTTTTGAGTGTGTGTGTGTGTGTGTGTGTGTGTGTGTATGTGTAAAACAAAATTTACCATCTTGAACACAATGATTTCCTACAATTTTTCTTGTTCTATCTAGAATTAAAAGTTTCCCAAGTTACTGGGAGCTCTTGTCTCCCTCATGCCCTTCAGTGTCATCATGTCACCCACTTGTGACAGTTATATTCATGTGTCATAGTCTGCATTCAGTCTTCAGTTTCCCTGGAATCCTGGTTTTTAAGTGCATATGGGAAAAGTCACTTTCTGTATTGAACAGTTTTTATGGATTTTAACACAAGCACAGACTCATATGTATATCTAACAACACAGGATCATAGAATGGTTCCAATACCTCACAAATTCACCTCAAATTCCCTTTGTAGTCAACTCCTCTCTCCATCCCTGACAACCACTGACCTGGTTTGCATTTTCCAGAATGAAATATAAATGGAATCATATACTAGTCTTTCGGATCCAGCTTCTTTCACTTAGCAAAATTCATTCAAGATGAATCTATATTGCTCTGAATAAAGAGCTCATCCTTTTTTATTGCTGAGCAGTGTTCCTTTATCTGGATGTACCACAGTGTGTATATCATCCATCCTTCATCTACTAGAAGGACATTTAGGTTGTTTTCAGGTTTTGGCAATTACGAAAAATGCAGATTTCTGTAGAAATATGGTTTTCAATTCACTTGGGAAAATTCTCTAGGAGAGGACTGTTGGTTGTATGACAAGTATATACTGAACTTTATAAAAAGATGCTGATCTGTTTTCCAGAGTGGTGTATGAATTTTGCTTTCCAAGCATGAACGTGGGAGGGTTCTTGCTGCCCTGCATCCTTGCCAGAACTTGGCATTTTTAGTATTTTGGTTTTGTCTGAATGTTACATTAGTTTCAGGTGTTCAACATAGGAATTCAACAACTCTATATGCGATGCTGTGCTAACAAGTGTAGCTACCATCTGTCACCATACAACGCTATCACAATATCACTGACTATATTCCCCATGATTTTATTTTTTTTAAATTTTAGCCATTCTAACAGATGTATAGTTGTAGCATTCTGGATGCAAGTCCTTTACTGGATATGTGATTTGCAAACAGTGTCTCCTAATCTGTAGGTTGTCTTTTTATTCTCTGGATAGGGCCCTTCACAGAGTAAAACTTTTTTGATAGTGAAACTATTCTGATTATCAGTACAATCATTATCAGTATCAATACATCAAACCTTTCTTTTTGGACCGTGATCTTGGTGTTGAATTTTTTTCTGATGTTTTTGTCCAGAAGTTGTAGGGTTTTGTATTTTGCATGTGAGTCTATGATACATTTTGAGTTAATTTTTGTATAAGGTAGGAGTCCTACTTTGAGGTTTTATTTTTGCATATGGATGTTGAGTTGTTCCAACAGAGTTAGTTATACCAACTCTCTCTGCTCCACTGAATTGCTTCACTGCATTTGCCAAAGCCAACTGAATATATCTGTGTAGGTCTCTTTTCTAGGCTCTCGTTTTGTCCACTGATCTATGTGCCCATCTCTGTGCCTGTACCACACATTCTTGATTACCATGCTTGACAGCAGCTCTTGAAACCACGAAGTGTCTTCCTATTTGTTCTTTTTCAAAACTGTTTTGGTTGCTACAGTTCATTTGCCTTTCCATGTATATTTTAGAATTGGTTTATTGATACCTATAAAAAAGCTTACTGTGATTTTCATTGTGATTGGGTTTAATCTATAGATCAATTTAGGAAAAAGTGACATACTGACAATGCTGAGTCAAATCTATTAACATAACGTATCTATTCATAAAAGCCTTTGATTTCTTGTGACACTGTTCTGTAGGTTTTAGCATGCAATACATGAACACATTTTGTCTGATTTTCATCTAAGTATTTCTCTAATTTTTGGTGCTATTTGAATGGGATTTTTAAATTTCAACAATAGTCAAATCATGGAAAGAGTCTAAATGTCCATCAACTGACAAATGGATCAAGATGTGGTTTATCTATACAATGGAATACTACACGGCAATGAGAAATAATGAAATCTGGCCATTTTTAGCAACATGGATGGAACTCGAGGGTATTATGCTAAGTGAAATAAGTCAGGCAGAGAAAGACAGATACCAAATGTTTTCACTCATATGTGGAACAGGAGAAACTTAACAGAGGACCATAGGGAAGGGAAAGGGGAAAAAAAAAGTTAAGGAGGGGGAGGGAGGCAAACCATAAGAGACTCTTAAATACTGAGAACAAACTGAGGGTTGATGGGGGCTGGGGGAGAGGGGAAAAGGGGTGATGGAGGAGGGCACTTGTTTGGATGAGCACTGGGTGTTATATGGAAACCAACCTGACAATAAACTATAATAAAAAAAAAATTTCAAGCTCTAATTATTCATTGCTTTAAGAATACAATCAACTTTTATATATTGACTTTGTACCCTATGACCCTGCTAAACTCACTGATTGGTCCCAGGTGGTTGGGTTTTGTTTTTTGGTTTTGGTTTTCTAGATTCTTTATGCTTTTCTACTTAGATAGTTATGTCTTCTGTGGGTAGAGACAGTTTCATTACTTCCTTCCCAAATTGTATACATTTTATTGACTTTTCTAGTTTTACTGTTTTGGTTGGACTTCCAGTACAATGCTGAAGATGAGTGGTGAGAATAGACATCAGTACCTCATTCCTAAATTAATAAAATACAATGTTTTCCCTTTATTTTAATTAAGCATATTAGTTGTAGGACTTTTGTAGATGTTCTTCATTAGGTTAAAGATGTTCCCATCTTTTCCTAGTTTGCTGAAAAATTGTTTTTATCATAAATAAATGCTGAATTCTGTTTACAGTGAATCATAGTGATGATTTTTCAAATTTATAATCAGCCTTGTATTCCTGGGACGAAACCACTTGGTTTTGATACACTATGCTTTTTTATACATTGATGAATTTATTTACCAGCATTTCACTGAGGAGTTTATCCTGAGAGATACTGGCTTGTAAAATTTCCTTTTCTTGTAATGCCTTATTCTGGTTTTGTAGTGAGGTCATGCTGGCCTAATAAAATGAGTTGAGAAGCAGTCCCTCCTCTTCTATTCTTCTGAAGGATTATGTAGAATAGATATCACTTATTAAGTGTTTGGTAAAATTTGCCAGTAAAACCATCTGGATCTGGAGTTTTCATTTTTGGAATTCAATTTCTTGACAGATATTTACTATTCAGGTTATTTCTTCTTCAGTGAGTTTGGTAATTGTTTGGTAGTCTGTATCTTTCAAGGAATTTGCTTGCATCATCTAAACTATCAAATCTATTGGAAAAGTTGTTCGTAATATGCCCTTACTATCTCTTAGTGTTTTCTGAGTTATGTAACTGCTGTCATTCTTGATAGTGATAACTCATGTCTTCTCTTTTAATTTGGTCAACTTGGCTAGAAGTTTAGCAATCTAAAAACCACACTTTGGTTTTACTGCTTTTCTCTACTATTTTTCCATTTTAAATTTCATTAATTTCTGTTCTTTTTCTTTTCTTCTGGTTGCTTTGGGTTAAGTCTGTTCTTCTTTTTTGAGTTTAAGTAAAAGCTTACTAACTTGGTACTTTCCTCTTTTCTAATATGAACCTCTAATCTATAAATTTTCCTCTCAACAATACTCTTGCTAGTCCCCAAGTTTTGATAGGTTCTATGTATGTACTTTATAATTTCTCCTGAGATTTCCTCTTTGACCCATGGATTATTTAAAAGTGTGTTTCTTTCTCTTTTTAAAGTTTATTTTGAGAGAGAGTGTGTGCAAGCTGGGGAGGGGCAGAGAGGATCCCAAGTAGGCTCCATGCTGTCAGCGCAGAGCCCAATGTGGTGGTTGATCTCAAAAACCATGAGATCATGACCTGAATCAAAATCAAGAGTTGGATGTTTCAACTGACAGAGCCACCGAGGCACCCTAGAAGTGAGTAAATTTCTAAATATATAACGATTTTTCCTTTCTATTGTGGATTTCATCATGATCAGAGAATATGATCTGTATGATTTCAAATCTTCGAAAAATTTTGAGGTTAACTTTATGGCTCAGGAAATGGGTCTACCTTGGTGAATGTTCCAAGGGCCCTTAAGAAAAATGTATGTTCTGCTGTTGTGTTCCATCGACGTCTCTTAGGTCAGGCTGGTGGAGTACTGCTCAGGTCACCTAGGTCCCTACAGGTCTCTCCGCCTACTTGCTCTAGCAGTTATGGAGAGAAGAACGTACACATTTCCAAGTACAGTTGTGGATTTTTCTATTTCACCTTTTAAGTCTATCAATTTTTGGTTTATAAGTTTATAAGGTCTACTTTCAGGTGCATAATTATAGATACTTATTTTTTGGAAATTGGACTGTGTGCTGTCCTTTTTTAAAATAATTTTTATTGTTTATTTTTTAGAGAGAGTGAGGCAGAGCGAGAGCAGGGGAGGGCAGAAAGAGAGAGAGAGAGAGAGAGAGAGAGAGAGAGAGAGAGAGACACCCAGAACGTGAAGTGGGCTCCAGGCTCTGAGCTGTCAGCACAGAGCCTGACATGGGACTTGAACTCACAGACTGTGACATCATGACCTGAGCTGAAGTCGGACGCCTAACTGGCCGAGCCACCCAGATGCCCCAGTGTGCTGTCCTTCTTTATCACTGATAATATTCCTTACTGTAAAGTCCACATTGTCTAGAATCATTATGACTATACTAGCCTTCTTATGGTTAATGTTTGCATGCTATGTTTTCTCTAGTGATCACCTTTAAATAGATACCGTGTTAGGTGAAGGGTAAGGGCTTACAATAGTATATTTACAATTTGTCTGTCTTTTGTTTCCATGTATTTTATTTTTACATGCGCTAGAAGCACAAAATTCATTCCCACTGTTTTTGCTCTCTTTTTCTGTTGGTGATCTTTTGTAGCAATTTTAAACAAGGAAAATGCCCAGATTTTGGTTTCTAATACCATTCTCCAATAAAAGGAGCCAAAGTTCTTTGGAGGAAATATACAGGATGAGCCTAGAGCATTTTGTACTAACCAAAAAATTTCAAAGCAACTCCCTCTACTCCCCCAACCAAAAAAACGTCAGGAGGATGGCTGTGTGAGAGAGGCATAGGAACCACCCAACCAGTCCTCAATAGCTAAAGCTGGAACAATGTGAGCAAAAGTATTGTTAGAATTAGGTATTCACGGGATTTAGGAGTATTATAACCCAAAGTATAGATGTCCAGAAGCCCATGTTAATATAAATTATTAAACAAATTAAAGTCATCTGTAGAGAAGAACTCCAAATAATTTATATAGATACTCTGCCCTCAAGAAGTTAGAGCCTCTCTCTCTACTCCTTAAGTATGGACTTTGCATAGGGACTTCCTTCCAAGAAGGACAATATGGAAAGGAAGAAAAGTAACTTTGCAGCAGAGAAACCCATAGGACACCACATCAGCAAAGTGACCAAGGTTACTGTCAGTAGTAACTATCCATAATGATAGATATGATGTGATAAAACTGGCACTTTACCACTGTGGCCTTCCTCCCTGAAACCAATGACCCCAGTCTAATCATGAGAAAAAAATCTCAATTGAGAAGCATTCTACAAAATACTTGACTAGTACTTCTCAAAACTATCAAGGTCATTAAAGCAAGTCAAGTCTTAGAAGCTATTACAACCAAGAGGAGCCTAAGAAGACACGACTACTAAATGTAACGTGGTGCCCTGGATGCGACCCAAGAACAGAAAATACATGTAGTTAAAACTAAGGATATCTGAATAAAGTGTAGATTTCAGTTAATAACAGTGTATCAATACTGACTTGTCAGCTAATGCAAGATGTCAACAATCAGAGACATTGGGTGTGGAGATGAGAACTTTCTATACTGTCTTTGTATAAATTTAAAATTGTTCTAAAATAAAATGTTTATAAGATTATTTTATCTTCACTCATTTCATTTCCATTGTTCTTTATTGCTTCGTAGAGATCCAAGTTTTCGCTGGTATCATATTCCTTCTGCTGAAGGCCTTCCTTTAGCATTTCTTGTACAGTAGGTCTGCTGGCAATACATTCTCTATATTTTTTGTTTGAGGAAGTTTTTCTTTTCCATTTTTAAAAGATTTTTGCTGGACACAGAGTTCTAGGTTGGGGTGGTTTTGTTTTGGATTTCAGCACTGTTACTCCACTGTTCTTGCATGGTTTCTGAAGTACGCTATAAATTCTTAATCTTTTTCCTCTGTCTCTCTCCTCTGGCTGTCTTAAAGATTTTTCCTCTTTGTCTTTTGCTTTTAGTGGTCTGAATGTGTGTGGACTTGTCCTACTTGGTGTTGTTATTATTTCTCTAAATATTTCTTCTGCTCTGTTCTCTCTTCTTTTTGCAAGTCTAATTACAAATATATTTAACTACCTGATAAAAGGCTATAGCTCTTGGAGGCTTTGTTCTGTTGTTGTCTTTATTGTTATTTTCACTCTTCTCTCTCTCTGTATTGCAGTTCAGGTAATTCCACTGACCTAAAGGTCCTTCCTCTGGCTAGGTCTTTACAGCCTGATTTGAGTTACTTTAATTAAGAACTGGGCTGGGGATGAGCTTCAGGACATCCACCATGGGTCTCAAATCCTTCCAGGAGGAAGTGAGCGTTGGTTTGTCACTGGCTGTTTTGTTTACCCCAGTGACTGCTCCATTCTCAGAATGAAGCCTTCCCCGGCTGGTGCTGTGCCGCAGGCTGCGGCGCTTCCAGGTCCCGGTCACCAGTCACCCCGCGCTGCTCCTGGCATTGCTCCTGCTCCTCCACCATGGGCTGAGATCTTTTTCCATCTCCATTTCTCCAGATACAATGGGAGGTCACCAGTGCCTCAGGGTGACATCTTCTGTTGTTCGTCTCACAGACTTCTGGTCCATAGGAGAGAAAGGGGAAAAGGGCCCAGGCAAAGCTTTTTACCCTAGTGTGGTGGCTGCTCATCCCCTTTCCCACTTAAATGCTACAGAGGAGACTTTTTCTGGTTATCCCCAGTCTCTTGTGCAAGCACCCAGTGGGTTCACAGAGAAGAAGCCTGTAAGGGAACTCCGACTCCTCTATCACAGCCCTCGGGGCTTTTTACTGTCCTGCCAGCGAACACTCAGCCTCCAACAGTTCACCAGTTGTCTGAGCTTAACTCTTGTTACCCGTGTCTCACTCAGGTACGTCAGTTGCTCGAATGTCCTCTCCCTAGAGCCTGGGCCATTTGTTTGCCATGAAACCCAGGACTACGATCTATGCAAGGAGAATTGTGAACCTGTCTGTCCTCATTCTCACCTTAAGGCTGGGAGCTGGTCTCCAGCTTTCTATCTCCATATGAAAAAGTACTTGTTTGTTTCCTGACTTAAAACTTTTGGCCCTGGCTCTGTTTGGTATTACCGTGGACAAGTACTAACCTCTCCCCTAGTTTCCTCATCTCTATCTAGCCAAAATTACATTATAATTGAGAATCAAATAGGACAGTGCATAGGAAGATGTTTGGGAATCTACAGAGCATTATACATATGTAGAATTATTATCTAAAGCCCGATAGCATCAACTTTCAGTTAGCAAAAAATCCAATAGTGAGTTTAGCAGCTGTACCGCAGAAAAAACACCTTGCACATCACACTGTTAGTCAAATAACTGTGATATAAAGAATGGTTTTTAAAACTTGCATATGTATTCTAATTTTTTCTATAAGGAGCCAAGAGGGATATATATACTCTCCTCTTCTTCACAAATATAGGATTAAAAAGCATATGAGGCTGGAACTATGAAGACAATTCTAAGGATTGGGGTGGGGAGAACTGTATTCTTTACAGAATTAAATGGGAAGGTGATCTGAGAAAGAATAAACAAAAATCATTTGGAGAATAACTCCTTCAAGTTTGATGCACTGTTCCCTATTCTGCAATGGTTCTCTTTGGTATGTAGAATTTTCTCATAACTTGATTTAGTGTTTCTCCTACAGAAAACCATGTGTAATCGATTACTGAAAATATGCAAAGTACAGAGAAGAAAGACTTAAGTCAGGTTTAACTTATAAACTTGGTGATGGGATCTCTGAGCAAAGATCCCTGCCTGGTAAAACTAAAATTACACACAACAACCTCTCCTTATTTAGCTTTAACTTTAAAGAACCACTCAGCATATTTACATCCTGTTGTTCTACAATCTGATTTCTGTGTATTTAAAAAATAGCTTTGTCTCTTCAAACACTAACTTCAAATAGAAACATTCATTAGGGAAGGGTCTAGATTCTATGGAAGTACAGAAATTTACAAAGTAAAACAAAGACTGGCTGTATAAAATGGGTTTCAAAGAATGAAGGCGAAGAAAAAAATTAATGTACCAAGGGAGGCATCATGCCCTTGCTTGAAGGAGGGATGACAACTCGAAGATCTGGTTTTCGACTGTTCATTCCAAGATTGCCGCCACCTGGAGGAGGGGGAGACTTTGTGGGCATAACTTTGCCTAAACTGTTTGCACCAGTAGTTCCAATCAAATTTGGAGAAGCTCTGGAGTTTACAAATCCATTCCCTGGAAAAAGGAAATATCATTCATTAACATGAAAAGAGTCATCAAAATACTCTGGTACAAATATGAAACAAGTTTTCCCTAGCACTAGTCACAACTAAATTTTATAACACAACTCAGTAGTAGTGCAAAAACAAACAAAAGCAACCCAAATAACCAAGAAGATCAACTCAAATCTGAAATATGTGTAAAACTTAAGACTTCTGTTTCTTTTTTCCAGTCTGCTTGGACCTACTGAGAGATACTTAAAACACAAGGCATCTCCTATTGGGTGACTGAGATAATGCAGCTATTTTAAGAAACCGCCCAAGACCAGCCTAGTCATTCATCCCTGTGGCTGAGGCACTCCTACTAGTTCCGGGGCTGAACTAGCGACCAGGGCAACTCGTTTACCACAGCTTCCTGAGCACTTGAAGCACTGCTTCAGGTTCACCAAGTACCTGTTCCTTATTGCTCTACTGCTACTGGCTCCATTTCTTTGGCTGTAAATGTGGCAGTAGATATTTGTGGTCTGTTTGACTTTAATCATCTTATTCCTACTTTTCAACTTTCCCTGAAAGAACTATCTCTATTAGAGGAAATAAGGAAATGGATACATTGTGGTGTATGTTCTATATATACAGTACTTCTGGGCATCAGGTGAGCTACAAGACAGATGTAAGAGGTCATCCTAGTCCTCCTGGGTAACAATCATGTGCTTTGGGTGGGCTGACTCCACTTCAATCACTGCTTGGCAAGAAGTCCAAGCGAAGCCAATGAGTATGCACGGAGGCATTCTCCCTCATCACAGTGAGGGGATCCAGGAATGTCCAATAAGATCCAAAGTAAAAAAGCTATTATATGGTGGTAAGGGAAGCTCCTGCATTCCTCCAAGTACAACTGAGGAAGCATTTTATTCTCGAGCCATTTTGAGACTCAGAAGGAAGCCAGAATGAGGAAAAAGCAGACAGAGAAAGAACTGTACCCTGAGAAGACTGTATGGCAAGAAGCAAAAGGGTCTCAAAGAACTGCAATGAGTTAATAACAAAAAACAATTATGTATTACGTTTTTCACTTTAAAAGCATTTGTATTGGGTTATCAGAACATTTTAAATCTACTAAAGTTTCTTGAATGGAACAGAAATATTTAAAACCATTTTAACCATACAGTGTTTGGTGGATCATAAAACATTTTCAGAAACAGTATTATAATGACTAGAGGCAACTCATCAAAAGATTGGGAAATTCTAAAATTTAAAAAATATAACTAGAAAGAGATGGATTAAGTTCTTGAAGATAAACAGCTGAAGAAAATTGATGCTTATAACATATTCAGAGTTTGAAAAACATGTTATTTGGGTGAATTATTTATATGAGTAACTAAAAACTGATGTTTGACAATGCAATATAATCAACTTTATTGGATCCTGACCAGTACATTTTCAAGGGCCAATGAAAGCAGGGGTGAGGTGTGGCCCTTGGGAACTGGCCTGTATCTCTGTGGCAGCTGTCACTCAAAATGTCAGGATTCCAGACGATCCGTGTTTTCTCTGCCCCCCACCTCACTCTCCTCCAATCCTCCTGCTTTCTCTGAAACTTGTACCAAGTGACACCAGTTTTAATTCATTTATGTGATTTAATTTTGCTGTGGGGACTGGTATTTCAGTTAACCTTATGAGGCTATTTCCTGCATTCTGCTTCCATTATCTTGAAGCAGCATGTACTAAATCTGGGCCGAATCGCCTTTCCACACCCCAGAGAGCAATTCCTGTATTCTGTTAGGCTTCAGAAAGCAGTGCTGTTAAACAATCTCTTCACCAGGCCATCCCCTGTGGAGTAGAGCTCATCCATGCCCTGGGCAGAGGTAACTGCTAAGCAAGTCATCTGAATAAAAAATGCTTATCAGATAATTGTTCAAAAATAGAAAAGTGTAATAGAAACTAATAGAATGTTAGATTAACAAGGACAGAATAACGTTTCTCTTAATTAACAGGCACAAATATACATTTGTAATCTCTTTGATAACATTTAGAAGATTCTTATTTACTTGATTTGTACTCAAATCTGAAGGGTAAAGCAGTATTTCTTCTCAAACACATTACAAGATGATTCGAGGATAATTTAGAAGAATGTATTATCAGGAAGCTCTAATACTCTTTTCCCATGTGGAGTCTATGGTGCTGAAAAGCTACATATAATACCACTGCCACCCAGAGTGAAGAGAATCTAAAAGCATGGTATTTCTTAGTGTAAAGTCGGAGTCTGCAGCAGATAATTATTACAGGATGATGTAAGTGTTGGGTAACTTGCCAGCCTGAAACATGATAACCTTATATGCACTATTTGTGACTTTTAGAATCTTAATACACTTTTCACCTCCTATTCACTTTTTATGACAAAAATGAAGCTATCGTTGAGATAGATTTTTGAAGCAGATACTTTCAGTATATAACTCATCTTGCCATAGTCCAAAAATTTAAGAATTACAGTACCAATTCTAAATGAATAAACCCAATTTAATGTGATTATTATTAAAATGTGTTTTCAGGTATTAAGTTAAATTATGCCCTGACATAATACATGATAGAAATGTTCTTGAGCAAACTGCATACCAATATCTCCTGAAACTTAACAAAGGTAATCTCACTTATGATCCTATAGCTCTGAGGCATATCATTCAATTATATCAGTCTGGCTCACATTTCAGAGTATCATATCAGCTGAAATAATGCATTCAAGTGGCTAGAAAGCACTCCATGTCCTTAATTCTACTCTTTCAGGGCTAAAGTGTAGACAGTGATGCCATTAATGTCTTATTACTATGAATCAAATTCAGAAATTGCACTCCTATACAAAGGATTTTGAAAACCTCAAAAGATTCTGGAAAACTATCCAAAGCAAAGGTTCAAGAAATGATTTTATCATATTTGATAAGTTCTCATAAAACCTGACAAAGTTTTGGCTGATTATTCAATTATATCTTTTGTGAAAAGTTGAATGAAATTTCTAAAAGTAAAAAAGCTCATGAGTTTTAAAATCATCAATGACAAAAATAACTTGATGACATATTTATTTGATTCAGCGATAATTCCTATAGGATAACATGGATTCTGTCCATTAGAAATTTACAATCTACAATGCTCATTGAACTCTGCTGCTTCTCTTCCTGCATACTGTGTTCTCCCTCTCAATCTATCCCTAGTGCACAGCCCCAAAGAGGCCCCCCTCCTCCAGAGACTTCATGCACTGCACCCCATCCCACCCCGGCTTTAACCACTGCCTCAATATACCTCTTAAATCTCTGCTTCTGCTTCATATCTCAAGTCCACCAGCAACCACATGGTGACCTTTTCCCCCAGATACGCTGCTGTCATCTCCAATACAACCTGTTCTAAACCCCTACACTACCGCCATCCCCCCTCACTCCCATCCCACTTCCACAGAGTTTAAGCCTTTTTATTCTTTACAATGTTTTTCACTTCATCCATCTTCTCTTTCACTGCCGCTGCCTCTGCTACTCTGCAAGCTCTTACATATTATCTTCACTCATCCATAAACAATTCCAAGAGCTTCTTGAGCCCTTCTATTTCTATTCTGATACATATTTTTTCTCTTTCTCAGCATGTTTTTAAAAAGTGAAATTTCTGGAGATCAGAGACTTGATTCTATGCTTGATCTTTAAACACAAGCCCAAAAGTTAAAAGCAGTTTCTGAAGTCATATGAACTACAAATTATCTAAGTATTAAATGTAAATTTTCAGTAGAGAAATGTATCTAGTAAGCCAAATCAGATTGCCACTATGAAAGATGGCCACAATTTACAGTACATACAACACTGGTTTTACTTGGACAATGACATAGGCTGAAGACAAAAAATTATCACGTTACAAGGAAAAACAAATGAATGCTCTAATTCATTTACTAGAATAAAAGTTTTATGACTGGAGTTACTGTATCAATACCGCATCATAGAAAATTTAAAAACTGTAAGATGAGAGGGAAAACTCCTATTTCCACCATCCCAACATAACTATGATAATCAGTTTGGATTTCCGCTCCTTTGTATTTTCCATAAGAATATTTTTTTTGCATAGTTTTAAATCACAACTCAAAATGAATTCAGTTGAAAATCTGAACTTATATGATTTTCATACTGTTGAATGTTGGTTTCTTCCTATGGTTCACTACTATAAATAATGTTGCAGTGAACCTTTGCATATTCTAGTTTATTCTTCAGGAGAGAGTCCCAGAAATGGGATTAGTGGGCTCAGAGACATAAACATCTTTATGACTACTGAAACACCTTGCCAGAATCTTTCTTGAAAGACTGTTACGATGCCATAAGCACATATGAGATCATCAGTTTCACAATCCCTTCATCAGCTCTCCATGTCATAATAAAAAAGTGGTAATAGTTGGCACTTAGTAAGTTGTTTTTCTTTGCCATTTTTATTTAAATCTGATACATCCTTTCAATTTTTAAAACTGAAGTTGATTTCTTTCTTTCATTTAGGTACATAAATGCTTATTCACTTATTAAATATTCCCCTACTTGTGACTTGTATTTTACCTTACTTTTTCTCTTAAGAATGAGAAAATTTTTGTCTCACAGAAAACTGGGGGGAAAGTGGTTGCAGGCTTAGTGGCTTTAGCAGCTCAGTGTAGCAGACCCAGACCTTTCCAGCTTTTCCCTCTGCCATCCTAGGTTTGGTGGCCTGTCCTTTTACACCGACTTGCTTCCTGATCTCAAGACGGGGCTGCACATCTAGTGCCACGTGCAGGCAAGAACACCCAGAGACTTCAAAAGACTGCGGAGTCTTTCTGAGTATGGGGAGAGGGACAGGGACAGGGACAGGGACAGGGTGTGTGTGTGTGTGAATTTTTTCTCTCTAGATTTTGGAATTAATAGTATAACAACTACGTACATTACACATTCTTTCATAATTTTAAAAGTACCTCCACATTTGTGGTTTATAATTCCTTTTTAAAATCAAATGTATTGTTTATTTTAAAAACTTGTATTAATGTAACACATAATACAGAACAGTGGACAAAACAAAAACAATAAAGATCAAGAACTTATCTGGGGGCGTGGGGGAGAGGGAAAACGGGTGACGGGCACTGAGGAGGGCACCTGTTAGGATGAGCACTGGGTGTTGTACGTAAGCCAATTTGAAAATAAATTATATTCATAAAAAAAAAAAAAAAAGGACTTTCCAGAAAGTGAACATTCACGTACCTATTAGGTCAGGAGAAAGAATATTGCCAAAACCCCAAAGTCTATGATTGGGCTCCCCCAAAACATCCCTATTGTCCACCTACCCAAAGTAACTAGTACTGTGATTTTTTAGGAACTTGTTTTTCTTTATAGTTTTACCAACTATCTATACGTGCATCCTTATCACTGTAATTTTGCACGCCTGCTTTTCAAACTTTATTTGGATGGAACCATTCTGTATTCGCATCTATTGTCTCTCACTCATTATAGTTTGATAAATTCATCCACATTGTTAATTACTGCTGTCATGTCTTCCTTTTTGTTGCAGTATAGTATTTTTTCATATAAATGTACTATCACTTTATTTATTTGTTCTATTGATAGAAATTTGGACCATTTCTAGTGTTGGCTATAACAAAAAATGCCATGCACATTCCTTTACCTATCTCGTGGTGCTGATGGTATAAACATGCATTTCTCTACAGTATATAAGGATGAGTAAAAATGGTGGGTTGTACAATACACACGTCTATACCTTTAGTACATAATGTCAAAATGGCTGCACCAATCTGTACTGCCATCATCAGCATACGGAAGTTTGAATTTTTCCAGAGCTTGTCAACACTTGGTATTATCTGCCTATTCTGCTAAGGCCATTCTGTTAGGTGTATAACGCTATCTGTGGTTTTAACTTTGCATTTCCTTGGTTACTGAGAATTAACAGCTCTTTTGTTTTTAATTTATTTTTTAAAATCTAAATCCAAGTGAATTAACATACAGTGCAATAGTAATTTCAGGAACAGAACTGAGTGATTCATCACTTAAATATAATACCCAGTGCTCATCCCAAGTGTCCTCCTTAATGCCCCTCACCCCGTTAGCCCTTCCCCCCACCCAACACCCTGCCAGCCACCCTCAGTTTGTTCTCTGTAAGAATGAGCATCTTGTCACATGTTTACTAGATACCTGGATAGCTTCTCTTGTGAAATGTTTGTGTTCTCATGCACATTTTTAAAAATCTGGTTTTCTTTTTCATGATGACTTGTATTCTTAAAAAGCCTTCTGTTTACTTTATACACACACACACATCCTGTATTTTCCCACTCTGTCTTGCCTTTTCATTCTCTTCATGGTGTTTTTGATGAACGAAGATTCCTTTCATGGTTAGGCTTCTTCGGGTTTCCTGGTTGACATCCTTCCCTATCCTGAGTTTGTTCAATGCTTAAATTAAGAAGTTCAAGGATGCTTCTGTTTTCAATCTGACACGGGCCTGAAGCATCCGACTTTTTGGAGAGCATCAGACTCAACAAAAATTAAAATAAGACAAATGGAAGGTTCATCTATAAAAATATTATGCATTTGAAAATGACAGTATCAGTAAAAATGTTACAATTTAAAGGTGAAGTGAAGCTATCTGGAAGTGGTTCATTGCAAGTCTCTAAGCCTGGACTGCCACAGTAAGCTATTATACAGATTACATATAGAATATTCATTTTAAACAACCATCTTTGGATATTGGTTGTTAGCTGAATTATTTTGCCATCAGAGAGTTTATCTCCATATGATTAAATTCTCCGAATTTGCTGATTGTTTTTGCGGCCTAGCATGGGGTCATTTTTCATATACAAAAAAATTTTTTTAATGCAAAAGAACAGAAATATTGAAAAGAATGCTTATTCTGTACTATAAGCATAGATGACCACACTCCAGCTTTAGACAGTGGGATGCCGTAGCTACTGCAAGGAATTGTTAACCTCTGACTTACTCTACTTCCATGGTCCCGCCCTTTGGGGTCTCAATACAGAGTGACAAGAGCACACAGAACCCTCCCACATCTTTGTAGACCCTGAACTTTGATCTCTCCATCCTCCTGGGTTTCTGAGGCTGTCATCCTCCGCTTCTGAAGCACCCCACTGTGGAAGTGACAAATACCACCTGAGGAAAAGTCATCATAAATGTTGGGCTCATCCTCCTGAGGTCTCTGTCTCTGTCATTTCCTGGACTTTGAGCCAGTAATTCTTCATTATCTTGTTAGTCCTCAAATGCTTCATGCAGATTTTAAAAATATTTTGCCTAGCATTTCTAACTGTCTTCGGTGCAAGGGTTGGTCCCAGTGAACAGCTCTGCTATTGACACAGCACAAGCCTGATGGTGCTCTTGCTGGTCTTTAATAAACCTCAACTTTAATTTCAACTTATGTAAGTTTTCATTGCTCAAAAGTGCTTTTTCTATGTATCGTATTAAGATCAGAAGCAATATTTCCCAAAATGTTTATGTGGCACTAATTATGAAAAACGCTTTTTCGTAAGGAAAAATAAATGAAAAGTTCAATTACAAAATCACTTTGAGTAACCATATTTATACACTAAGTTTAAGGATTCACAAAACAGGTTAGCATTTTAAAGGTTCTGTATGTCCTACAGTGAAGAAAGCTGTTTAGTTTCATTTAGCACAAGGTTTGTCAAACATATAAATAAATCCTTTTTCTCATATAGTTCCAAGAAACATACCTTGAAAAATACAGACTAGAAAACATGGGGCGCCTGGGTGGCTCAGTTGGTTAAGTATCTGACTCTTGATTTCACCTCAGATCATCTCATGGTTCATGAGTTCGAGCCCTGTGTACACAGGGAGACTTGACAGCAGAGCCTGCTGGAGATTCTCTCTCTCCCTCTCTCTGCCCCTCCCCTAGTCATGTTCTCGCTCTCTCAAAATAAATAAAACTTTAAAAAAAAAATTTAAAAAAAACACCATACCCATACCTTTTAATACTTTTTCTTCTGAATTTCTCTGGGAATTTTAACTCTTTAATCTTTTCATTCATAAAGGCTTTATTTAGGGAAAAATGAGTTTAAACTAATCTTCCAAACTACTAAACCAAAAGGGGACCATTGTTGAAAACAAGTTAGGATATATTATCTGACTCTCCCTCACAAAATAACATGTCTAAAATACCTATGACAGACCATTTATTTTAATTAGAAAATTTACAGCAAGAAGCCCATTAAGCTCACGTATGCTCCAAGTACTGCACAGAAGTAACGGCTTCCAGCTGGTCTCCAAATTAAGTGACATAAAAGGTCTACTCAGTTAAGCCTAATTCTGAGCTAGCATATGTTAAAAACCAGTTATAACACACAAGCCATTTAGAATAGAATCCAAACACAAGTAGAGTAAGTAAAATTACACCTGATATATATAAAACTAGGCATATATAGGGAATAGGAACTAATGAAGAATCAAGACATCCGATCCTGTATGTTAGGAGATGCTGAGGTATGCTCTAATAAGCAGGAATTATCTATGTACAATAATGGAAACAGGCTTTTAAATAACTCCCTGAGCACTTAAAATATTTTAATAATTGAATTTTAAATTTTAATACAAATTTATGTTCACTACTCACAATTATTAACACTATTAACACTAACACATTAAGGTGGTTGCCTATGATGGGGGAAGAAGGGAACAGGAATGAACAGAGGTGTAAAAGGGATTAATGAACAACACTGAGAGGCTCCGTATAAACCAGTGGTGACGTGCCATGATCCGAGGAGTGCAATCATGCAGCCTTCTAAACAGGAGGGTCCAGATTGGGGGAGGGGGGGGTGGTCGGGGAGGTTTACCAAAAGAAAGGAGAATGAATGAAAAAAAAAATAAAAGAAACATGATTACATGCAGAAGGTCAAATTAGGACAATGACAAAGTCTGAGTTTCAAATTACCAAAGGGAACACAGAAAACTGAGCAGCAGAGACAAAGTCTAGATTTATAGGTGCATGGCAGAGAAGAAAAAACAGCAAAAAAGCTTTTAGGAAATGCGGAAAGTACAAGAAAAAAATGAGTAGAGAAGTGAAACACTTGTTTGACCAGAGGAAGACCGTGTTTTCAATGCCAGAGGATGAAAAAAATATAAAGGCAACGGGAAAACACATTAGAAATCATCAAAGAGTAAACTCCATGAAATAAAACTAATTTTGGAAATAAAACCAAGATCTACTTAAAATTTACATTAAATGAAATAGGAATGTTTGATTCCCAGCCTTAACCAAGCTAGGAAGTGGAAGGGAAAAGAAGTCCTGAGGGAATAAAAGCACATGGGAAAATTTAACACGAAGAGTATGTAGGCATGCAAATAACTAAAATGGAACTGAAATAACCTATGGACATCTGGAAATACATATACCAACTACAGCAGTCTTAATGTATAATTGTTAAGACCTTTATGAATTTTTACACAATGAATTATCTGTTCAAAAAGATCTGACAGTGGGCCTTATATATTTAATTCCATTCAAACAGCTATTACTATAGAGGCAGACATAATCAGGCGCTTATTTCTACTTTAGGTCACTATATGTTTTGTAACTTGTCTCAACAATATCTGTTTTTTCTCATCATTTTAAATTAAGTAATTCAATAATCTCCACAATTTCCTTGAGGCAGAAGCTCCTTACATTTCTGTAGAATGAATGGGTTGAATACATGCAATTGGGAATTTTTCCTGAAAGAGATCTGTGTTCAGAAGTCTCCAGGAACACACAATATCTAAAAGCAGGGAGGAAATTCCCACCCTTCCTTTTAGATAACAATGATGACAACTGTCATTATCCCAGATTAAGAGACCAAGACCACTTAATATGATGATAATCCAAAGGGATACAGTTAATTCTAACTGTTTGACATCTATGCCATATTTCTGTAATGCTCAGTTCACAATCTATCTATACCAGCACTTGAAGGTTGGGTGGACACATTTACAATGTGTTTAAATTTGCTGCTCATCTTTGGAAAGGATCCCAAAGCAAACAAACAAACAAACACCACCACCAAAAACCCCAACAATTTGGCCACAACTGTGATAATATGTGATGTTCTACATGTGGCCAGCAAAACAGATCCCTCAAAGACAAACTCCTCAACTCTCTTTGTTGCTCCAGAAGTAGGCCCACAATTTCTGGGTATTGCAATCACTCTAAAAACATTTTGTGCTACTGTAAGATATATCGGTCTGCTAATAGTCTAACTTTGGTAAGAACAGATGATACAGAAAGCTTCTCCTTGTAAGAAATTGGTTTGATGAAAAAACTGTATTAAGACAATTTTGTCTTTAGCAAAGTAAAATATCTCTATGAAGAAGGCACTTGAGGCCAAGGTATAAAGAATAAAGCAGGGTTGTTATGAAAAAATGTTAAGTACTAGTAAAAGTGCCTCTAAGAAGAAAATTAGGTCTACAAAGGGACATGTCTACTCTGATCATATACCCATTTTTAGCTCTTCATTTGATAGAAGGCCTTATTTGAGGTACAATATTCTTTTTATCTCAGACAGGATAGATGCCTACAAAGTGAAACAGGAGTAATTCACGCACCTACTGGGCTGCTTCCGGCTCCATTTGGCACTGTGAGGTCTGAAGTGCTCAACATCCCACCTAAAAACATTACAAAGAGGAGAGAGAGGGCAAAGAATAAATGTGAGTTAGTTCTCCTTATCTGAATTAAGTAACCTGCGCTCCTTTCGTAAAAAAACAAAAAAACCAGCTTAGTCTGAATTTGGCATTACTATGTAATATGATGTAGGTGTGTGTGTGTGTGTGTGTGTGTGTGTGTGTGCAGAAAAGCTCACCTATCAAGCTCCTGATGTGTATGCCTTCCTGTATCAATAGCAAATAGCAAATAATGATGAGAATGGGGGCAGTGCTAATGAAGTACTAGTAAATCTAGGATTTGAAGGAGAGGAGACACTGCATTACAAGTGTGAAGAAGTAAATGCACTGAAAATTTCTGCTGAATTAATGAACTCTAACTCCACTCAGGTGTATCTATTCTCTGTATTTTTAACATGAATGGCTTACACCTAAACTTAAAATCTTTGCTCATGATATACTAATTAAATTTTCTGCCTGTCAAAGTATGGCTTTCCTATGATAAGGAAAATTCTAGATGGCAATTTCTATATTATCATTCCACTGTGCCTGACAGATGTTAGAGTGCCCATAGTAAATTTTCAAAAATATTCTTTAAAATAGAGCCAGTTAGGGGAGCCTGGGTGGCTCAATCAGTAAAGCGCCCAACTTCAGCTCAGGTCATGATCTTACGGTTTGTGGGTTTGAGCCCTGCATCAGGCTCTGTAGTGACAGCTAGCTCAGAGCCTGGAGTCTGCTTCAGATTCTGTGTCTCCCTCTCTCTCTCTGACCCTCCCTTACTCACGCTGTCTCTGTCTCTCAGAAATAAATAAAAACATTAAAAAATTAAATTAAATTAAAATAAAATAATAAAATGGAGTCAATTATGTAGCAGTGACTCTTGCTCATCAAAGAAAATTAAGAGTAACTGGGCACCTGGGTGGCTCAGTCGGTTAAGTGTATGACTTCGGCTCAGGTCATGATCTCGTGGTTCGTGAGTTCAAGCCCTGCCTCAGGCTCTGTTTTGACAGCTCAGAGCCTGGAGCCTGCTTCAGATTCTGTGTCTCCCTCTCTCTCTGACCCTCCCTTACTCACGCTGTCTCTGTCTCTCAGAAATAAATAAAACATTTAAAAAAAAAAAAGGAGTAGCAAAATAAGAAACTGCTTATGTCAGTAATTCATTTTACCACCCTTTTTGTGAAGGAACCAGCAGAAAAGGTATCACTACATACCTGCACTGCCAGTACTTGGTGGTCTCTGAGGGACTCCGGGGGAAACATTTCTGTGTAACGTGGCTTGAGGTGGAGACAGCATGCTTGAATCTGCTAATGTTGAGCTGGCTGCCAAAGACGGGGATACAAGTGAACTTCCTGGGTTAGTGTAGGATAAAGCATTAGGGCTGGTCACAGGGACTGTGACAGACATTGAGAAGTTCTGAGGTGGCAAACCAGGCTATAAATAAAGAACAAGGAAGAAAAAAAACTTGTTAGTTTCATTTTCATCTCTATTAAATGTAATAACTTATGAACTTTAATTTGATAAAGTAACTCTAGTTATTAAAAGTAGAGGATGGGGATAGTTTCCTACTAAATTTGCAGATTTAAGCTGCTTTCTTTAGAATTGTATTTGAACATATGTTTGACATGAACCTTTTCAACTTCAATTTTTATATATGAATACATATATGCTAATATAATACATATATAATTTCAAATATTCACAGATGAAAATTAAATGTCAGTACTTGATATTAAAGTAGTGCTGTCAAATTTAGACATTACAAAATAGATCAGTTACCAGGTAAACATAAAATTAGCACTTTAATAATGCAAACCAGTTTAGGAACATTACATTTCTATCAGGCAATTACAAATATAATAAAAGGGGAAAACTATGTACACATATTATAAACTTAATACACCAAATGCAGTACATTATAAATAAGCCCTGGTTGTATTTAATTGACTGACAGTCTTAATGGACAAAACTAAAAAAAAAGAAAAATCAAGTTATATATACACAACACAATGCAATCTGAGTGTAACAAAAATGCAAAGAAACAATCTAAACAATAAAATTAACTGACAACCTATCTTTAAATTGTATGAAGATTAAATTACAAATATTATAAATGCTATCTTCTTTCCCTTCTACACATTCCACACCCCCTTAAAATAATATTTCCTATTTCTTCTTGCATTTCCTCCATAGATCACATACAATATACTTGTTAACCATGAAAATAACATTTCTCTTTATAATATCTCTATTATAGAGAAAGGAATAAAAGCTTTCCTCTCCCCATACTTTAAAATAGTAATTGCAAAGGGTGGTTAACACTGCTAATTCAAAGTTGGAGAAAATAAATAGTTCATGTACTCTATTCAATGGTAGTTTATTTCCAATAGAAATTATAATATTTCATTAACTGATATAAAACAATGGCTATATGATAAAAGTTTTTCAAAGATAAAGCAATTTTATTTACATAATATTTTTGCAGCTTAACATTAACTACAAAGTCACCAATATCCATGTGAGGTCAGAAGGGATTTTATTTTGTTTGCTACTGTTTTGTTTTTTTAAGAATAATAATGGTATCAGCACGAAAATACTTCCTTAAACTTATTTTTCATGAGCTTCTTATAGTAGAGGATTGCTTTGAAGAAATAATCCATGATACATACTTTAAGGCATAGTTTTTAAGAGAATTAATTCTGATAATAATTAACCCTGAGACAAATATCAGCATTGGAACCAATTTGTTCCATGAAGCATACAATACAGATATAACATTAGAAAATCAGATCCAGAATAGCTGTCTTAAGCAGCTCTTGCCAATGAGCTTCCCATGAGAATTCTCTGAAGAACTATCAAAGGAGCATGAACTCCAAAAAGTACTGGTTGCCACAATGGTTAGATGTGTGAGCACAGAAAAATGTT
The DNA here is from genome assembly GCF_008692635.1 of Crocuta crocuta. Lineage (NCBI taxonomy): Eukaryota > Metazoa > Chordata > Mammalia > Carnivora > Hyaenidae > Crocuta > Crocuta crocuta. The sequence continues at coordinate 5,684,952 of NW_027529641.1, read as the reverse complement.
AAACCAGTTTAAGAACATTGCTTCCTTAAGTTAAAATTGAGCCAAGGCTCTCTTCCTCCATATGTACAATATAAGGAAAGACTAGGATTTTGGAGATATTTTGTTAAATAGTTCTGGGACATTTACAAAGAGCCAAAGAGTAAGCCACTACTAGTACAGCAACTATACAAAATAATTCAAAATAATTCTGAAACATCAAATTTGTAATAAATCTAACCGTTTTAGATTTTATAGTCTCAAGATCTATTTAAAATACATGTAATATTTTTCAAAAGTCATGAGCGGGAGAGGAAAATCTTATATGCACCCTGTATACAAATCATGGAAATTTAGAGCTAGACAGGACCTTAAAAATTACATAAACCAACTCATTCACTTTACAGATCAAACTGGAATCCAGGATGTTTAGGTGCTCTATCCAAAGACAGACCGGAGGATGGATAGTTCAGGGGATAGGAAGCAGAATTTGGATTAGGATGCTTTTTCTTCACTTCTATGTTTAAAGACCCTGAACATGCACTATTATAGGACTGTACCCAATTTATTTTGAAGTTCTGTAAAACCAAAAAATTTTAATAAAATTTCTTCCTTTTCCACTTACTGGTGTCATTACCCACTGTGAAAATAAACAAGAACTGTGGCCAATCTCTTCATGCACAAGATAAAATCACAAACCATACTTTCGTACTCACTGCGATTTTATGATTCCGCATCATATTATCAAATTCCTCATTAATTTTTTTATATTTTTCTTCTGTATGTGGAGTTAGCACATAGGAAGTATCAGGGTCTGGGCTGTCGCACCCTCTGTGTTCCTTCTTGTTCAGAGCCTATATAATGAAGTTAACAAAAAGGATCAACAAATAAAAAGTAGAGGTAAAGTAAAAGTACTTACAGGGCCTCGTTTGAAAATAAAATCACTATCTTCATTTAGTTTGCTGAATCTGTCCTCCGAGAGTGGACTGTGCTCAAAGTAATCGTCAGCATCAGGGCTCTCACAACCATTAAGGCCTTTCTTTCTTAAAGTCTGAAATACAATTGGAAAATTCACACACAAATGACACTAACTTGCCATGAGTTTTTTTGTAAAATTTATTAAGAGAGCACAGACTGAATGAATTATTACAAGAGCCACTGAAATGGTTTTAAATGATCACAAATGTATATACTCTAATCCTTCAAATAAGGTAAACCTTAGATATAAGCAAAATGAATGCTCCCTCTGTACATTAAGAAAAAAAAGAATATTTACTGGTTTGGATTCTTTCTTCCCAAACTTCCTAGAGAATACTAAATTACTCACGGCTCTGAAGTTACAACCTGAATCTGATTACAGCCTGATCAACATATCTGATAGAGTCAATGAGTGTGAGAACTGAAATAGAAATGTATCAAAATGATGCTCTGAGAAGTTATCATAGTACCTTCATAAAATGAACATTTCAGCAACTTCAACTGAAACTGCTTTCCATCTGAGTTTTTCCTATTCACCAGAATTAGCACCATATCCCAGTAATTCCATTCCTAACTTGTTCTTTTTTTCTTAAATTTTTAAAAAATGTTTTATTTCTGAGAGAGAGACCCCGTGAGCAGGGGAGGGTCAGAAAGAGAGGGAGATACACAATCTGAAACAGGCTCCAGGCTCTAAGCTGGCACAGAGCTCGATGTGGGGCTCGAACCCACGAACCGTGAGATCATGACCTAAGCTGAAGCCGGACGCTTAACCGACTGAGCCACCCAGGCGCCCCCTAACTTGTTCTTAATACTATGATTTTCTTACATAATCTTGAAGAATAAAAACTCAAATACGTATTTACATATGACAGTCATGACTCCTTCCTTTGTAGAATGTACAAATTACATACACATAAATAAAATATGACTTTCCATATATTTTTTTTTAAATTGGTAAAAAACGAAACAAAAAAACACGTTATTCAGCATGTATCTTTCCCCCTTTTGCTAGCTCTTTCTATAGAGCTCCTTCATGGGCTGATCTAATCCACTGAACTGACTTCCTGGGGAACTTTAAGTGTCATCAAAGTATCTCCTAGACTATATGCTGACTTATTTTTCTGCTTACTTGGAGGCAAAAATACAATGAACAGTTGTGTTTTTTTTTTTAATTTTTTTTTCATTAAAGTCACCAAGAAATGACTTGTCCAGTATTTAAATGAGTAACTTTAAAAGCAAGGGCTTAACAATCTGATATATTAATTTCCAGAATTTCTAAATTTTTAAAAATCATGATGGATCTTATTTAAAGTAGAATTACTGAGTTCAATAGCTTAAACAGCTGAGACTTGTTTATTTTCCAGCCAACACTGAGAAGTTTTAGGAAGTTAAAATTTTCTAAGTAAACTAACAGTTTATTTGATTGGGAAACAAAGTTTGATCAACATACTAGTACTACTTAAGTTTGTTAATAAATGATTATTTAAATTAGATTTAAGATACATTTTTAACTAAGTCATAATAATAAATCTTTGTATTTTTAATGTTTTATTTTTTTTGAGAGACAGAGTATGAGTCGGAGAGGCAGAGAGCAAGGGGGACAGAGGGTCCAAAGCAGGCTTTGCGCTGACAGTAGCAAGCTTGATGCAGGGCTTGAACTCACGAACAGTGAGATCATGACCTGAGCTGAAACCAAGAGTCGGATGCCCAACCAAGTAAGCTACCCAGGTGCCCCTAAATCTTGGTATCCTTTAAAACATGATTTACAATAATTATGTGTATTTTATAAATTTTTTCCTTGAAAGAATATAAATACACAATAGTTTAAGCTTTGAGAATTTTGTCTTACTTTCTCTGTAGTTAAATTATTATTTGACCCATTTATTATTATCATCATCATCTCTTTAGTCAATGTGACTTTGCTTAAAGAATCCTAAGAAATCCTGAGTGCAGAGATGTTAACTTCTCAAGTAACGTGGAGTGCACCAGGAATCCATACACAATACCTGAAACCTCCACCACAACATAATCACTAACCATGAGTACAGAGCAAACACTACACCTATTTCCCCAACATTGGCGCCATGGCTCTAAATTCTCTGGGTGTAACTAACCACACAAACTGTTATGTATACTTAACCATAAAAGGTCCTACTGTTTAGAATTAAAAGATGGAGATATGTCTTCTCCCCTGTTCATGGTAGCAAGTTCTGCTTGCCAAAGCCATGCAAGCTGCTATCAGCAATGTAGATGGTAACACTCAGAATGTTGGAACCACAATGAACTCTTATAACCTACACAGCCCTAGAAACAAAACAAATATAGTTGATGCCTACACAGAGATTTCATCGTGAACTTGGAGACTTATTCTAGCCTGAAATCTCTAGATATTTTCCCATGTTATTCATGTATCTTAAGACTAGGTAATTCATAAAGTTTTGCTCTTCCACTATCAGGAACCACCAAGTACGTGCCTCTTTGAAGTCCGTTTAAATTACTGAAGAAAAAGAATATGGCCTTTTAAAATAATCACACATAATTTTTATTCTGCAACAACAAGGTGAACCCTACTTGCACTCATGAGGAAGAACAGAGGTCTAGTATCTCCAGCTCTGCAAGCCTTCACGTCAGATGGGGTTCCTGTCACTGTGAGGGAATTTAAAGAGGCTCTATCGGCTCTGTAGATAACAAGCTCATGTACCTCTACTGGATATCCAACTTGTGTCATCTTATCACCAGAACACGAAGAGCTGTTTTGAGGACCCAACTACCATAAAAAGACTTTTTCTGTCTTCTTTATCATCACCACATAGCATAACAGTAAAAGTTTCTCCTGTGTCACAGGTACTAACAAATGGAATGCTGAACTATTAACAAGGCCAGGCGAGGCATATAAGAACCAGGCTGGCTTCAGTTTTTTACATGCTTCAAATTAGCCACAAGGAAAATACTTGCTCAATGAAGAAAACACAGTCTGAAAAAATACCATTTTGAGGAATCTGCTTTTAAGTGGAAAAAAAATTCATTAAAGGCACCAGCACTGTGCATGCTCTATAGCTATTACTGATGATTATAATGCTCCATTCTGAAGTAAACGGCACTTCAAACATTCTTTATTCTTGCACGTGCAATCGAAAGTTTTCAGTGACACTATGGCAAACTTAAGGGGAAAACTCAGTTATGCCAAAATAATTTCAAATTTCAGGTGTATACCATTAAGTTGATTTTCTTAGATAATTAAGTTATTAATCAATTTAAACTAATCGGATATCTGTTCTATGTTCTTTGGTATCACTGTTCCAAACGTGTTTAAAGATTCTAACTGCAAGATTACTTAAATAAAATCATAAAATGAACGCATCTATAATTTTCATCAGTGCATTTCTATAAGACAGAAATTTTTTTTTTGGAGGGTCAGCTAATAATAAGCAACTTTAAAAAACACACATTTCTAATTGTCAGGTAGAGTTAAACTGTGTTATGATTTTAATAGCTCTTCTTTTTGTATTTTGGGCCAAATCAGTCAGGTACTTTCTACATAATATCATCTATGGTATAAAATGTAGGTATCAAATAATCAACGCCCTTAGCTAACATTTATCTTTAACATTAGTTGCATAAACACAGATTTTGAAAGAGTTTTATTGGGGCGCCTGGGTGGCTTAGTCGGTTAAGCGTCCGACTTTTGCTTAGGTCATGATCTCACGGTTCGTGGGTTCGGGCCCCGCGTCGGGCTCTGTGCTGACTGCCAGCTCAAAGCCTGGAGCCTGTTTCGGAGTCTGTGTCTCCCTCTCTCTCTGACCCTCCCCTGCTCATGCTCTCTCTCTCTCTCTCTCTACCCTAGAAATAAATATATTTTTTTAAAAAAGTGTACACGTTGTTAAGTTTAAAAAAAAAGAGTTTTATTTATTTCTTAAAGTTTATTAAAAAAAATTTTTTTAATCTTTATTTATTTTTGAGAGAGACAGTATGTGAGCAGGGGAGGAACAGAGAGAGAGGGAGACACTGAACCCAAAGCAGGCTCTAGGCTCTGAGCTGTCAGCACAAAACCCAATGCAGGGCTCAAACTCACGAACCGCAACATCATGACCTGAAGCAAAACCGGACACTTAACTGACTGACCCACCCAGGTGCCCCAAAGTTTATTTATTTTTGAGAGTGAGAGAGAGCGAGAGAGAGAGCGCGCGAGAGAAAATCCTAAGCAGGCTCCATGCTATCAGTGTAGAGCCCTATGTAGGCCTTGAACTCATGAACAGAACTGTGAGACCTGAGCTGAAATCAAGCTAGATGCTCAACTGACTGAGCCACCCAGGGGCCCCAAAAGATTATTTTTAAATGGATCAAAAAATAACTCCTAAGTGCCTTTAATAGAAAGCTACACATTGTTCAGGGCACATCCTTCTAGATTACCTGATTCTATGGGGTTTGTGCCTTTGAGTTATTTTACAACTCTAGAGATGAATTTGTTGAAACTGATAGTACTGGAAATAATTAGTATTTATAGGCATGCAAATAAATTCTATCTGATGGAAGTTCAATTGACTTCTTTCCTCACTCTGGAAGAGGTCAGGGTTTTTTGCATCTATGAAGCAAATTTATTTTGCCTTCTTGATGGGCTTATGTATTTATCTAATCTTTGGATTTACCTATTAACCAGTTTTAAGGTTTTTTTTTTTCCCAGTTCCCTCAGTCCTTCATGAGTTAAAATGAGTTAAACATGACTCATGTTTGTTTTATATCTGAGAGTCATAACTTTACCTTTCTTGAAGATTTAACAGTTATGACAGTAAAACTACCCTTGACTAATGATTCATAGTAAATGTAAACTCAAGAGGAAAAGAGCTTCCTAATACCTCTTGTTAGGACTTATTATTAGATGGAGTATTGGCTTTTATAGGAATAAATTAACGTGTTGTTTAATTTTTTGAAAATATTTGGTTAACTGATTAATGATCTGTATTAGTTCGTTATAGCATCAAAAATTAAGGATATATGATCAGAGAAGCTTGTAATTTGTCAGTACTCTTCTTCGAGAAATAAAAGAGAATAATCCTTAATTCTTTTGACAATTCATAAATTAATTGCTATTCATATCATAGTACTGAGAGTACAATGGTCTAAAACTGTAAACCCACAATCTCCTGAAGCAGGGTTCCTCTCTATATGAAGCAAGTGAGTTCAAGGTAAAATTCAAGCTGGTGGTGGGATTCTCCGAGGGAAAAGGGATGCCTGTGTCACATCCACAGTTTGAGTTGGAGATACCCAAATTAAACTTAAAAGTAAAAGAAGGTTTTGTTTTTATCTTGGGTATTAGTTAAATGAGTTTTAGCTAAATGAAGAGTAACTTATAACTTAAAGCCTTCTGCCTATTGATTAAAGACCCCATCAATAGGAAAGCTGTGAAATTTAAATATTTTATATCAATTTGAAGAAAAAAACAGTGAAAACCATATTCTGGCTAGAAGTTTCATTCAGGTTTTATCTACTTTACAACTCTGTAGGGATGGACATTAGATAATGTGCAGAAAATGAATAGTGACTGCAAATAATTCCTGTTCACAGAAAGTGTTTCCTGTGGAGTATCACTGATTATTACCTTGTGGATGCTGACCAGTTTTCTTGCATCTATAATTTCAGTGTTCTTCCACTATTTATATGTGGTATTTTAAGTTCTTACTCATTCACTCATTAAGTAAAATCTTTTGATCTATATTCATTTTATAGTTGTATGAGTAATGATTATGCTTCCTTTCAAATCCAATCTGATATGTGGAAAACCTATAATCCCTATATTTTACAATTTATATGTGTAAATTATATCAATCTTTTAAAATATTAGTAAGCATATATAGAATTTCTATTATTGTCTTCCGGAGCCCCAAGAGATAGTTTTGTGTACCTTACAACCTTCTTTTGAAATAACAGCTGTATAATAAAGAATCAAAATTCCTTAGGCTAACTGAAAGTCACCAAGAGCCTAGCTCCTATTTATCAGCTCACTTGTTTAAAACCCTGTCCTCTCATCTATATGACTGTTTTACGGCTCACTACAGCCTAGTTTTAACCCCATCTTCTATGAAACTTTGACCCCACTGTTCCCCTATGCTAAAATTTTAAGGTCGCTTACTCTACAGAACATTCATTTAATATATGCTACCTTGTATTTACCTATCTACTGTACCCTAATCTATGAACTTTCAAATCAAAGACTGACGTCTAGATTGCCTTACATTTTCAGAGTCTAGACAAACAAGGTGCTACACAAACATGAAATATGTATTTATTAATACTTGCAAGATAAAAAAAATAGGAAAGAATGAGATTAGAATGCTATGACAAGTTAGAAGCCTTCTAAAATAAAAAGTTATGAATTTGCTAAAACACACTTAAATAATAAGGAAATCTATAGAGGACCAACCCAGTTAAAAAAAAAAACCTGTATCAGTACGAGACAAAAGGTCCCAAAGCTCACCAAACTGTTTCCCCTACAGAGACAAAAGACAGTACAATAACTTAATTTACCAGTTTGTACTAGATTGGTTGATTCACAGAAATTATTATTTGACAGATGTTGAACTACAAAAATATAATTTCCTATGTATAATTTTTAAAAATATTCACTTATTTCTTGGGAGAGCGTAAGCAGGGGAGGGGCAGAGAGAGGGGGACGGGGGATCTGCAGCGGACTCTGCGCTGACAGGCTGACAGCAGTGAGCCCGATGTGGGGCTTGAACTCACGAACTGCAAGATCATTACCTGAGCCAAAAATCAGACACAAAACCGACTGAGCCACCCCGGTGCCCCACAAAAGTATAATTTCTTAATTTCATACATATGTTTAACTTACAACAGCCTATATTCTGAAAGTTGCTGGGAGATGCACCAGTGGGCTTCTGGATAGCAAAGAATAGAACTGACCATGCAAAAAGAGGTCTCTTAATACTGTGTATAATTATTACCAAAGGTTCTGATTCTGGATCTTATTTTGAACCCAAGAAGCTGGAGTACAAATTTGCTAATTTAAAAACAAAGCCACGCATTTCTAGAGTAAGAAAAATTCATACCATCTATAGAGGACCAACCCAGTTTTAAAAAAACCTGTATCAGTACTGAGACAAAAGCTCCCACAGTTCACCAAACTTTTTCTCCTATAGACAAAAGATGATACAATAACTTAAGTTTTTAATTTGGAAATTATGCTCTGATTATAAAAATGGTTAACTGGAGGGGCACCTGGGTGGGTCAATCAGTTGAGCAGCCAACTCTTGATATCTGCTAAGGTCATGATCTCATAGTTGGCAGGATTGAGCTCTGTGTGGGGCTCTATACTGACAGCACGGAGTATGCTTGGGGTTCTCTCTCTCCCTCTCTCTTTGCCCCTCCCCTACTTGCATGTGCACTCTCTCTCCCAAAATAAATATAATAAACAGTTTAAAAAATTGGTTAGCTGGATAAGGACCCAGAACATCAATTATTTTTACATAAAGAGCATCTGCTGTGCCTTCAGGAGAGTCATCCTGCAAACCAGCCTTGGTGGCAGAGACAAGATACCATGCAGACGACCCTGAGATGGCGTTCCTGGTGTTAAGGCTTTAGGAAACCAGGCAGGTATTCCTTCCTGCTTTGGGTGCCACCTGCCTGCATTTTTCAATAAACTCTCCTTTACCTTCAGCTACTTTAATTGGATTTCTAGTTCTTATAATCAAAGAACCTTGATGAAAAAAAAAATCATAAACCTTTATATCACATATAAGTATTCTCCTTATCCTTATCTAAGTCATATAATTCCCAAAACAAGTCGGGATAGTGCTTCCACAACCCTGAGTCCAGAAAGGGTCCCAAACCTGGAAGTCAGATGACTGAGGATTATTTAATTTACTGTTTGTGGCCAAACATAATTGACTCAAATAATGGTACATACACTAACAAAGATCTTTAAAGTCAAGCATTGTATTGTTCTACTTATAAAGCATTAGCAACCTCATCTTTCAAGTTCAAGGAAACATTTACAGACTGTTGGGTATATAACACTGCTCAGCAGGCCCTGCGTGCACATATGCCTTTCATTTTCTAGTCTATATTATTCAGTCTGTTGGTGACAGTGGACATGGAAAGAACAAGGAAATGGTAGAAAGGAGACAGGGAAAAAGAAATCTGAGACAAAAACAATGCTATTTAAACTTGTTTTTCCTGGGACGCCTGGGTGGCTTAGTCGGTTGATCGTCAGACTTTCGCTTAGGTCATGATCTCGCGGTTCGTGGGTTCCAGCCCCGCGACCGGCTCTGTGCTGCCTGCCAGCTCAGAGCCTGGAGCCTGTTTCAGTCTGTGACTCCCTCTCTCTCTGACCCTCCCCTGCTCACACTGTCTCTCTCTCTCTCTCCTAGAAATAAATAAAACATTAAAAAAAAAAATTTTTTTTAAATAAATAAACTTGTTTTTCCTAAGTATATCCAAGTTTTCTTTTATACAGTAAACTTAAAAAGCATACATATTTCAAAATGGATTATAAATCAAGAGCAGCCAATTTTAAATAGATTTCTTTTAGCTTATATTCTCTTATCAGCAAAAAAAACTGTATTTAAAGTTTTAGACACACTTATTCTCCATGGAAATTAGATATATACGCCCATGTATATATATAGATAAATGCATATATACATAATTATACATATATTACAATAATCTTTTATTTTTTTTTTAATAGAGCAAGGAAATCTAGTATTCATGATATTTTTCACTGTAAATAAGTTGAAATATTTTGGGGCGCCTGGGTGGCTCAGTTGGTTAAGTGTCCAACTTTAGCTCAGGTCATGATCACATGGTTCATGGGTTTGAACCCCGCGTCGAGCTCTGTGCTGACGGGTAGCTCAGAGCCTGGAGCTTGCTTTTGATTCTGTATCTCCTTCTCTCTGACCCCAGCCTGCTCACATTGTTTCTCTCTCTCTCTCTCTCTCTCTCTCTCTCTCAGAAATAAAAACATTAAAAAAAATAAATTGAAATATTTAAACTATGTGAGGTCTGAAATAAGAAGTGATAAAAATCCCAGGGGACTCACATTTTCTGGTATTTTGAGATTTGCTACTAAATTTTAGACTCCAGAGCCCATACTGCCTGAATGTTTACCAAAGCCCATGCCTGACAAGACTGTGTTAACTAATGCCTACCAAGAACTGAAATGTTCTTTAATGTTATGCTCAATTTTATAATTGTCAAATTCCATTCCAAACTAATAGAAGCACAATACTTAGAAGCAAAATTATGGAACTAAAAGTACTCAAAAGGTATATATGCATGGTTTTTAAATGCATGAGGAGCTAATTAATCAATCCACACTATCACCACCCACCTTAAATCTCATTTCTGTCAAGCACCTGAGCAGTAAATGCTCCATAAATACTGGATAAATGGATAATTAGATCCAGCACAAGATAAAACTACTTGTAAAATAAAGGAATAATAGGTCTCAAGTTCCAAGAAATTTAAATGAAATAGAATTTTTTAAATGAAGAAAGTTCTCCTTTTCCTCATTTTTAAAATAATTGTTTCTAATTTTGAAAGATATTTCTTAATCTCCCGAGGCACTCTGAAAATGCATAAAAACATTTAATTTTTTAAAACTGTGGAACATTCACAAAGAAAAGTGCATCAAAATTTATTAAACTCAACAATTATAAAGTGAACACCAGTAATTCAAACCAGATCATAACCAGACTAGAAATGAACCTATACATTCCCTTCAATCGCACAACCCTTTCCTCTGCCCTCTACAGAGAACACTACCTTTACTCTGTGATGATAAAACTTCCTGGATTTTCTTGATAGGTCTACCATATATATGCATATCTTTAAAGATATTTCTTAGATTTATTTACTTTTAAATATTATATGTGAATGGAACATATGCAAGGCATTACTTTGTCCTGCCTCTCTTATTATACATTATGTTTATTAGATTCATCCTTAGGGTTGCATATACTTCTGGTTTGTTCATTTTCACTGAATGTTGTATAGGTAAAAACTAAAACAAAAAAGCCTTTATTCATTCTGCTGCAGAAACACATTGGAGTTGCTTCAATCTACTGGCCATTATTAAAATGAAAATGAAAATGGTGCTATGAACACTTCTGCAGATATAGCCTACTGCAGATCTGCACACACTTCTCTAAGGTATATCCTTGGGAATGGAACTGTTAAGTTCAGAAAACATGTGGATCTTACCTTATGCTACATAATGCCAAACCATTTTCTAAAGTACAGTTGACCTTCGAACATAGGTTTGAACTGTGCTGACCCACTTACTTTTTCTCAATCAATACAGCACAATACTGTAAATGTATTTTCTGACTTATGATTTTCTTAATAACCTTTCTCTCCTCCACCTGACTTCACTGTCAGAATACAGTGTATATACAATACATATAAAAATATGTGTTAATGGACTGTTTATACTATTGGTAAGGCTTCTAGTCAGAGACTAAGTTTGGGGAAGGTCAAAAGTTACAGATGGATTTGTACTGCACAGGGGGCTGCTTTCCCAACTGCCGAGTTGTTCAAGGGTCAACTATGATTCTATCAATGTACCTTTCTCCCCACAATGAGGATTTAATTTGCAATCCCCTAAATACTAAGGAAATGAAACACACTTCATTCCTATTTGCCATCTGAATTTTCTTGTAAGTGCCTGCTGAAGCACTTTCCAAGTTTTCTATAGAGCTGTTCCGTCTTTTTATTATTGCTTTATTGTCATTCTTTTATTTGAAATCAACATAAGCTTCGCTAATTTTATTCACCATAAAAATCTCTTCTCATTCTGTGGCTTTTTAACACTTGCCTTCAGATAAAAACAGGTTTTTTATTTTAATAAAATTAAATTTTAAAAATTTTTAATAAATTTTTTAAATGTTTGTTTATTTTTGAGAGAGACAGAGAAACAGAGTGCAAGCAGGGAAGGGGACAGAGTGAGAGGGAGACAGAGAATCCAAAACAACCTCCAGGCTCTGAGCTGTCAGCACAGAGCCCGATGTAGGGCTCAAACTCACAAACCACGAAATCATGATCTGAGCCGAAGTCTGTCACCTAACCAACTGAGCCATCCAGGGGCCCTTAATAAAATCAAATTTACTGGTTTTTTTCCCTTTACAGTTTTTATGTCTTGTCTAAGAAATCCTTGCCTACCTCAAAATCATCTTCGAAAAAGCTTTTCTCTTTGCCTTTTGCATTTAGGTCATAATCTTCTTGGAGGCAGATTTTATATAAGATAGTTGGTTCCCTTCATGACTTCCCATATGTATGTATGTATGTACACACCCACACACACACATAAATGTACCAGCACTGTTAAGATTTTGTTCTTTCCCCTACGATTAGTGATCACAGTCATGAATGTGCATGGTTCTGTTTCTGAGCTCTTTATCCCCTCACTGATATTTTTGGCATTTGGTATTTGTGCCATTGTTATAGTTATCTTCATTACTCTAATTTTAAAATTTGTTTCAATATATTATAGAGTAAACTCTTTCACCTTGTTATTCTTCAGGCTGTCTTTTCCTCTTGAATTTCCCTACATTTGAGAATCAGCTGCTGAATTAAAAAAAAAATTCTTGGGATTTTGACCAGCATTTTCTTGACTTATAAGGATTTTTTTTTTTTTTTGTAGCACAGATGTATATAATACTAAGAGTTCCAGTCCACAATAATGGGATAATTCTGTTAAATCAACTCTGCATTCCTGAGATCAATCCAACTTAGTCATGATGTATACGGTCTTTTCTATATATTGCTGGATTTAATTTCTGTATTAGTTAGCATAAGTAGTATGAGATGCTTTAACAAACACAAATCTCAGCGGCCTGATACAATGAAGTTTCTTATTCATATAAAGCCATACGAGAATGTTTCTTATCTCAGAGAGACTTGAATGAGGTTATTCAAATCCTAGACATGTGTATCTTGTGGTTCCACGACAAAACCACGAGAGTTCCCATCTGGATTCTCTACATCTGGCTGGCAAACAGGGAAGAGAGAATATAAAGATCATGTGGGAGGTATTTTGCAGATCAGGCCTGGATGTAGCATGTTATTACTTCTACTCACATTCCATTGGCCAACTTAGTCACAAGGCCACCCACAAAAGGAGTCTATATGTATGCCTGAGCAAAAGAGAAAATGAATCAAAGTGAATAGTCTCTCCACTAAAAAAAAGATATGAATTCAAAGAAGTAGTCTGTTTTGTTTAGTTTTGCATTTATGTTCAGTGAGGATGACCTCTGATTCTTCTTAGAACTCTACTTGCGGATTTTGCTATCAAGGTTAGGCTAGCTCCATATAATGGGGGAAACAGAGTTTCTTCTTTTTCTATTCTCTGGAAGAAATTTGTAAAATATTGGCATTATTTCTTCCTTAAAAATCTGTTAGTACTTGCTTATGAAGCCATCTAGATTTGAAGCTCTTCTGTGGAAATTTGACAACAACACTATTCAGGTTGTCTATAGCTTTATTATTCCATTTTGTTAGGTTGTATTTTTCTGGAAATTTGACCATGGAGTCAAAATTTTTGAAGCACAATAGGATCCTGAGATTTTATGTGCATGAAAAAGTGTGTTAAAACAGATGCTGAAAAAAAATTAAATGGTATCTTTGTAATCTAGTTCACCTCTTACCTTTACAGGGAATAATATTAAGCTTAGGAGGGACCCAAGTACTCTCCCTTCAACCCTATCACATCACATGGCTATTAAGTAGCAGAACTGGGACTAGAATCTAAATCTTCTGATCCAGTCCAATGTTCTTTCCACTATACTGTTTTAGTTCAGCTGGTTCAATAGACTGCATTAATCAGTCAACAAATGAAAGGGAGAATGCAGAAAGGGTTGTGATCAGAAACCACTTCAACCTTGGAAAGAGAGCACATTCTTTTGCAGGTAGTTGCTGGCAGGCCTTTGGGGTCCTTCTCTAGTTCCTCCATGATCTTATTCATATCTTCTTCAGTAAGAAGTGTGGTGTTCAAACTACGGCTTCTTTGAATTTTAAAGCCTTATCCAGTTCTATGACACCCCTAAGTTTGATAGCAAAGATCCCAGTAAATAGTAATGATACTTCCTTCTGTTACCCCAAGCAAAACCAACAATTTTGGGACACTTAACTCCCAGAAGCTGAATATCGGGCAGCCTAGCAGCTTCAGCTTATCAACAGAAATAATGTAATTCTGTTGTAAATCTCCACACATAAATATTTTGAAAAACTTGATTCTCAGTGCGCTGTGAAGTCAGGAAAGTACATCTTCAAAAGTCTTGCCTCTTGGTTTTCACCATCCTTCTGCGTGTGTGTGTTTTTTAAACTGCACAAATGACTTAATTTACCTTCTTTTCCCTTTAATCCAACAAAATTTATTGAGAGCATCCTACTATGTTCTGAGGTTCACTGATAAAATAGATATGGGTCACTGTCCACATGAACGTTATGAAGGTCATCTGATCTTCCATTGAAGACTGCTTTCTTACCATAGCAGTCTGACTTGGTTTGGACCCGTTTTTTCAAATGCCTGAGGTGGTTTAGTTGAAAACTGATACACAGGTGTTTTTTGTTTTTTTAAACGAACAAGGCAATTTATTAACCCAGCTTTTTNGCCAAAGAATCTGAGACAGGCTCCAGGCTCTGAGCTAGCCGTCAGCACAGAGCCTTACGTGGGGCTCGAACCCATGAATCGTGAGATCATGACCTGAACCGAAGTCAAACACTCAACCGACTGAGCCACCCAGGCACCCCTAACCTAGCTTTTATTCTGATGATTCTAGGTGGAGGCTCCCACCTGTCTAGCAATTCTGTCCAGATATGTCTCATCCCTGGGGTGTCAGTTTGCAGCCCCCACCTTGGTCCTTTTCCATTGTTTTCAGCCTCTCTAGGGCTTGGAGGACCATGTGGGCCATGCTCTTGGCGGCTCTACTGAAATGGTTGGGCATGAACCCATTTATCTGAAGTTGCTGGTAGATGTTGGCCACAAAGCTGACCTCAGCACTGCCCCAGAGGTGCAGGTACTGTGCTGTTGAGGCAGCTTGTGTGTGGAACCAGTTTTCATTGCAGGGAGCAGGCTCTTTATGCTTGGCCAGCTTGACAGTGGCCACCCACTGAGGGGTTTTCAGCTCTCCAGACTTTTCGAGGAAAGGAGCCAGAGCTCTGACAAACTCCTGTTGGTTCACATCTTTTACAGAAACTCCAGGCATTGAGAGGCCTCCACGCTGCCAGCCAGGGGGCATTCTCCAGAAGCACAAGTCAGGCATTCTGCCTTCATTCTTGAAGATGTTTTTTCTGGATACAGAATTCTATATTGGAATCCAATTTCCACCTTCTTCTCAACACATTTAGGGTATCATTGCACTGACTACAGATTTGCATTTGATGCTACTTAGAGTCAGCACTTCTTTGAAGATAATCTGTTCGAAGGTTTTTCTCTTTGTCTTTTGTTTGCTTTAGTTTCATTATACCTATGTTTGGGTTTTTTGTTGTTGTTGTTGTTGTTTTGTTTTTACTTTGTATAGGAGTTGCTGAGTCACTTAAATCAATGCTGGAAAACAGTCCTTATGTCTTCAAATATTGTATCTGCTTCATTCATATTCATTCTCTCCTCTCTTCCCCTCCTGCCAGAATGCCCAAAAAAATTTAGGTTAAAATTTCTAACCAATCTTCCTTTTCTCTCAACAACTTGTATTTTCCACTTTTTCATCCCTTTGTGCTGAGCTTCCAGATAACATTTCTCAGTTCACAAATTCTTTAACTATGTCAAATACACTTCCAACATGTCTCCTAAGTTTTTCATTTTGGTTACTGAGGCTTTTTCTTATTGCTCTGAGTATTTCACTCAAATCTGCTATATCACTGCTTTTATAATTCCCTGTTTCTGGCAAATATTTGCAAGCTTCTTTATTAAAACAGTGAAATTATTTATAATCTATGTATAATAACAACAGTATCTGAAGTATTTAGGTGTCAGTGCTATTTTTTTTTTTTTAAGTTTATCATTATTTATTTTGAGAGACAGAGAGCAAGCAGGAGAAGGGCAGAGAGAGAGAGGGAGACAGACAGAATCCCAAGCAGGCTTCGTGGTGTCAGCACAGAGCCTAATGCAAGGCTCGAACCCACAAACCTGAGCCAAAATCAAGAGTTGGATACTTAACAGAACCACCCAGGCACATCAGTTCCTGCTCTTTCTTGCTGCAATTTGCTTATGGTGCTTTGTTTTCTTTTATGGTTGGTCATCTTTGTACGATGGATGCTCAATGGTTTTGAAAAGTTACCTGAAAGAGATTTTTGATGCCTAGAATTAAGGTGTCTTTCTTCAAAAAGTATATAAATTTGATTCTTCCAGGCACCTGGGGCAAAAATTTTCTTGGACTTCTTGCATTTTGTGACTTTGGCCAGTGATTCCACACAATGCTGGTACTGTTTTACAACCTTTGACAAACAGGTTCTCTTTCTTTTCTTATTCTCCTTTCTCCAATCTGTTCAGTACAACAGACCTCTCTGCAATCTTCTGCAGTAGGAAAAAGGCAGTGGATTTTTCCTTCTTCCTTAGGTTCCAGCTTGATATGGGAGACAATGTGTTAGGCTCAGAAACCTGGAAGTAATGACTTGCCCTTTGCCTCTGGATCCAACAAAATCTGAAGCTTAGTTTTCAACTGCTTTATCCAGATGGGAAAACGACTCAGGGTGGCCAGAGCTTTAAATACGTCTTTACCTTTTAGGTTCTTACCTTTTTTAGATTTTGGGTTGGCATGTTCCTTAATAGTTCTTTGATGCTGTAAAGAAGTTTTTGTACAATTCACCTAGTTTTTTAATTGTCTTCAGCTGAAGGGTTGGTCCAGATAAGCTGGTCCAACATTACAGAAATAAGAAAATCAACATTTTTAGGAAAAAATGAACCAAACATTTTCTAATGATATCCATAAAGTTTTTTGATAATGTTTTTGCCTTTTTTTAAAAGGAAAATGTGGAACAGAGATATCATATAGCCTGGCAAATTCCACTCCTAGGGAGATACCCAAAAGAAATGAAAACATGCCCAAATAAAAACTTGCACAAAAATTTCATAGCTACACTTTTATAACAGAAAGTGGAAACAATCCAATGTCCATCAACTGATGACTGAATAAACAAAATGTGGTATTTCCATACAATGGAATATTATTCAGCCATGGAATGAAGTACTAATACATGCTAAAAAATGGACAAACCTTGAAAATATTATGCTAAATGGAAGAAGCCAGACGCAAAAGAGAACATATTATATAATCCCATTTATATGAAATACCCAGAATAGGCAAATCCATAGACAACAGAAAAAAGCTTAGTGGCTGCCAGTATGAGGAGAGTTGGGAAATGACTGCTACTGGGTACCAAGTTTCTTTTTGGGTCGATGAAAATGTTCTGGAATTAGTGTTCACAGTTGTATGAACTTGTGACTATATTAAAAACCACTAATGTATAATTTTAAATGGTGAATGTTATGGTCTGTAAATTGTTATCTCAATAAAAAGAACAGAAAAAATGTTAATCTCAGGTTTCTTTTTTTTTTTTAATTTTTTTTTAATGTTTTATTTATTTCTAGAAGAGAGAGAGAGAGAGAAACAGCGTGAGCAGGGGAGGGTCAGAGAGAGAGGGAGTCACAGAATGAAACAGGCTCCAGGCTCTGAGCTGGCAGTCAGCACAGAGCCTGACGCGGGGCTCGAACCCACGAACCGCGAGATCATGACCCAAGCGAAAGTCAGACGCTTAACCGACTAAGCCACCCAGGCGCCCCTCAGGTTTCTCTTAATACCCACTGTGGTACCCACTACCTACACTAAGTTACCTCACGGAACATTCAATTTCACAGGACAGTGAAAGATTTGGGGGCAATGCTTTATACAGATACCAGGCAATGTGAATGCACTTTATGCAGGTTACAGAAAATGCTATAAATCTTTACTGTGATTATGAATAATCTCACTGGAATTTATACCTATGGAGTCCTATATCCAGATATATTATGATAATCAGTGAACAGAACTACATGACATAAAAGCCAAGAGAATCTATGAAAACAGCTTTCTTTTATACCCTAAAAGAAACTAGCAAAATAATACAACCTCCCCCTCTCTGAATAATTTTCTTTTATATATAGCAGCCACTTATTCAGATGAACATAAGCAATGAATGCTCTCTTAAAAAAAAAAAAAAAAAAAAAAAAGACCAAAAAACCCTTCTATGATTAAACAATATGGTCTGCTCCACCACAATATGTTTGGGAATGTAAATTAGGTGATATGAAACTGGTAAATAGGGAATGGTGTCAGAATAATAAAGAAGTCACTCTGGTGCACTGGATTTTTCCTAGGCCAGAGGCACTAGGAAAGTTGGAACAAAAGTATAATGTTTAGCAGGAAAGGATAAAGACCTCCAGACAGCAGGAGTGTGATGTGCATTATAAGAAAATTGAAAAGGAGGACTTACCAGGAGCACTCCCAGCCCTGCTGCAGGTGGTAGTATTTCCCATGCTCACTTAAATGGCAACCCTTCACCCTCCACTGCTCATCGCTACGCTGCCATTGGCACTGTCCTTTGACCCACTATCTCCATCCTAATTAAAGTGTTGCCAGTGTTTCTTCAAGTAATTCTGTGCATTTATAATACCTACTGTGATAGCCACTAACTACACACTAAGTTACCTCACTGAGCAGTTCCAGCTCTCTTTTAAATTGCTGGTTATTTTTTAGTTTGTGTTGCTTAGAACACAAAATTGCACAGGTTTTAGAGTTTGTGAGGCTTTCCAGGAACACATAAACAGCTAATTACTGCAGAAGCACCTGTACTTTTTTAAGTCTGTTTACTTCTGTAAAGGTTGGAAATACTACATGCTAGGAATCAATGTTGAAGATGAGGCAATACAGAGATAAAGGCATTATTTCCAGTGTTACAAAGTGAAGAGAATTACATCCCCTTCATTCCTGAACTTTATTTCCATGTAAACATACTCTGTTTTTTGTCCCTATAGCTCTGGGTAACATCTAACGATGTTTTAAGAATATCATAAATTAGTTACCACTGAAGTAAGCAACACTGCTTGTAGTTTAATTTTATAGGTCATTATTAAGCTGTGTGCTGTATCTTCGGGAATCCACTGGGAAGAATAGTAATGATCTTTAGCAAAGACTAGCCTCAGAAGTTCCACAGTCTTCAGAGGTAGATCCACGGTCTTCAAGAAAACATTATTTAAGTTGTGGTTTTGTCACTGCATACTCTTAAGACCTTGGATAAGCCTTTTGCTTTGTCTGACTCCCGCTTTCTTACCATTTAAATAAAGTACAGAACTAGATCAGGGTTTCCAAACCTTCTTATAACACATAAACTCCTTTTCACAGTAATTTTGGTCATTTTTTTCATAATAATAATGAAGTGATTTTAAGTAGAAATACTCAAATTGTTGCATTAAAGGAGATCATATTATAAAGATTTATAAAAAAATACTTGAGCACATTCACGTTATGATTAAATTCTAAATATTTCCTTCTTTACATATGATGTGCTCTTAAATTTCTTACAGATCACTTGAGAAAAAGTATGACATGTCAATATATTATCATCTTTAGAACAAAGACTTAACCCCCACTTTAATCACCCTTCCCCATTCAAACCAAGTGGGATAGCATTCCTCTTCATAAAATCTCAACATTACTAAAGACTTATCATAATTAAAAGATGGGATCTCAGTCTATTTTTAAAAGCTATAAACATCTTTTAAAATGCTGATAAATCTGCTGCCAGATTAGTATTCTTGTAATAGCTGTCTGAGTACCCAAACTTCTGAACACCACCAAGGGTTGCCCAATGTCCATGAGGCAAATGTCAAATGCCACAGACTGGTATTCAAGAAACTCTATCAACTACACCCGATCTGTCTGTTCCTCACCTTTATAACTCATATATACAAATTATTCTACAAAAATGTGTATAATGTATAGTAAACACTGAGGTTTATTTTTTTGGTATGTATACCCAGTTTTTCTAGCACTGTCTTTTGTTAAAAAGTTTCCTTTTCACATTGATTTCCCTGAGCACTTTTGTCAAACATCAATTATCCATAAGGATATGGTCTGTTTCTGAGCTCGGTGTTCCATTCCACTGAGCTACATGTCTGTCCCTGTTCAAGTGCAACTTCCTGGATTACTGCAGCTTTAGAGTACGTCTTAGAGGTGGAGCATCAGGCTAGCACAAGCCAGCAAGCACTCTCCACTTCCTCCCCACCATGATTGGTGTACTTCAGTGAGGAGTTTGGAGGCGTGTCATCTACACCTGTATAATGGAATTAACTTTAGAACATTTGTTGGCAACTCTAAGAAACAACTGATCTCTAATGCTTTATATTGGTGCCTCTATATATGGTAGCCACTAGCCACATGTGGTTACTTAATTAAAGTTAAAAATACAGTTCCTCAGTTATATTAGTTATACTTCAAATGCTCAACAGCTACTGGACGGCACGGATATAGAACATTTCCATCACCACAAAAAGCTCTACTGGATAATGCTGCCATCGATGATGCTATGTGCAGATGTAAGGGCAGAAGCTGCCACTGTCAACATGATGAAGTCGGCATCAGGACAAAGCTGAAGGCTTGAGGCTCTCCACTTCAAGAGAGCACAGCCTCATCTCTACCACACTGCTGGACTTTGTTGTTATGTGATATATAACAAGTACCCCTATTTTAAAGAGGAGTCTCAATCACGTCTTTTGTTGCTTGCAATCAGAAACCACCTAATATAAAACAGTTTGCAAAATGCTAACACATACATTATTTTAATTGATCCTTTAACTCTACAAGGTTTAGAACTTTAATACTAGTCTCCTTCCCTATTAAACAGGTACCATAAACATTCAATAAAATAACTGATTAGTATAGCCAAGAAATGCTAATTATAATACTATAGAAACTTATTTTGAACTATAGTAAGTGAAATATCAAATAACAGAATTTGAGAATTATAACATCTTTCACAAGATGTTATAAATCCCTAATGCCTAAATCCCCACCTAAATGCTTATTTTCTACTGTCTTACAATAACTGATAGATTTTTTTATACTCCCAGTTACAGAACAATTTTTAAAAACTTAATGCAACTATACAATTATGGAAAACAGCACTAAAATATTTAAATTATATCATATTATGGAACAATCCTATATGAATACTGGTTGCATAAAAAAGCAAGCTGGTTTTTAAAAATCCTGTACAGGGGCGCCTGTGTAGCTCAATCGGTTGAGCATCCGGCTTCAGCTCAGGTCATGATCTCACCATCCGTGGGTTTGAGCCCCCAGTCGGGCTCTGTGCTGGCAGCTCAGAGCCTGGAGCCTGTTTGGATTCTGTGTCCCCCTCTCTCTCTGACCCTCCCCTGCTCACGCGCTCTCTCTCAAAAATAAATAAAACATTAAAAAAAATTTTTTTTAATCCTGTACAAATACTAGTTGCTATTTCTGAGTTTTTTTGCAGAACATAAATATTTCTGAGGTTTACAAGACAGATTTTGGAAATAACAACTCAAGTCCAGAAATTACCACAAAATAACAAACCAGTTATAAGAAAAGAACATTCCTATAAAAACAAAGCATGACAGAAAATATTCTCCACTGAATTACAAGAGGTATATTCCAGGAGCATGTGGGTGGCTCAGTCAGTTAAGCATCTGACTTATGCTCAGGTCATGACCTCACGGTTCATGAGTTCAAGCACCGCGTCTGGTTCTGTGCTGACAGTTCAGAGCCTGGAGCGTGCTTCGGATTCTGTATTTCCCTCTCTCTCTCTCTGCCCTTCCCCTGCTCATACTCTGTCTCGCTCTCTCAAAAATACACATTAAAAAAATTTTGTTTAATTAAAAAAAAGTAAGAGGTAAATTCCACTATGAATTCAAACTATGCTTTATTAAGTCTCAAATGTGTAGCTTGTTTACTACCAAGTTTCAAAAATTCCTAATATTTAAAATTTTTTTTTTTAATGTTTTATTTATTTCTAGGAGAGAGAGTATGAGCAGGGGAGGGTCAGAGAGAGAGGGAGTCACAGACTCTGAAACAGGCTCCAGGCTCTGAGCTGGCAGTCAGCAGAGAGCCCGACGCGGGGCTCGAACCCACAAACCGCGAGATCATGACCTAAGCGAAAGTCGGACGCTTAACCAACTAAGCCACCCAGGCGCCCCTAAAAATTCCTAATATTTAAAAACCAATCTTAAAAGTTTATTTTCTGATCTTTCACTGCTAATCAATTAAAGTAAGAACTTATAGGAAATATTCTTTGAATAAAGAAATATAATCATATATCAATGTGCTTGCACACATGATATTCTTCATAGAATATCCTTAGGATAACACGAGTATCAAAACACATATCAAAAACTGAATCGGTTCACAAATCAACCTACCAAACAAAACCTACATATAAGGTATGTTTACTTTTCCAAAATATAAGAGGTTCACACTAGCATCTGGAATGGTTTGCAGGTCAAGCACTGACTGTAACTGTAAATTCAAAAGTAGGGTTATGACCAATCTGTGCTAAGAGGATACCTCTCTTTCTTGAGACTTTAGATCCTTAGAGTTTCTCTCAAAACTGAGCTACAAAAATGATTTCAAAATAAAAATGAAAACTATACAGTTGTCTCAATTTTAAGGAATTACATGTTTGAATGACCTAGTTTAAGAACACTGCACACTTGCATTTGCTACCTCTTTTTAAGAAAAATATCACTTATGCTACATATATATCTCACTTCACAAAGGCACACACAGAACATTCTTAAACATGGCAAGTACCCTGCATCTTTTGCACTAAATACGCTTCTAGCTCTAATAGCAATTAATATAACATTTATATACTAAATGATTACTACGTGGTGGGAAACATCAAAACCTTGGGATTCTAAGTGTCTTGAATCTACACTGAAATATATCCAACAAAGGAACTTCTGTAGGAAGAGGATAAAATAGTCAACACGTCATCTTTTTAGGAAAACGGCAGAAATAAGGTCAGTTATTCCCAATGTCTAACACGACACCTTGTACATGGTATAAATATCCGTATAATAAATTAAAAGTGTAAAAATAATGCATTATATCCAATATTTTTACCCTTTTCCTCCTCCCTTCTTTCAACCCCTTTCAAAAAAATTACAGTGCAAGTTGAATACAATGTATTGCTTGGGAAGTGCAAGATAGTCAGTAAAACCTAGAAAGCTCTTTCAATAGCTATCCAAGCCTTCAGGATCTGGCTTACTTCCCAGGTCATAGCTATTTGCACTATTCATGCCATACTAATACAGCTACACTTAGTTGATTTTAACTCCATAAAATAACTGTGCTAGGTTTCATTTCCTAATTTCCACGTAAATTGCACCTCTGAGCCAGAATACCTTTCTTCTACCCCCCCTTTCCCTCTCCACCCCTGTCCTTTAAAGGACTAAGACAATGGTTTCACCTGTAGAGGAAGCTTTCTGTGACCACTCCTCCAATCCTCTGTACCCTCCTCCCTCCCCTTTTTCTCACTGGCCAAAATTACAGCTAATGTAGCAAAGAACTTCCAGATGAGAAAGAACAACTTATCTGATTGCAACTACTAAAACACGCAATCCCGGACACAGAGACACATAAAAAGGATATACAGGTATTCATCAATAAACACAAGAAATGCATTACAGAAATGTAAGCTATATTATAAAGTGATATATATCACCCCTTTCCCCCATGAACTCCCATTTATGTATCAACAACTTCAGTCTCTGATGGACAAAAATCTGACCGCAAGAAAATAAAAATCACACGCAGAGATGCACAATTCCTTAAAAAGCACGTAATGAAAACCAGTAACTATATGATAAATAATAATATTCAAATACACATTAAAAATAAACATAGTAAAACTGAAACTTCAAGAGCTATGGTGACTGCAGTGTGAGGTGATGGGGCAGGACATGTGAGGAGAGGAGGAGGGCCATGAGGATTGCGTGCCTCACCCTGTGAATCACCATCCTGCTGCTTCAGGCTCTGTTAGGAATAAAAGAGCAGGGCAGGGGGCTGGAGGCGGAGGGAAGCTTTGTCTTGTCTTCAGATGTCTCATTATTTTTTTCCCTTTCCCTGCCGCTCCACTGCAGCCCTGTAAAACATGAGGCAAGCCTCTTAAACACTCCCTGTCTGTTCCATTCCTCATGGGTAACATGGGGAGAAAAAAACCTGATTGGCTCAATAAGGTTCTATGAGAATATTATAATACTGTCAGAAACCCTAAGCATAATCGTGCCTCCAGTTCTAGAAGGTCAGCCCTAGATGATCTCAGGAGACAAAATTCATTTATCTTTCTGTTTTGTTCAACTGAACAAATCCATCGCCCACACATCACCACCAACCCCCTAAACACATTCAAAGAAGCACATATGTAGAACCATGTAGGAATGCATTGAAAGGTAAGCCATTAGAAATGTGTTCCTTAGTTTGCAATTCACACCAGAATCAGTGTGTTGTTTTGAACTGCTTTTTAGAAGGCCTTAAAAGTTAGTTTGTGCTTGCTCACTGCTTGAAATTCTTTCAGAGGATATTCTTGGGAATAAAAATTTTTACTGCCAAGAGACTCTATGTTAACTTGAAGATTTTAGTCTCACTCAACTTAGGACAAGTTAATAGAAATCAATACAATATTGCCTAGGCCTCTTCTCCAAAGTTTCTGACTCGGTAGGTGTGAAATGGGGCCCAAGAACTCAGATTTCTAACAAGTGCTCTGGTGATGCTGCTGCTTCTGCTGGTCAGGGTACCACACCCCGAGAGCCACTGATTCTATTCTAAATAATGGGTTCCTGCTCTGCCTTTTACTACCAGCTCTTTTTATTTAATAATCGATAGATTCATCTTGTGTTCCCTATCGTCCTCTAAGATATTAATGACTTCTAAATTCCTTTGCAATCTGAAGCAGGCAGGGATTATTGAGACCAGAAAAAAGCAGATTTTCTCATTCTTTAGAATCCAAATTATTGTCATCTTACTTCATTTACCACTGTGCCTCAAATTCCTCATCTGTGAAACAGGGACAATAAGAGACCTCAATCAGATAAAATAAATAAAAGCCCTTGGAAGAGTATCAGGTTATATTAGCAACTTGATAAGTGTCATCACTTAATCTTACTGCAATTAATCTCACTAATTTTGTTTATTATTGAGGAAAACTTATTCACATTTGCTACAGGTTGAATATTACTGATTTATATAGAAAATCGTATCCATTTATGGTGAAATGTTCCAGAGCTCCAATGGGTTCAGTACACTGGGGAGGAGTGGGAGGTCATAATGTCAAAGACTGAGGTTCTAATCCCAGTTCTGCCACTAAACCTACATGACTCTGGGCAAGTCATTTAATGGAGTCTCAATTTCCACTTCTGAAAAAGCTTGCCCTAGATATGAGGATAAATGAGATAATGTAAGTGGATTTTTATTTTTCTTTAGTACCACAGTATTCCCGTCATGAGGAAAATGCCTCTATCTGAGTACAGTTTATAAGATATTAACTAGAGAGATAAATGGCCATGGTCTCTTACATCCTTAAATGACAGCACAATGATCTGAATTATCACATAAGCTATGTACTGAATATTCTCCGATACCACCAACTCATAACTATTTTTATATATTACATGCCAGAATATTTAGGATTTCAAACATTTTTGTAAAGTGAGAGAAAAAAACGGATACAAAAGTAATCTCAGGCATCTATTGTGTAGCAGCTGCTGAAATCCCCACTTCACAGCTTTAGCATAATTTTTATTCTGATGCAGAACCCTTCTATTGGTCCTAGGCTTTTATTTAGTATAAACATAATGTACACACACACACAAACACACACACACAGATGTGTGTGAAATAATGGTAACTAACTGGTGATTTTCATGACTAGTTTCTAATATTTAAGATAAATCCAATGTTCTTAAAAAACTGCATACAACAGTTGACAGTTGACTAAAAACTTAATTTAGTAAAAAGAAAATATGGGGGTTATAACAGTGTCTCTATACATTTCAATTAAATTACTACTTTTTGTAGGCCCAAACAAAACTGGGCCACATATAAGCATTTTAAATCAATGCTTAATAATATGGAAAGATACAATACAGATCTCTGATGACGTTGGTACAGAATGTCTCCTACTGAAATCTAGGAAATAAAGTAGTGAAACTCATTTTTTGTAAGGAATATATTCCTAAAAAGCAGTGTATAATAAGCATTTTCAAATAAGATGCCATTAACGCAGCAACAATACTCTCCATTTCAAAGAAGTCCAGTTATAAAGTCTTGTAATATTTCTTTATGACAATCTCCTAATTTACTAATGTCTAAGTTTCTACTTTCATTTATTGAGCTTTCTCAATGTAGGAGATATACACATTCTACAGGACCCTGGAGACTTTAAAAGGCCTAAATACAATTTAAAATATGCTTTTGATATTTTTAAAAAAGCTACATAGAAATTATTTTTTATCAACTGTACTTGTTAAAATTGATTAAAATTTTTTTTAAAAAACTAGTTTTAAGATACAGATAATATGAAACAAGGGACAGCAAAGACAGAACACCATTCTATAGATAGGTTTCTGGTATCTGTAGTTAAAATCAAAAGGTAGATAAATCTGAGCCCCATGTCTTCCTATCTGTTTGTCATCACAATATTCAAATACCAACTATTGTTAATGTATTTATTCCATTGTGCTCCCAGAAAACATACTAGATCTAATTCCAAAGGCATAATACATGTGTATTCTTGCAGATGCAGTGTTTAGAAATATGGGGGAACGTAAAATCCTACTGATCTTAAGGACTAACTTATATGCAACAGGAAACAGTAAATTCAGGTTAGAGGGCTTATAAAGGTTATTCTCGAAGTCTTCAGTTAGTCTCACTATGGACCAAGTGCATTAGGAAACACTCTAATGTGAATTGCTTATAGCTGTTTATGTCTCCACTTACTGCTGATGAAGTCACAAGAGACACCTTTTATACACATCCAGAACATCACACCAACTTGCCTGACGTTTACAGATATAAAATCTTCAGTTGGTACAAGTGTGTCTAAGTGGCTTACAAAACAATGGGTAGAAAGAACAGTCTTGGGCCTGAATTAGAAATGTCTAAAAAATACTTATAATGGTAGTCTATAAATATCTTTAAATGAGATATTTGTAAGTCTAACCCATAGGAAACTCTTTATGTATTTGTCATTAGTCTGGTCCTGTAAACTTAGTTTGTTTACAATTTTGTAGCTACATTCGTATAAGCTGTTACCACCACTGATAAAAGGAACTCAGATGTGTATATACTTCTAAAAAGGATGTAGTTGCACTACCCTTTTGTGTGAAAGCAAGAATATCTAGGGTAACCACCACTGTCTTATAATGAAGGTTAATTCAGTAAACTTAACATGCAAGGTAAATTAAGCTTTATAATTTATCCTACCAACAAATTAATAGCTTATAGTAAGCCAATGTGTCATCTAACCATTGTATTTACAGAATTCTGAACTTCATAAAGAACTACTGGTAATATTCATGTTCACTTATATCTAAGAAATTGAGTTAAAAAGAAAACATCAAAATCCCAATTGATAATTGACCTGCAAAAGTTTTCCTTTGTACTGAGTAAATTGTAATAGAGGCTGCTAAAAAAATGTTTGGGATTTACTCTCTTACACTTTGACTGCTGACCACAACAGAGGTGAAGACTGAGGTAGTCTGAAAGTTCTGTGAGGATTAAATCAGACTATATTCTTCATATTCTCTAAGGAAGGAAGCTTTAGGCTGTGTGGAGCACCCTCAACTTCCAGGGGCCAAGACCAACAACTGCTGCAATGAAAGAGCAGAGTAGTTAGGGTCAAGGGGATGGCTGCCTTCTACGGTGAAACTAGCTTGCATATCTATCTGTTGGCATTATAAAAGTCAACTCTATTTCTTTGAATTAGGCAGTAGAGCTTTTGATAACATATGGAGATTTTTAAAATAAGATGTTGTTTTAAATCAAACATACCAGGGATACTCTCCATTTCAAGGAAATCCAGTTATGAAGTCTCTGATAAGGTTACCCAAATAAGGATCCTCTAAAGTATAAAATTACAATTCAAAATGCATTATGATATATAATAGGGAAAGAGTCTACTGACTTGTATTGCACATGAGTGATTAGATATACCACAAATGCTAAATAATATAAAGTAACTTACAACTGATATAAACATAATTGGTTTGGCTAAAATGTTATCATGGAGTTTAACTGAAATGATCAACAAAAGCAAAATCAAAAGCATCATACACATTTCAGGGGATGTTGACAGCAGTGAGCCATTTAAATAAAACTGTGGGCAACAAGCACAAAGATGGGTTGTAGCTGTGACTACATGATGTTTTTACTTCTCACTGCAAACAATTAACTAACTGCTAAAAAGTAAAGAAGTGGGGTTTTTTTTTTATTATAAGTAGATTTTTTTTTTTTTTGCAGTAACAAACTAAATCAATTACTGCCCCAAAAAGAATGGTTACAGTAGCGAAATACGATACAGGTGAAATGTAGAATGCATTTAATCTGTAGAGGCAAGTAAACTAGATTCCTACAAAATAAGGTATCTTTATCTTAATTAGTCAAATAAAATCTAGATTAGGACTTTATTTCTTCTTTTATAGTTTTGCATCATTTCACGTGGTTTCAGTATTTTCACCAAGGAAATCCCTAATTTACTGGAATTCTTATATTACAAGAGTAAGCCAAAGTATGCATCTTTTTAAGTAGTAGGGAAAAAGATTCCCTTTTGAGTAAAAATGAAACAAAATCTCTCAGTGTAACAAAAATGACAAAAGTATAAAGCTAATTTAGAATGTCATTAAAAATATATACGGAAAGTTAACTTTTAACTTTTATAAAAAGATGTTGCAGCAGCAAAGAATAAAAGGGGAAAGCATACTAATTCTCCTTTTGAAGGTTTTGTTTTAAAAACACTATTTCTGAATAAGATGGAAATAATTCCAAAATTTTTTTTTGTTTTCATTTTAATTAGGTCAGCAGAATTATGAGAGATACTGAAGGACAGTGGATAAGGAGAAAAGAAATTAAGCCATCTTCCCCCCACAACTAAAGCACTACTGACAAAACAAATATCATTTACATCATTTTCTTCCACTTCATTAGTGTTTAAAGCTGTGGGTAGTCACTGACATAATGAAATGATTAAGACATATTAAAACTGTAACTTCATACTATCCCAAGTGATATAGTTCATAATACTAACTTTAAAACTCACACAAGTAATCACAGATAAAATGTTATACTGCTGTATATAACACAACAGCCTAGCTTATTTTGTCTCAATAAATAGGATATGTGTATGGCATAAGTGGGTCATTACATAGCAATAATTAGATCCTCTAAGAAATGATTCAGAGGGAAAAAGATATATATCATACATAACTATAGCAATAATCACATCATCCCAAGAAATGAATCAGAGAAAAATAAATAAATTATATATATAAACTGATTTATAATTTGGATGTGAAAAGTAATCTGACAGGTAAGGTTATTAAATGGAAGATTTCATTCTAACTCTGTGATTCAGGCATACTAGAGATATGTGTTACCTCAACAATATCCGAGTTGGTTCTGCTTTCGTGAGGTTCGTTATATTCTGTATACTTGAGAAGAACTTTGTCCATGTCAGTGCTGGCATACTGAAACAGTTTGTTAGAGCTGTTGAAAATGATGAGTGCTATTTCACAGTCACAGAGCACACTAAGTTCATAGGCTTTCTTCATTAATCCAAACTTTCTCTTTGTAAAAGTGACCTAGACAATCAAAGAAAAAAAGGTGTATTTTTAGTAAAAGTATTAGCAGTACCAGAATGCAGGCTACCTAAAGATAAGTCCTCTTTTAACACTGAGTCAGATTCCAAGATGAAAAAGGTTCCTAGCCTCACACTCCACATGAGCCTCTACTCCCCCATGTGCCACAAGACTACAGTCCTACATTTAACTTCTATCTCCCAACAGTGCAGTCTCCTGAGTAGATTTGCCTTTATTTATCCTTAGCTGCCAGTCTGCTGCAGAAGGCAAAGAACCAGTGGACACAGCTGATCGCTGGCCCCTTATCATCCCCAATGTTTAAAATTCCCCAATGTCCTCAAATTCTTCTTTGAATATTTCTTCCAGTTTCTACCTGGAACCACTCACCTTAAGTCCTCTCAAATAGAGACCAATTTTTGTTTTTTAAAATATTATATCTGCTATGTCCAAGAGCCTGAAAGATATATCCTTTTTGCTCCCTTCTCTGTCTTACAAATTATTTCTCCTTCCTTCTCCTTCAAAAACTTCAGATACTTTGAAGTTGACACCATGAAATTTATACTACCAAATAATTCTCCTTGTAATGGGCACCAAATGACCCCCTTAGGCACTGATAACTATCATCTGATACTTCTCTTTCTAACCCTACTTTTATCTCCGGTGACTTCAGTATCTGTGTAAAAAAATCACTGCAAAAACATCTCCCAACTCCAAACGATCCACTTCTACCACATGTCAAGAACCCACTCCTACTGCTATACCTTTACCTCTGCCATCACCAATAATCACCTCTAAAATCTCAACTTCATGTATTCCATTTTGCCTCCTATCTAGCTCTTCTATTTTGTGTCATTTCTCCAGAAATTCTTTAACCTTTATCCAGTCCTCTAATCCATTTACCTCACCACTTTGTTACGTCTATTCTCATGTCCTTTCTTCCCTCTCTAGATTTCATGGTCCATCACTACTTTCACTCCCTTAAAAACACACTTACTTTACCCTTCTCTCATGAACATACTTGCTTGGCACAGCCCCAACCAGGAACTAACCCCCATACATATACCAATTATCCCTACATCTTTATCCAAGTAGCTGACAACTACTGGGAACACACAGGCAAGACACACACACACACACACACACTCTGGTGTTTCTAAACTCATGACCATATCTCAACTGACACTCAACACTGCCTAACCATCATTACTTGGTTTATTTGTCTCTCATTAGCCCATTCTCCAAGTCAACTATTTCCCACGTTCTCTCTCTCAAATCCACTCTCTGCTCATAACTTTGCCTCAAGCCTCTATTTATCAGACTGCCTGTAAGCTTCAGACTTGGGCTCCCTTCTCCTCTTTACCCTCACAGTCCTTGCCAAGTGACTGCATCCAGTTCAATGATTTTAAAAACTAATATGCTCTTTCCACATTCTTCTCCTTTTCAGCACATGGCACCACCTCCCATTCACACAAAACCAAAAAACATGTAAGGGTTATCCTTGATCCCTCTTATTCCAATAATCTGCACTATCCAATCCATCAGCAAATTGTGGCAACTCCACCTCTAAGACACATCTCAAATCTATTCACACCACTACCACCCTGGGCCAAATTATATCACCTCGCATATATATTACTGCTATAATTATCATATTGAACTTCCTGCTTCAACTATTGTACTCTACAATATATGTGCCACATACCTGCTCAAGTGATATTTTTGAAACATAAATCAAATTATGTAAGTAGAAATTCAGAACTTTTCACTGCACTAAAAGTAATACCCAAATTCACTAAGCAAACAAAGTTAATTACTGGCCTCAAATTCTCTATCTAAAGTTATTTCCCTTCACTCCCCTCTACAACCATTAAACTTCACTGATGTGTGTGTATGTACATATGTGCGCACATGTATCTTTCTTACCCAGCTACTTTCCTCCTTAGGAATTTTGTTATTTTCCCTATCTGTGGAACATACTTCACACTACATGTTCCTAATGGTTCCTTTCCTCACCTTTTGAAAATAAATCTCTTATCAGTATTTAATGTTTAAAAAACTCCTTACAATATAAACACACAAATATATTAATTTTATATAAATGTATATATATGGAATATAATGTTTTATGCTTACCTCCCTACTTTTCCTTGCACCAACATAAGCCCCTTAACCAATGCTTCTGATTTAGTATTTTTCATTCTATATTTTTGTACAAGATCGCATAACCATATTCTCACACACACACACACACACATACACATACACACACACAGAAGTGATTTTGTTAGCCATTTTATAAAACTGAGACTCTATCAATACTCTTTATTTCACTCATTCAACCACACCTTGTGGATATTCCTCTAAGTCAAATGGTATACTAAAGTATCCTTTTAAATAACTTAATAATTTTTTCATATAAATATTACAACTGTTTTGCTAGTATGAAGATATAAAACTCTCATTTCTTTAATATGGATTTTCCTAACTAGTAGTGATTAGACATCTTTTTCTTGTATTTGTTGTTATTTGAGATTTGCTTTCTCCAATCTATCTTTTGATCATTTTTGTATTCTGTGATGTGCTTTTTACTTATCTAAGTAAAAGCTCCTTGTACAGATATATTAACTATATTTTACAAATACCTTCCCAAATTTCTCATTTATATAGTAACTTTGTTTACATAATAATTGTCATTAAAAAGTTTTAAATTTTTATTACTGATTACAATATCGTGTCTCAGAATCCTGGCATTATATTATACCACCATAAGAATATAATGAATATAAGAATACCATTATTAAAGTTTACTCTTTTAAAAATATTGAACTTGATATCATATATGTCTTGCAATGCACCTATATGTACTTGCTGCACTAAAACACTGAATTTACCAAAGTTTAGTCAGAAATGCTTTTCCAGGGGCACATGGATGACTCAGTCAGGTAAGTGTCTGACTTTGGCTCAAGTCATGATCTCACAGTTCTTGAGTTCAAGCCCCACATCAGACAGTGCTGTCAGTGCAGAGCCCGCTTCAGATCCTCTGTCCCTCTCTCTCTCTCTGCCCCTCTCCTGCTTGTGCTCTCAAAAAGAAAAAAAAACATTAAAAAAATATTTTTCCAAACTTCCACTACTGAAGAGGAAGAAAATGACAATCAGCAAAGCAAAGCAAAGCATTGATTCCAAGAATAATCCTTACTCTAGTCAAAGACTTTCAAATTAAGTTGAGTTCTGAACAAGTCAGCATTAAGACCAAGACAAGTAATGCTGCTTCACAGTATCCATTAAGATGATGGAAATCTATAGTTCACTATAAGTAAAAAGAGGAAGCAAGTCCCTGTTTTCCTTTCCAAAAATACTTACTGAAAAGCATTTCTTCTAAGTTATCAACCAGAAAGAGCTCGAGATGAAAAAAGGAGTTAGTAGAGGAAGGGATTCAATTTATAATAATCTCTATTCCTCCAACTTACTCCAGACCAAAAAGAGTTTTTCAGAAAAATGTGCATAAGAATACACTTAAACTTCAATGACACCAAAAACATAACATTGAAAACTATACTATATTGCACTTTCAACTTTTTGAATAAAATCTTTTTTCATCTATCGATAGTACTTAAGTCGATTTTTTAAACACCCTGGTTTACTGCTAACAACTTATATGAGAATAATAATATAAAATTAACTTTATATTCTTATAAATTCTGTCATCCTCTTATTATTTTAGATTTCAAACTTACAGAAAATTTTCAATAAGTAGTACAAAATTTTCCATGTATCTTCAACCAAACCCCCAACTGTTAACATTTTACCATGTTTGCCTTCCCTAAATAAACACATACACACAATTTTTTTTCTGAATTCTTTAAACTAAGATAGAGGTTATAAAGTTGTTTTACCCCTAAATACTTTCTTAAAAACAAGGACAAATACAATTATGAAAATCAGAAAATAAGGATATAGCACTATTATCTATTTTACAAACTTTATTCAAGTTTCTCAATTATCCCACTATTTTATTTTATAGGGGAAAAAAAATCTTTTTTCCCTGGCTGCAGGTTCCAATTCAGGATTCGATGTTGCATTCAACTGCATCCTCTTTAATCTGAAATATTTCCTCAGTCTGTCTTTCAAGACCTTGGCACTTTTGCAGAACACAGGCTATTTATATTGCCATATGTCTTTCAATTTGACTTCAATGTTTCTTTCTGATTGTTTAGACTGCATTTTAACAGCTAAGAAGTGATATTCTTTCCACAATATGTCATGTGAAAATGCACGTGACATCTATTTGCCCCATAACTAGTATTGTTAACTTGGTTAAAATAGTGTCTGCCACATTTTCCCCTGCAAAGTTACTATTTTTTCCCTTTATAATTAATAAGTATCTTATAAAAATTTCCACGTAAATATATTGTTCACTTATCAAACTTTAACAAACTGACTAGCATCTATTCATGATTCTTGCCTAGGAGATTATTACAGTGGTGGTTGTCAAATGGGGATTTTTCTCATTTCATAATACACTGTATCTATATTTACTACTAGTTGTATTTTATTGTAAGACAGTTTTCTTTTCCTCCATTTACCCATTCATTCATTCACAACTGTATCAACTCATAGGTTATTCTATTCTATGAGTTATAATGAGTTTATTTCTTTTGATGGTCTTTGATTTTACCAGCAAGAGATCCACTACACTGGCTCCTTTGTCCACCTGACATGTTCCCAATATGTTTTGAACTTGCTGGCAGTGAGATATTCCAGGTTCATCCTGTTCTTTCCCTACCCCAGCCCTAGATGCCGCCATTTCTTCAACGAACTGATTCTTATGGTAGAGAATTATATTTAGAAAGGAAGACTTGGATGGTAAGTTACTTGGGTGTTATGGTGTCTAGGCCCCTTTGCAGATAGAGCTAGAAAACATACGTGTACACACACCCCAACCTCAACATCTCTTAGTATTTTAATCAAAGTATGTTAAGACNGAGGACACTTGTGGGGATGAGCACTGAGTGTTATATGGAAACTAATTTGACAATAAACTATTAAAAAAAAAAAAAAACAAAGTATGTTAAGACCCACAATTCTTCCAATTCCACCAGCAGGTCTATAACACAGGGTTTATTTTAGCCTTCCCACTTTCCATAGCTCTAAGTCCCCTCACTGACAGTAAGAATCCCAGCTTTCATTACCCTTAGTACATCTGTTTATTTGCTCAATCTCAGAACAAACCTGAAGTTGTTTTTAGAGTGCTAACCCACACTGTGAAACATTAAGTCTACAAACTAGAGACAAAAGACACAGTGTAAAGGACTGAGTCAAGAGATAAACCCATACATAATTTTGTTAGAAACTATTGAATACTACCACTCCTAAATGGTTCTACAAATGTGTATTCTCATCGGCAATATTTAGGAGTGCCTACTTCTTCACAACTTGGCTAACACTTTCATTAATACAAGTGTTTACGGTGGGGCACCTTGGTGGTTCAGTCGGTTAAAGGTCCAACTCTTGATTTCGGTTCAGGTCATGAACTCACGGTTTGTGAGATGGAGCCCTATTGTTGAGCTCTTTGCAGATTACATGGAGCCTGCTTGGGAGTCTTCTTTCTCTGCCTCTCCCTCACTTGCATATGCTCACTCATAAATAAATCTCTCAAAAATAAATCAATTTTTTTTCATGTTTATTTTTGAGAGTGAGAGACTGCAAAAGTGAGAGCATGCGAGAATGACAGAGGGGCAGAGAGAGAGAGACAGAATCAGAAGCAGGCTGTAGGCTCTGAGCTGTCAGCACAGAGTCTGACATGGGGCCCAAACCCACAAACCATGAGATCATGACCTGAGCCAAAGTCTGACCTAAGCTTAACTGACTGAACCACCCCAGCACCCTGAAAGATTTTTTATTTAAACTTTCATTCGACTAGAAAATTTAATTAGCCAAAACAATCCAGCCTGTTTATGGTACTTATTTATATGAAAGTTATACCACACATCCAAAATAATTTTTATTTAGTATTTTTGAATATTGACCTACATTTGATATTTTCAAATTCTCAATATGAAACATGAATTACAAGTAAAAAAAAATCTCAACACCTTTTGAAATATTTGTTTTTACAAATAGGTTTTGAAAGCAAACAAAAAGAAAATGGAATTCAGTGAGGAGAAAGCAGGAGGAAGAAGGAAAGGATATGGATTACTTTTTAAAATAAAACCATTCTGCCTAGGAGATTAGATTATAACAAAATACAAAGCAAGAAAATACATTTTGCCACTACTTTAGAGTTTGCAGTTACAAGTTCTTGGTTATCATGAGGGATTTTCCTTCTAGATATCAGTTTTCAAACACATCTAAAAGTGAGTATCTGTCTCTTAATCAGTATCCTGTTAATTAGTAATGTTGCAAGACAGCTACATTTCAGCTCATAAATTTCATGTGAAGCAGGTAACAAGATAACCTGAAATTCAGCTACTTAGAGAATACAGACTACCTAATTACAATTCAATATTAAACTTATTATTCTAAGACAAATACTGTTTTTAAGTTGAATTTTAATTTTAATTTCATTAAAATGACAAATTTGTTCTTTTAATTTCAAGAGAAATTATATTTATTTTTGATTCAAAATGGAAGAATGAAACCATATTTACTCCTCTTGAAAGTCACTAAAAACATGAATGAATGAATGAATGACCGACCATGGGTTTTCTTAAGGAAAAAGTAAGGCTCCAAAGCATAAATTTTTATCTGCCAAACTGGAGAAATTTATATACAAATGGGATTCTTCACAAAAGTAACAATGTCAAAGCCCTGTGAAGGTCTAACCAAAGATCCTTTGTTGCTCTCAGATTTAAAAGTGAAGGAAGACCATGAGACAAGTAGGGGAGGAAAACCTTGTAAAGACCCTGTTTTGGGTACAGAATGTTAGGCGATATAAAACCAAGAGAGAGAGGAAGAGAGAGAAAGTCTCCTTTGCTAACTTGTACCTAATATCGTTGGCAAAGAGAAGAGATAGCATAATGACCTAAAAAGTGAGCTAGTATTATTCAGAAAAGAATCAGAAAAAAAAAAATTGTAACAGATAAAAGCCACAATAAGGAAACACAAAGAATCAAAACTGAAAATAAAACATTAAAATGAATAAAGATGTTTGATATAGTCAACAGATAATAAACAGTAAAAAAAGCACAGAACAATTGGAAAAGAAAAAATATTTGTTTTAAAATAAAACCATGTCAGAGAAATTACTGCCTGTGCCCTCTTCTATGATTTCTATGGTTTCAGGTTTCACATTTAGGTCCTTAATCCATTTTGAGTTTATTTTTGTGTATGGTCTGGGAAAATGGTTCAATTTCATTCTTTTGCATGTACCTTTCTCTGACACTGGTAATAGCAACATCCTTCTAGATATGTCTCCTGAGGCAAGAGAAATAAAAGCAAAAATAAACTATTGGGACACAGAAATAAAAAGGAAGCAAGCAACTGACAAAACTAGAAGACCACCTACCAAATGCGAAAAAATATTTGCAAATGACATACCCAGTAAAGGGTTAGTATCCAAAATATATAAAGAACTTGTACAACTCAACACCCAAAAAACAAATAATCCAATTAAAAAACAGGCAAAAGACATGAACAAACAGTTCTCCAAAGAACACATTCAGATGGCCAATAGACACATGAAAAGATGCTCATCACTCATCATCAGGGAAATGCAAATCAAAATCACAATGAGATAATCACCTCACATATGTCAAAATGGCTAAAATTAAAAAATGCAAGAAACAACGAGCATTGGCAAGAATATGGGGGGAAAAAAGAATCCTCATGTACTCTTGGTGGGAATGCAAACTGGTGCAGCCACTGTGGAACACAGTATGGAGGGTTCTCAGAAACTAAAATAGAACTATCCTAAAATCCAGTAATCACACTACTGGTGTATTTACCCAAAGAATACAAAAACACTAATTTGAAGGGATATATGTACTCCTATGTTTACTGCAGCATTATTTACAAACTATGGAAGCAGCCCAAGTGTCTACTGACTGATGAATGGACAAAGAAAACGTGGTATATGTATACAATGGAATATTATTCAACCATAAAAAAGAATGAAATCTTGCCATTTGCAACAATGTGAATGGATCCAGACAGTATACTTCTAAACAAAACATGCCATATGGAAAGACATACCATATGACTTCACTAATATGCAGAATTTAACATACAAACAAAAAACAAAGGAAAAAAAGAGAGGCAAACCAAAAACCAAGCTCTTAATTATAGAGAACAGATGGTCACCAGGGACGATGAGTGAAACAGATGAAAAGGATTAAGAGTACACTTTTCTTGATGAGCACTGAGTAATAGAAACAACTGGTGAATCACCATATTGTACACCTGAAATGAATATAACACTAAGTTAATTACACTGGAATTAAAATTTTTTAAACGGGGTGCCTGGGTAGATTAGTCAATTAAGCATCTAACTCTTAGTTTTGGATGAGGTCATGATCCCAGGGTCATGGGTTTAAGCCCCACATCAGGCTCCACACTGAGCATGGAAACTCTCTTTCTCTCTCTACCTCTGCCCCTTCCACCTCATGAGCTCGCTCTCTCTCTCTCCAAAAAAAAAAAAGTATAGAAGTATAGCCATACCAAATGAAAGAAAACAAAACAAGCAAAATATTGAAAAGGCACATAATTTCCACACACACATAAATGATAAGTAATCAAAACTTAGGGCATATTCTGATTAAGTTACTGAATGTCAAGTGTTTTGTTAAGAGAAAAATATACTCAGTCTGATACTGGCAAAGCTCAAAGCCAGAATACCTTGAAATCATCTCTGCAATGTTCTAGGGGAAAGCATTGGGGTCCTAGAATTCATTATACCTAACCAAGTCATACTTCAAGTATAAAGCAACAAACATTTTCAAACAGAAAAGTACTCAGGAAGTATAGCACCCATAAGCTTTTCCTTGAAGAAAAACAAAATAAAACTCCTTGCTGAAAAAGCCCAGTCATCTAAGTAAAATATAAATTGAAAAACACTGGATTTTTTTCAGTTTTGTTCAGTGCTGCATACTCAGTTTCTAAAATGCCACATGGCACTCAGTGGTGCTAAAAACTTCTCTAAATGAATCCATAAACCAGGAAACAGATTAAAACAACAAAAAGAATGCAAAAGCTACAGTAAAGAACCGTGATAATCAATGAATCCTTTCTACTTAGAACTACAATTAAATACTGTGGAAATTAGGATTACAGAACAGAATACAACTACTAACTTTAACAATATAAAAAAATAGCCAACTCAGATTTCTGACAACACGCTGACACAGGATCTACCTCCCTGAGAATTAACCCAGTGGTACTAAAAGTATTACGACTCCTAAGGAATAGTGGAGAAAAGGGTGAGAAACCCCATATTATGCTACAATATGTACTTGGCCGGCGGGGGGGGCGGGCAGGAATGTCATGTGTGGAGGCCAGTAGACTGAAGAAGAAATCACCAGTAGTGTTATAAGATAAATTTTAAAAAGAACAGTTTTGGTTCAGTCTGTGCCTCTCGTCTTCATTCCTGGGACACTCAATGCCTGCCACTTCACAACAGGGAGTGACAGCAGTGCGAGTGCAAACAAGCGTCCTCTAGGATAACAATAGAGCATTACAGAAGCACTGTTTGGGATGAGAGTCAAAATAACATGGGTAGGGATGGACTAGCCTCTAGCACTGACTTCCCAACAATTCTTAATCAAAACCTCCAAGGTTGGTAGATTTCCATCTAGAGAAAGTAAATCTTCTTCCAGTGTTCTTTTCCTGGGAGGACTCAGTGTAAAGCTGCAATCTGAATTCTTAAGGGATACAAGGAGTGATAGGATGGTGACATTTTTGATGCCTGAGGCCCTCTGACAAATTAAAATCAGTAAGATGCTATATAATAGTCTAAATATACAAACAATACCAAAGAATAAAATCCAAGTACACTGGCAAGCCAAGAAATATGATCAGACTAGATTTCTAAATATCCAGCCATATGCCATTTATAAAACATAAAGCATAAGGACACAGTAAGGTGGAATGCAAATGTAGAGAACTAGACCATATCAAGAAAATATTAGTAAAAGAAAGGTGTAGCTATCTTAATGTAAAACAAAGTAGATTTAAGATAAGCAGAACTCACTAAGAATAAAGAATATATTGAAAAATTCATCAAAAAGGTATAA
Organism: Crocuta crocuta; assembly: GCF_008692635.1. Taxonomy (NCBI): domain Eukaryota; kingdom Metazoa; phylum Chordata; class Mammalia; order Carnivora; family Hyaenidae; genus Crocuta; species Crocuta crocuta. Next base: position 5,644,896 of record NW_027529641.1, on the reverse strand, counting down.
GAATTCTAAATATGTATGAGCCTAATGAAACATCATCTCAATATATAAAACAGTACATGTTAAACTAATAGAGAAAGAAATTGACAAGTCTGCTTTTAGGTAAGATGAAGCAACTGGTAGAAGACCAAAGAACTCACTGAGATCTCTCGTATTTTATTTTGTTTTTCTCGTTGATATCTGTTTAAAGATACTGAAAAGCTGCTGAAGGAAGAAGGATTTAAGATGCCAAGACTCAAGAGGGGTGAGAACTTGACAGATGTAAAATGGTGTTCTGCAACACTCTCCCTTACAGGCCTTTATAGATGCTGGGTACAAGGCAACTAAGAATTTAGCCTTTGTTTGCAGTGGGTTGCCACTGATATAGAGCTTTTGTCCTGGGTTTTGAAAACACAAAACTGAAGACTCCAAGGGTCAATAAACTAGTGAGAAGGGTGAAGTAGAAGCTGAGGTGGTCACTATGAGGCTGCATGGGGTAGGAAGTTAAAAAGAAAAGCAGAAACCCTCAAAAAAGCAGAGTAGAGTTTTCTGTAATCTTCCAATGCTGACTGAGAAAACAGGAAATTTAAGACATGCTCCAAAGACTGGGCCCCAAGAACACACTGCTATCAATGCTGAAAGCTTTGAAAGACTACTCCTAAAAGTAGCCTCCTTGAAGGGCAACAAAAAGCTTCACTGAAACTGCAGCCTAGGGGCGCCTGGGTGGTTCAGTCAGTTAATAAGTGTCCGACTTCGGCTCAGGTCATGATCTGTCTCAGTCTGTGGCTCAAGAGTCGCATCGGGCTCTGTGCTGGCAGCTCAGCACCTAGAGCCTGTTTCAGATTCTGTGTCTCCCTCTCTCTCTGCCCCTCCCCCGCTCATACTCTGTCTCTGTCTCAAAAAAAAAAAACAAAAAACTATAAAAACAACAACTGCAGCCTAGCCTCTACTCAGGTTAATCTCTCTTTGGTCTAAGATACTCAATAACCCAATTTCAATGGTAAGAGGGAAGAGTAGGGGCACCTGGGTTGCTCAGTTGGTTAAGCGTCCAACTTCAGCTCAGGTCATGATCTCATGGTTCATGGGTTCGAGCCCTGCATCAGGCTCTGTGCTGACAGCGAGGTCAGAGCCTGGAGCCTGTTTCAGATTCTGTATCTCCCTCTCTCTCTGACCCTCCCCTGCTCACACTGTCTCTCTCTCTCTCTCTCTCAGAAATAAATAAAACATTAAAAAACATTTTTTTTTAAAAAAGAGGGAAGGGTAAACCATTTCTGCAGGAAAGTACCATAATAATGAATATTTATATCTTTCACATACAATGTCTAACAGCTCAAAAAAACCATTAAGACATGTTAGAAGAAATGATGATAAATCAAAAATAAAGAGAAAAGGGGATCAGATATGAACCTATACATAATCCAAATATAGGAATTAGCAGACAAAAACTCTATGATTAATATTTTCCAAAAAATAGTGGAAAGTGGACAAAATACATGAAAAGATGAGCCATATCACCAGAGAACTGAAATCTATAAAAAGAAAAATCAAAAAGAAATTTTATAATTGAAAACATAATACCAGGAATAAATAAGTTACTAGGTGTTTTAACAGCTAATTTTTAAAAACCAAGTAAAGGATTACTAGAGCCCAGGAAACAGATTACTACAAAACAGGCCATTCACTACAAGACATTCAGGTGGAGGGACAGAGAAAAAGAGTAAGAATTCTAGGGGGGAAAAAAGCATAAGAAATATATGAGACAATGTCAAAAGGACCAAGTTACATGTAACTGGAATCCCAGAGAAGAAAAGAATGGAGCACAAAAAATATCTGAAGACATCACAACAAAAAATTTACTACCCACGAAAAAGTAAAAATCTTAAAAGTAACCAGAGGGGAGACAAATGCATTATGAAATAATGAAAGCAGGTCTCTCCAAAGAAACTGACAGAAGTGACAGAAGTTAAAAGACAATTGTTTTAAAGTATTAAGAGACTATTAACTGTCGATATAGAATTCTATAAATTTTTTTAACATTTTATTTATTTTTGATAGGCAGCATGAATGAGGGAGGAGCAGGGAGAGAGACACAGAATCCAAAGCAGGCTCCAGGCTCTCAGCAGTCAGCACAGAGCCTGATGTGGGGCCTGAACCACTGAACCATGAGATCATGACTTGAGCCGAAGTTGGATGCTTAACCGAGTCACTCAGGCGCCCCTAGAATTTTATAACCAATGAAAACAGCTTTCAGTATGAAGATGATACAACTCCATAAAAAACAAAATTGGGCAAAGGATTTGAATAGATATTTCTCCAAAGAAACAGCCCCACATGTATAATCACTTGATTCATGACAAAAGCAAGCAATGGAGAAAAGATAGTTTTTGCAATAAATTGTACTGGGTCAACTGAGTATCTATCAGAAAAACAAATCTTGACTCCAACACCTCAAACCACACACAAAAATAAATTTCAAATGAGTAACATATCTAAAGCATGAAACGTAAAAAAAAGAAGAAAGCATAAAAAGAAAATCATCATTGCCTTGTGATAAGTAAACATTTCTTCAATATAGCAGCATTAGCCATAAAGGAAAAAAAAGAAGGCAAACTGGACAACATTGAAAAAAATGAAAAAATACAAAGGCAAGTGATGGTATGAAAGAAGTTATTTGTACTGCACATAATGAACAAAACACTCACATCATATTACACACAGAATATATACTAATTAATAAGAAAAACATAGGTAGCCCACTAGGGGAAAAAATGGAAAAGAAGTAAACAGTAAGCATCTTTTCATAAAAAATATGAAAAAGTGAACAACTTCATCAAACATCACAGAAACTTAAAATGTTACTTTTGTTCACCTACCACAATAAGCTAACAGGAAAGGGATAAAAACTAGTATTGGTGAAGATACAGAGCAGCTGAAACTTTCACACATTGTCAGCAGTGTAAATTTTAAATCAGTACAATCGCTTTAGAAAAGTATTGCTATCAGAGCTGATCACAGGTATACTCTGACTTAACAACTGTACACCTCGGTAATATACCCAAAGTTCATGTGTGCCAAAGACACATACAAGACTATTCAAAACAGCACTCTTTATAACAGTCTCAAAAAAGAAAACAACCAAAAGTTCACTTACAACAGAAAAAATAAAAATACACATTGTGTTCTATCCACACAACAGAATATTATTCCTTAATGAAAATGTACCAAATATATCTCCATATATAACGACATGTAAGAGTAACATTAATTTCACAAACCTAATGTTACCCAAAGGAACACATGCTGCTCACATAAATTCAACAGGCATAATTAATCTATGTGTCAGAAGTTAGGTAAGTGGCACAGGGAGATAATGACTGGGGAGACGAGACAGAGACAGTTTCTGTGGTGGTGGTGCACTGGGATATGCTGGCTACATGGCCATGCACGTTTTCCAATAATTGACTTAGCCACACTTAGGACTTGTGCTCTTTTCTTTATACTTTAATACAAAGTTGACTTTTTAAATAGAAGTGTATTATACCAACAAGAACAAACACAAGGTTTCACCAGAAACTCCCAACTGGAAGTGAAGTGAATGAAAGCTTCCAAGTGGAAGTGAAGTGAGGTGAAGCAGCTCGTTAAGTGCATGACAGTGTCACCACCAAGATTTTTTATTCACTGCTCTAAAGACTTGAAGTGTGATTTTTATCTTACTAGCTCAAAAAATCCAGTCATTAAAAACTGCATATGCTATTATCTCCTTCTGTATTGCTCCCTAAACTACCCGAACCAGAGGCTGGTGCTTCCTTCCATAAACTCTCCCATCACCTGAGCTTACCTTCTGTTTACCATATAGTTAAATCTCCTATGTTGGCTATATATTTTTAATGAGCTCCCAGTGCTTAACACAGTCTCTCCCAGAATCAGTAGGTATTCAAATGTGGATGAATAAATGAAATAAATCTGCTTCTGCACAGAAACATTCTCCTCATTTTAATGCAAGAATAATGAAACTTTTAACTCAGAATCCACAAATGCAAAATGCTAAATTATATCTATACCTAACAAATCTGAAAAATAAACTGCCCAACTACCTATTCTGTTTCTTTTCTGCATTCTTTGCCAAAATCATCTGAGAGGACATTCAGACACCCTTGCCCCATTTGGCAGCTTGGCAAGAAGATGACTTAGCAGGTAAATTTAACATATTAACAGGCTAATTCTAGTTGCTGAGTTATAGTGGTAGGCTCCACCTTTTAACTAAGATTATTTCCTTAATTAAAAGTTCCCTTACATGGTCACTTACATATTCCTAGTTCCCCTTTTCCTATTCCCCACATGTGGGGTCTTTTCCAATAGTAGATCCAGTGTACCTACTCTGAATTTAAACATGACTCTGTAAGGGATAATAAGAGTGTAAGGAATGCTATGTGCTTTGCCAGTTCTCTGCTTTTATGTTATTCCCTAATAAACCTATTTTACATATATATTGTATGTGTTCCACATTATGTGTCCATACATACAATGTAAGATGTAGAGAGAGATGTGCCTCATCTATAGGTCACAATCTTCAGATATATGAAAGGACAATTACTTGCAACCTTGCTTAGAATCATCCCTTTGGAATGATGGAATGGTTCTTTTATCAGTCTTCCCTACTATATCACCCTTCATAAAGAGTCATACTATGTGAGCCTTACACTTTAGATAAAGAATCTTCATGAGATGAAACAAGAGTTCTCTTCAATTTGGTCTACTGGCAACTCTACTCACTTCCACTAACTTCTCTACTAGCTGCCAGCTAAGTTTTGTCTCCAACTATATCTGTATTACTAGGTGAATTACTACTCAGACTTTGCAGAATGTATCTTTAATACTGTTCTGTTCCCAGTAAGCTTCCGGAAACCAGCTTTTCTGGACATTTCTCCTGACAGTCAATCTTTCCAGAGACAGCACATGCTCTGAATACTAGTTCATAGTCTATGAAACCATTTTCCTTCTTGTTTTTTAAACCAAGGGCTGGGCAACTTTTTCTTAAAGGCCAGAGAGTCAAGATTTTAGGCCCATGGCCCATCTAGTCTCCAGGGCCACTTCCTACTTATGTTGCTGTAATGTGAAAGCAGCCACAGACAATATGTAAACAAACACACATGGCAGTGTTCTAATGACTTATTTATCAAAACAGCCAACCAGCCCATGGACCATAGTTTGCCAATCCCTGCTCTAAACTCTTTCAACTCCAGGCCATCACTTCATGTATCAGTATTATTATAATTATCCTGAATACTTGTAAGGGTTTATTGACACTGGTGCTGAAACTCAGGTTCAGTATGTTTTATCAATTAAAACTGAGATAAATACATAAATGTTTTAGGAATGTTTGTTTAGAGTTATAAAAAAATTCTATTTCTTGGTTGACCAGAAAATTTAACTGACCAAAACACATTCACTGAAAACTGCAGTTAACTTAAGTATTACCTAATTATGAAAATAGAGGTGATAATTTATAATAATGATTAATACATAAAAAAGTCAAACAGAAGGCTAAATATATTATAATAAATCTACACAATGGACGGTAACAGTGGGACTACAGTGATCTAACTTTTCTTCTTTTTTCCTTTGTTTTCTATAATTAACATCTATGATTTCTATAATAAGAGAAAAAAGTTTCTTTATGGCACATGACAAGCTAAAATGTTAAAGTTTTTTATTTAGTTTGGAAATAAAAATATTTAGACTTGAAATTAAGTTTAAGAAAAATTCAACCATTCTATGCTATGCTCTTTTCTAAAAAATATTTACATCAATTAAATGAATAAGTTAAAATTTTCATTTACCTGTCGGTTCCTTTCATCCATTATGCGTGTGATTTGTATTTTCTTCCGCCCCATTTTCAGTCACCTTTCCTTCCTTATACTCCAAATATTTAATTCAAAATTAATTTTCTTCAATACCCTAATGCATCGTACACAGCTTCTATTATTTCAGCTTCTAGTCCAAGGGCTACAGCTGAAATTTTCTATAAGATCTAAAAGAAAACACAAATTAGAAAATTTAAGTTCTATAAGTTTGCAAATCATGAAAATGTTATACAAATTTCAAACCTGCTTCTATGCTGCACATGGGCAGCATTATTAGTTGAAATTTCTGGTTATAGAGAATTGGTAATTAAGTTGAAGCTTTGTTAACTTTACTCCTAAAATATCTCTTGAATATTTTTGTGCCTCTAGTTCTGGCTGAAAGAGTACAATTATAACCTTCGAGTTTTTCTCAATGCATATAATAATAGCAACAACAAGAGCCAATGCTTAACTGGAATTTTTCTATGTGCCAGGCACTCCCCTCAGTACCTGCCATGTCTTAACTCATTCAGTCCAAACTGTAATCTTCTTAGTTATAATTATCATCTCCATTTTATAAATAAGGATACTGAGGCACAGAGATGCTAAGTAATGTGTCCAAAGTCACACACACAGTAAAGGGGAGAGCTTGAAATATGAACTCAGGGAGTCTGGCTCCAGAAATTCTCTTTACATGACAGAAAATCCCTGAAAGCTTCTGATGGCCTCCTTGTCAAAGGATGAATTAGTAATCTGGGTAGTCCCAATCTGCCTTTACAAACTATTCCTGCAAATTGTCCTAGCCACCACCAAAATTACTATCTGTCAATCCACAAAGGCACTAAACGATTTCATAATAATATCCACTTAAATGAAACACTGTTCCTTTAGCCATTTAATAAAATCCTCCTAATCAGTCAAGATTCATTTCCCCCTGGTAAACGACAGCACCTTGCTTTGTGGGCATGTATATGATAAATTCCAAGTCCATTTTCCTCTGAGACTATGAATCCTTCAAGAACACAACTTTTTTATTTCATTTATCTCTGTAATTGAACAACTGGCAGTGATATAATCTGTCATGTTCTGAATGATAGTTTTATCAAAAACCTAATGTTTCCAAAACTTACATAATAAAATATTTACAAGGGCACGGAAGACAAATGCTAAAACATTCACAATAATAAATTCTCAGGGAAATTTCACTGAAGTATTTTTAATGCTGTGCATGTAAAACCATAAAACTTCAACAGTACTGTATAGCAAATCCACTGTTTGATTAAACCTGGCTTTTGCTTAAAAGCTTGGGTTTTTCAACTCTTATCAGTACCATCATTACCATAAGCATGGCATTTCTTACATATCTTCCCTCATATTCTCTCATTTCTTCATTCACATAAACATTAATTGAACATCTATTAACAAGTGATAGCCTATTAACTGATCACCTACTTGCAAAAAAAAAAAAATGTACTTCTAGACACATACGGCAAAATGGTCCAAAAAAAGGGGGGAGGGAGGCGGCATGATTTCTCAAGTCACAGATTTCACAGTTTAGCAGGGGAAAACAGACATTAATTAAACTATCATATAAATGAATCTGTACAAATCAAAATGAGGAAGTTCATTTATCTGACCTAAATTCACAAGTTAGGGAAGGCTTCCTTGAGAATGCCTCACACCCAAACCTGAGTATGAAGGTGTACATACTAGTCAGACAGAAGAGCATATGCAAAAGTCCCATGACAAGAGGAAGCAGGAAACATTAGAAGAACTGAAGAATGGCAAGTCACTGCTGGGAACCAATCAAACAAGGAGCTGTGATGTAGAATGCTTTTGTTTTCTCATAAGATTGTAACATAAACCAATAAAAGTCAGCTTATTCAAATCATGTTCCCTAATAGATCACATTGCATTCAATCCCAATTATAAAAATTTGCAATATAGTAGGCAACATAAATACTCCTACATTCCAATACTAACGCCTATAAGGTATATGCAGCACTGTATGATCTGAGCATTTAGCTTTTGACAATGGTTGAGTAAGTTACTTCAAACCAACCTATTCTAAGAATGGGGGGAAAAGCAACAAAATTAATCTGTTTAAAATCACTGGAGAACTTTTAAGACAGAATTGAAAGGTTGAGATCTGGAAGAAATCAGTTAAGACCAGACTTCAGACTAAATATCCCCCTAGTCATTTGTAGATTCTTAGAACATTGACTTGGAAGCTGCGAGATCTATGGGTGGGACACAAAAATAGATTTAGGGCCTACCAAGGAATAGCCCCAGTAAACACCAGGAATCTGGAGGGAATCCAAAGGACTATGTCCTCAGTATAAAGATAAACTAGAAATGGACTAGGCCATATAAGGAGGGAAGGAAACAGAGCTTCAGATCATAATCATCTCACTCACTGATTAGATTAATGTGATCTGGGTTACCTAGTATGATTAACCCAGCCTCAAGTCAGTAAAATCTTCTGAAAAGATTTTAGCAAAAGTAAATCTTACAAGAAAAAATATAGTATCATTTAGAAATTCAAATGATCTTATCATTTTTATACAAAATGTCTAAAAAATTAAAAATAACCAGTCAAGACCTGGCTGAAAACTAAGATTTTAAAATGGCAATACATTTAGAACCATAGTAGGTTCAGATAATTGTGTTATCAGAAAAGAACTTTCAAGTAAGTTAATGTTTTCAAAGAATTAAAAAACAAAGAATATTACCAGACAATGCTAAAAGTATGGAAAACAGAATTGCAAAGTACAATACTGAAGACAGATAATAAAAAATAATTGATGATGAGCTTAACAACAGGTAGCATACAGCTGACTCAGAAGATAGGAAAGAAGAAAATAGCTATACTAAAGCCCAAAAGGGCATGAAAAAGGGGAATACAGAAGTGTGAAAAAACAGTGAAACATGGATCCAAAATATATGTAATTAGAGTCCTAGAAGAAAAAGAGAGAAAAAAAAAAGGAAAAGAGAAAAATATTTAAAGACATATAGTTAAAAGCTTATCAACGGCATCAAGCCACAGATCCAAGATCTACAAACACCCAAGCAAAACAAATGTAAAGAAAACCAGAACTTAGGTATATCAGAGTAAAGCGGGTGGGTTAGAGGGAAAGAGAGAGACACAAAGAGGCAGCGATCAGCCACAGAGAGATCTTAAAAGCAGCCAAAAAAATAATAACAATAATAAAGATTAACTTTAAAAGCAATAGTAAGATTTACAGTTGACTTTTTCACATAAGTAATGGAAGCCCAAGACAATGGAATGATACCTCAAAGTGCCAGGAATGGGAGAAATGCCAAACTATAATTCTATATCTAGCAAAAAATACTCTTCAGAAAAAAAGGGGGGGGGCACAATATAGACATTTTCAGTCAAACAGAAAAAATGAATTTAACATCAGAATACACTAAAGGGACTTCTTCAAATAGAAGGAAAAAAGATCCCAGGTACAGCTTGGATATCGCACCAAAAATTAAGTGACTAAATAAATAAATAAATAAAACCAACAGGGTAAATATATAACTCTAAATGAATAATGACTAAATAAAATAATAATACTTTGTAGAATTTAAAATATTACAATACACAACAGCAATAGCACATAATTGGGAAGTATAGTAAATGAAATAAAAGTGTTTTAAAATCCTTTCATTTACTGGGAAACAGAAAACGTACTTTGGACTTCAGTAAGTCAAAGATGCATGTGGTAATCTCTGAGGTAACCACTGCAAGAATAGTATAAAAGTACACACATGCTAACAAGCCAACAGAGGGGGGAAATGAATTAATAATCCAAACGGTAAATATAAAACACAAAAACTAATTATATGATGATTATAGATGATTACATCTTAAATAAATGAGGATACATAAAGACTGAAAGTCAAAGCATGGAGAACAATAATACACTGTGTAGAACACAATTCAAAAGAAAGTTTTATGGCTATACTTTATTACAGTAGATTTTAATGCATGAAATAAATACATGGATAGAGATACAACAGGATACTTCATTACAATAAACATTCAATTCACCAGAAAGCTCTAACAAGTCTAAACTTGAATGTACCTAATAACACTTAAAGTCAGGAATCTGTTCCTGAAAATCAGATATTCTATGCAAAACCCTAACCAGGAGGTTATTTCCCATTATCTTAAATAGACAAAATTATGTTACATATAAATTCATAATCCCCAAACATTTCTCTTTTAAAACTCACTGAAATACAGAAAATGTCCATTAACAATAGTAAATTATCATGGTTAGGGTGTAAAATATTGCATTACTTCATATGTGACAGTTTTCTCACTGGTTTTGTTTCCTTTGCCACAATTTAACACTTCCTCAGTATTTTTTGTGCTTTCCACAGATCTAAGCAAAATTAAGGGCCAAATATGAACAGCAATTAAAAACTTATTAAAGACAAACACATATGGCAGATAATAGCTCAAAGAATTCTAATACTGTAACCTCTTTCTTAGTGCCAGCAGCAACATTCCCTCTGCTGATAGCACGTGCTTCAAAAAAATGTCTACATGTGATTCTAATGTTCTACAAACTGCATCTGAAATTTCATTTGTGACTTTTCCCATATATAAGTTTGTTAAAATACTGAATTCTGCAGCTGTGAAAACATACTTTTTCTAAATAAACTTCAGCCAACACCAAGGAAACTAGGTGAAGTCCACAATTCTCGCAAGTTGATTTTAACACAGCTTTCTCAGTAACTGATAGAACAAGCACACCAAAACATGGAACAGACCAGATAAAACAGAAAAATATTTGAACTTTACAATTAACAACCTGAAATACAGAACATTATACCTAACAAGAGCATAAAATAAAATACATTCCTTTTAAGTGCAAAAATATATTTACCAAAAGTGACCCAAATCTGGATCATAAACTGTTAATAAGTTTCAAAGGACAGACAAGTTTCTTTTGACCTCCAATGAACTAAGCTATGAATTGATAAAAATATAATTTGAAAACACTTCTATTGTGAAATGAAGCAGCGAACTTCTAAACAACCCATAGGTCAAGAAGAAATAAGGGTTAAGATGAGAAAAGACTTTGAATGGAATGCTATTAAAATTACATCATATCAGGGGCGCCTGGGTGGCTCAGTTGGTTAAGAGGCTGACTTCGGCTCAGGTCATGATCTTGTGGTTCGTGAGTTTGAGCCCCACATCGGGCTCTGTGTTGACAGTTCAGAGTCTGGAGCCTCAGAGTCTGTGTCTCCCTCTCTGCCCCTCTCCCATTCATGCTCTGTCTCTCTCTCAAAAATAAACAAACATTAAAAAATTAAAAAAAAAAACTATTCTCTTAACAAAATTACATCTTACCAAATTTATGGGATGCAGCTACAACCATGAATAAGAGGGAAATTTATAGCTTTAAAATACATATATGGAGGAAATGCCAAAAACAAGTGTTCTACGCAACCATCTGAAAGTTATAAAAAGAACAAATTAAACCTCAAAACAGTACAAATGAAGAAATAAAAGAACATAAAGTAATGAAATAGAAAGCAAACATACAAGAGAGATCAACAAAACCAAAAATTAGCTGTTTGGAGGGATCGATAAAACTGGTAAGTCCCTGGAAAAAGTAATAAAGGAAAAAAAAAATTGAATAAATATCTGGCCTCATAGGTCTTAGATTTAAAAATATGGACTTGTTTTTCCTAACATGTCCTATACTTATCACATGAAGATTAATGCAAATAACCAACAATATCTGAGAGTAAATGATGCCAGACAAAACTAGCATGTATAACTCTTTAAGAACTACCTCCCATACTTCCAGTTCAAACACTCTAATAACCTAGTTATAACAGTCTTTTGATCCCATTGGGTCCTACAATTTATTACGCCTGCTACCTTTTCACTTTCCCTCACCCAGTTTATGTCCCTCCTTATCCAGTTTAATTTTCATATACCCTTACTCCTTTGACTCCTGCTCTCCCTCTTCCCTTCCCTCACTGCCTGGCAAAAGCCACTCTTGACTACATGCTCCCATGCAGCTGAATATGGCTGACAATAAACAACCATGCTAACCAGGTTAATTAACCTGACTTTAAGTTTAGCAATTTTCCATTTCCCAATTTCCCGGTTGATTATTTTATGCCATATTCTCTCTCCTCACAACTCCAACACTTGACCCATCTTCACTTTCAGCTGATGACTTTGCTACCTATTCTACTGATGGAAAAAATAGCAATTAGAAGAGAAACTCCTCGAATTCCTGCCATCACAACTATCAACCCATCAGCATCTATCCCATTACACACTGCTTTCCTTCCTATCTGGGTCTTGGCTGCAGCAATTCCTCCTTTCTTTCCTTCAAAATTTTCATCTATACTGAAGCACTCTCACTGGCAAAAAATGAAATACAAGATGCTATTATTTCAGTTACCCAAAACAAAACACAGAAAGCAAAAAATGTCTTGATCCTGAAATTTAAAATACACTAATACAAAAATTCATCTTTGCAGATTCTGAGAAGGTTCAATTTCATAAAGATGTCAATTCTCCCAAAATTAATCTAAAGATTCAATGTAATCCTAATCAAAATGCCAACAGGTTTTCCTTTATTATATGCAGAAACTAACAAGATTATTCTAAAATTTATTTGCAAATACAAAAAGTTTGCAGAATAGTCAAAACTACCCTGAAGAAAAAAGCTAAAAGACTTACGAAGGGGCAACTGGGTGACTCAACTGGATAAGCATCCAACTCTTGATTTTGGCTCAGGTCATGATCTCACAGTTCATGAGATCAAGCCCCCACATCAGGCTCTGGGCTAATAGCACAGAGCCTGCTTGGAATTCTCTCCATTCCTCTCTATGCCCCTCCTCTGCTCTCGCTCTCTCTCTCTCAAAACAAACAAACAAACAAAAAACAGAAACAGCAAAGCTGAATAGTCATCTATAACTGGTAAGGAGACTGAATTTTAAAATTAAATAAATTTTAAAATTTATTTAAAAAATAAATTTTTAAAAAATCATGTCAAAGAAAAGTACTCAACTTGATGGCTTCACTGGGAGTTCTACCAAAATTTAAAGAACTACCACAAATCTTTCTCAAACATGTCCCCAAAACTGAAGGGAACAGAACACATCCTAACTTATTCTGAGGTAAGTATTGCCCTGTATCAAAGCCACACAATGACATTAAAACTATAGATTCATAGCCCTTTTGAACACTGATGCAAAAATATTGAAGAAAATATAGGAAACCAAACTCTGTAGCATGTTAAAAGGATTATACACCATGACAAAGTGGGATTTATTCCTGGAATGCAAGGATGATTCAATATACTAAAATCAGTCAATGTGAGGGGGACCTGGGTGGCTCAGTCGGTTAAGCGTCCGACTTTGGCTCAGGTCATGATCTCGCGGTTCGTGGGTTCGAGCCCCACATCAGGTTCTGTGCTGGCAGCTCGGAACCTGGCACCTGTTTCAGATTCTGTCTCTCTCTCTGTCCCCTCCCTAGCTCATGTTCTGTCTCTCTCTCAAAAATAAACTATAAAAAATTTTTTAAAAAGTCAGTCAATGTGATAAACCACATTAAGAGAATGAAGGACAAAAACCACATGACCATCTAAATTGATGCAAAAGAAGAATTTGACAAAATACAATATTCTTTTATGATAAAAAAATCAACTAATAATAGAAGGAAACTATCTCAACGTAATAAAAATCATATAGGAAAATCCCATAGCTTATAGAATGTTCAAATGGTGAAAGACTGAAAGCTTTTCCTCTAAGATCAGGAACAAGACAAGGATGACTGATTTCAAAACTCAGGTTCAACAATCTAATGGAAGTTCTAGCCAAAGCAATTAAGCATGAAGAAAAAGGAATATAAGGTATCTAAATTGGAAAGGAAAAGTATTAAGTATCTGTTTGCAGATGATATAATCTTATACATAGAATCCTCTAAAAACTCTGCAAAACACTGTTGAACTGATAAACAAATTCATCAAAGTGGTAGGATACAAATAAACATATAAAAATAAGTTTTATTTCTATACTAACAATTAACAGCCTGAAAAAAAGAAAATAATTCCATTTACAATGGCATCAAAAGTTTTTTTAACTCAGGAATTAACTTAGTGAACATGATTTTACACTCAAAATGAAAAACATTGATAAAAGAAATTACAGAAGACACAATAAATAAAAAAGACACCCTATGTTCACAGACTGGAAAACTTAATGTTGTTAACATGTGAATATTATCCAGCAATAGCACTGCTAGGAATTTACCCAAGGGATACAGGGGTGCTGATGCGTAGGGGCACATATACCCCAGTGTTCATAGCAGCACTCTCAACAATAGCCAAAACATGGAAAGAACCTAAGTGTCCATCATCTGATGAATGGATCAAGAAGATGTGGTATATTTATACATGGCAATGAGAAAGAATGAAATCTGGCCATTTGTAGCAACATGGATGGAACTAGAGGGTGTTATGCTGAGCAAAATAAGTCCCACAGAGAAGGACAGCTACCATATGTTTGCACATATAGGTAGATTAGGAGGAACTTAACGGAGGACCATGGAAGAGGAGAAGGGGGAAAATAGTTGGAGAGAGAGAGGGAGGCAAACCATGAGAGACTCTTAAATGCTGAGAACAAACTGAGGGCTGATGGGGGTAGGGGAGAGGGGAAGGCAGGTGATGGGAATGGAGGGCACTTGTTGGGATGAGCACTGGGTGTTATATGGAAACCAACTTGACAACAAACTATTTACAAAAAAAATACATATAATCCAAAAAATAAATAAATAAGGAAATCTTGGGGCACCTAGGTGGCTCAGTCGGTTAAGTGTCCGACTTTGGCTCAGGTCATGATCTTGCGGTTCGTGAGTTCAGCCCCTCACTGGTCTCTGTGCTGACAGCTCAGAGCCTGGAGCCTGCTTCAGAATCTGTGTCCCCTTCTCTCTCTACCCCTTCCCCACTCGTGCTCGGTCTCTGTCTCAAAAAGAAACAAACATTTAAAAAAAAAAAAAAAAAGGAAATCCTATCACATGCTACATGAATAAACTTTGAAAATATTATGGTAAGAAAAATACACTGGCCACAAAAAGACAAATACAAGGTAATTCAATTTATATAAGGTACACCGAGTAGTCAAAATTCATAGAGAAAGTGAAATGGTACTTATCAGGGATAAGAGGGAGGGACAAATGGAGAATTATGATTAATGAGTACAGAGTTTCAATATGGAATGATTATAAATTTCTGGAGACAGAGGGTGGTGATCATTGCACTGCGATGTGAGAGTACTTAATACCACTGTACTGTACATTTATTTTAATTTTTTGATTGAAAGAGAGTGTGAGTAGGGGGTGAGCAGCAGCAGGAGAGAAAGAACCGTTAAGTAGGCTCCACTGAGCCATCGAGGCACTCCCTCCCTCTACCCCCTGCTCTGCTGAACTTTTTTTTTGGCCAAAATTTAAAAACATACAAATACTTAAAAAAAAGTATGTTACTCAAATTTAAAACAATTGCAGGATTATGATTTTATTAATTTAAGCCAACTACTAATCCATTAGGTTAACTGAGTACTAATTGTTCTATATGATAAAGCTAAGGACTTTTAGTAGAAATGGAAACATATAACACCTACCTTTAGAACTAACATTTATCTTTAGCAAACACAAATGGGCATTTTTCCCCACAGACAAAGTAATATATCTTATCCTTGAGGGAGTATCCTTATTAAGTAAATAAATATTTTAAGAGCATGGACTTTAAACAGAAGGTAAACATTACTTTTAAGGTTTGTTTTTATTAAATAAACACTAATCTTTGACTTCACCAAAACATCTCATTTTGATGATTCAGGTAAATCAATTATTTTTTTTTTTCAAAAACTGCTAAAAAACCTTCTGTAATAAAAGTAACTGTATACAGTTGCACAACTGTACATAATCAACAACTGAATTTTTTAAACAAATAAATAAGTACTCAACAAGAGAAAATCTTTAATAATTCATTACTGCTTTAAAAGAAGGAAACTTAAGAATTTGATTTTGCAGGCACCTGGATGGCTTAGTGTGTTAAGTGTCTGACTTGGGCTCAGGTCATGATCTCAGAGTTCGTGGGTTCGAGCCCCACATCAGGCTCTGTGTTGACAGCCAGCTCAGAGCCTGGAGCCCTGTTTCAGATTCTGTATCTCCCTCTCTCTCTGACCCTCCCCTGTTCATGTTATCTCTCTCTCTCAGAAATAAATTTAAAAAAAAAAATTAAAATAAAAAATAAAATAAAATAAAAATAAAAGAATTCGATTTTGGACATATTAAACTTGAGATAGTTATGGATCATACATATGAAAATGTCAAACAGGAGCTAGATATAAGACTTAGACATTAGAACTAAAATTATGCCTTTGGAAATCTTGGGCATATAGACATTATAAATGTTGTGGCAAACAATGTGTTCACGTAGGGACAAAATATAAAATGAAAACAGCATTAAAGTCCCAAGGAACAAGATATTTATTATTGCTGCAAATGAATAGCTCAAAACTATCCTCTAGACAGAAAGGGTTTTTTTTTAATCCAATATTTTTTTTTAAAAGTCAATAATTTTGACAAACTCGTGAGCAAAGAAGATACCTAATGAGCTTGTGAAAATACGGTCATCATCAATAGACAGTTTTTAAACAATTTGGCCAACATTAAAAAAATTGTTTTTAGTTTTTTTCAACAAGAAATCTGACTCTCAGCTTTCCTTGAAAAATGCATTCTACTTTCAAGAATTTATTCTAGTTTTTCTTTAATTTTTTTCTAAAATTAATACCATCATGGGGCACCTGGGTGGCTCAGTCAGTTAAGCGTCCGACTTCTGCTCAGGTGATAATCTCTCAGTTTGTGGGTTCAAGCCCCTCGTTGGGCTCTGTGCTGGCAGCGCAGAGCCCGGAGCCTGCTTCGGATTCTGTGTCTCCTTCTCTCTCTGCCCCTCCCCCACTCAGGCTCTGTCTCTCTCAACAAATAAATAAACATTTTTAAAAAATTAATACCATTATTGTGATAAGGAAAAAAGTTACTACAAATGACAAAAACAAAATGGATGCTTTTAAATTTAAGAAGGAAAAAAAAATCTTGAAAGCCAAAAACATGAACTTTAAACATCACTGAAATCTTCCTTATACTTTAGCATTTTTTGCCATTTCCAATTACTCTTTCTTCACAACTTACTTGGAATGTCAAAGTACTTTATGAATGAGAAGGTCTATTACAAGTTGAGCGAGAAACCTAGATCCTAAACAGAAACATTTCTTTTTTTTTAAATAGTTAACTGTCAAGTTGGTTTCCATATAACACCTAGTGCTCATCCCAACAAGTGCCCTCCTTCATGCCCATCATCCCCCTTCCCCCTACACCCATCAGTCCTCAGTTTGTTCTCAGCATTCAAGAGTCTCTCATGGTCTGCCTCCCTCCCTCTCCCCAACTATTTTTCCCCTTCTTCTCCCCCACAGTCCTCCATTGAGTTCCTCCTAATCCTCCTATACGTGCAAACATATGGTAGCTGTCCTCCTCTGCCTGACTTATTTTGCTCAGCATATCACCCTCAAGGTCCATCCATGTTGCTACACGTGGCCAGATTTCATTGTTTCTCATTGCCATGTAGTATTCCATGGTATAGATAAACCACATCTTCTTGATCCACTTGTCCGTTGATGGACACTTAGGCTCTTTCCATGTTTTGGCTATTGTTGAGAGGGCTGCTATGAACATTGGGGTACATGTGCCCCTATGCATCAGCACCCCTGTATCCCTTGGGTAAATTCCTAGCAGTGCAATTGCTGGGTCATTGGGGAGTTCTATTGTGAATTTTTTGAGAAACCTCCACACTGTTTTCCAAAGGGACTAAACCAGTTTACATGCCCACCAACAGTGTAGGAGGGTGCCCATTTCTCCACATCCTCGCCAGCATCTAGAGTCCCCTGATTTGCTCATTTTAGCCACTCTGACCAGCGTGAGGTGGTAGCTCAGTGTGGTTTTGATCTGTAATTCCCTGATGAAGAGGGATGCTGAGCATTGTTTCATGTAAACACAAACATTTCACTCAATGAGCTGCAAAAAGAGCCTTTGGTACCTGACAATTTCTAAATAAAAGTAACTTTTTAGAAGAGGAAAATAAAAACTATACACATTATATGTACCACATGGGGCTAGAATACTACACAATTATAAATATTTTAAGGAAAGTAATTCTTTACTACTACTAACAAATGTATTTCTAAGCATATTATTTATGATAAAAATATGAGTATTTACTATGTTCCTGCTATTTCATATATTTCCTTCCCTTGAAACAGATTAGTACCTTTTTTATACATACAACAGAAATCAGGAGAAAAAATTAAATGGAAAATATTATCTTGTAATTTCCAATAATTAAATGTCAAATTGGTATCTAAGGTTATACCTTATAAGAAAGTAAACTAAAATATCAAATAGATAAAAGTATACTATACATATAATTATATATAGTTTCTATATGACTTAAATTTTTTTCCTTAAGCTTAGCAGATACTCTGATTTCTTCCTTTTTCTATAAATAGTATATCAACAAAAGGAAGGGGAAGTGACTAGTCAATACTCTTCCAGAACCCATTTTAATTCAAACCTTTTTCTTTGCCAAACTTCAATCAAGCTGCTTGAAAAATAATAGAATACTATAATTTTCAATTTACCTTAGAAATGATCTCGTATTATAACCCCTACCCCTTCAGCAGAGAAGCTGAAACACAAGGAGAAAAGTGAACCATCTAAAGTCTCAGTAAAAACAGCCAGGACTCCTTCTACTGTACAACACGGCAGTTGTTCTGAAACCTTAGTCACTCAAACCCTAACTTCTCAATCTTTCTCCTAACCATGTACCATGCTTGATACTTTTATTTACCCAGTTCTTCTTTACATCAATTCCCATTTTTACTTTAATAAATGTATTTGAATATAAAACTGTTACTGATATAACAGAGAATATAGTATAACTCACCACAAATGAAAGATAGCCTTAAAAATAATGAAAACATAATTAAATATCAAGTAAAATGAAAGCAATTACATATAATGTAGGTATGTATATATGTGCAAGTATGTTTCATGGTATAATTTACATGATTATACGATAAATGTATATAAAAATACATATATAAGTACCATGATTATATGGTAACAACATATATATAAAATCATGGTAACTATAAATAACAAATCAAATTATCTAATTTGTAAAAATGCATACCTGAAAATAATTATCTTTAGTAAGAAGAATGAGATTGTAAAAGAAATTAATATTAAAGAGGGATCGGCTTCATTTCATTTAGAAAGACAGTCCTAATTTTTAGCTTTAACATAAACCAGATCAAAGAATCCCATCTCACATGTGTACTTCATCAAAAAAAAGAAAGATTTGAGCAACCCTCTCTGAAAGGGTCAGAATACTAAACAGAGTCACTTTTGGGTAGCTGGTGGTTCAGTCAATTAAGCATCTGACTCTGGATTTTGGCTCAGGTCAGGATCTCATGGTTGGTGGGATCAAGCCCTACGTGGGACTCTGTGCTGACAGCATGGGGCCTGTTTAGGATTCTCTCCCTCTCCCTCTCTGCCCCCCCCGCTGATGTGCAAGCACGCACTCTCTCTTTCTCAAAAATAAATAAAACTTTTTTAAAAAAGAGTCACTTTTGTTCAACAAATTTTTGTGTCAAAAGGACTTCTGGAGCCTTCTTCCTAAATGTGAAAAATATAGTTGGAAATTCTTTTTTTTTTTTTTTAAAGTTTATTTATTTTTAGAGAGGGAGAGAGAGAGAGCTGGGGAGGGGCAGAGAATTAAAGAATCCCAAGCAGGCTCTGGGCTGTCAGTGTACACCCCAACATGACCTGAGTCAAGTGCACGACCTGAGCCAAAATCAAGTCTGACGCTTAAATGACTGAGCCACCCAGGCACCCAAGTTGGCAATTTCCAAATGGTTATGGGAAATATGTTCCTATTCCATTCATTTTGCCATCCAGTTTGGGGAAAATGCTTTTTTAAGCATAATATTTAAATTATTGTCACCATCAGTTGATCAGAGAAGTCCATAAACATAGGATTCGGACAATGAGCAAGTTTTCTATTATGTATTAGTTGGCTCAATGGAGAAATAGAAGCTTTTCAAGAGTTCTGGTACATAATAATAGTAAAGGACTTTACACATATTTATCTTCTTAAATTCTTACAACTTCTTTATGAAATATGCATTATTATTATTATTCTCACTTTAAATCTGAGAAAATGGAAACCAAGGCCGTAAGTTATCTTTTCCCCAAGGTCACAGCTGCTAAACAGCAGAGTCAGGACTCAATTCAGGTCTATGTGTAACTGCGGAAGAGTAAGTTAACAGCTGCACTCTGCTGCCTTAGTGAGGGGATCAGGAATCTAAAAGCCTTGCATCAGTTTCCCCACAGCTGCCAGTCTCAGGTGCCAAACACCAGACTTGACTGCTGGACCCTGAGCCCAGGGCTACTCCAGGTCAAAAGTAGAGCCACTGCTAGTTCAGCTTTACCACAAAAACCCTTCATTTCACTGATGGCAAAAAAAAAAAGCCTGATGGGAGAGAAGGGAGAAGCCAAAGACTACCAACCCCAACAGGATAAAGAAACCCTGCTACCAGTCCCCAGAGCCTCGTGCCTTGCTTCCTTCCTCCTCCCTCCCACCCTTAATGGCTATGCCAGGGGCACCACAACTGCCTACTTGCCCACACTTCGGGACACAAATCTTCCTTGACCTACTATCCTATCCTGGCACAACTTAAAATTCACATATGCCTCAAAAGAAAATATTTATCTATATTACTGCTTACAGCCATTTAGAAAAAAATTTAACTTTTAATTTTTTTAACTTTTTATTTGAAAATAATTCCAAACTTACTGAAAGTTGCAAAAATATCATCCATTCTCTCCCTCATTTCTCATGAAGTGTTATATGTGCTATAATCCGTATATAAATATTAAAAAATTATTGCTCTGACTCATGTAAGGGCAAGTTGCATCTATCATGCCCTTTAACCCTCAATACTTCACAGAAACAAAGTACGGTTATCAAATTCAGCATATACATATCATTGATATAATACTTTAAAAAGTGCAAGCCATGTTCCAATTTTGTCAGCTGTTCCAATAATGTTCTGCAGAGCCTGTCTCCTCTTCCTGACAGGATCTATGCAGGAGCACACAGCATACTTAGTTGTCAGTCCTTTCAGTCTCCTTTAATCTGGAAGAGTTTCTGGGTCTTTGTCTATCATGACATGAAATTTTGAAGAATTCAAGCCAGTTATTCTATAAAATACTTATCAATTTAGGTTTGTCTGATGTTTCTGCACAATTCCCAGCCAAAACATTGCATAAGTGATCTTGAACCCTTCTTAGTGTAGTATCACATATCCAGAGGCATCTGATGTCCACCTACCCCTTTACTGATGTTTATTTTGATCATCTGATCAAAATGTCATCCAATTTCAGGGGCGCCTGGGTGGCTTNAAAAAAAAAAAAAAGTCATCCAATTTCTCTGCTGTATACACTTATTTCCCTCTTGCAAATAACAAGCAATCTGTGGGAAAATATATTCAAACCATATAAATACCCTACTCCTAAAATTTTTCTCCCGGACTTAGAATGCCTTCATGATTCTTACCTAAACCAATCTATACTATGACATTTATAAAATGACAGTCTTCCAATGCCACTACTAACTCCTTCCACATTTACTGTGAGGAAAAGCCCTTTCCTCCCCTCTATCTGTATCTGTTCTCAGTATGGATTTGTACATTTCTCTTTTATTCAATGAATTATAAATCATTCGCCTCCTTCCTGATTATGATGCCCAAATCATCTCCAATTTGGCCAGTGAGACACACACACACACCCCAAATACTGGGTCCTCTGTCTTTCTAATATGCACTCTTCACTGCTTAGAGCACTTCCTTATTTTTAGCCCAACAAGGTGTTCTAGACTGATACTAGATCTGATACTTTCCTGAGCCATGTCTAGAAAAAGCCATTTATCCAAGTGATTCTGGTTCCTCTTACTGGGGCACAGTATTCAGAAGCCAAGATCTGGATGGTGCTACTGTAATGCCACTCTTCTAAGCCATTTGTAGAAATATATAAATATAATATGAACATATGTTCATACTGATACCTCCAATTCCCACAAGTTTCTCCTCTGCCTTCTCTATTCCCTATTTGTTCTTCCCTTCCTCCTTGGCTTGCAACATCATCAATGTATTTATTCATTTGCTTAATCCAAAGTTTCTCAACTACATGTTAGAACAGATCATAATTCTTTGTTGTGGGAGAAGAGTAGGAATCCTGTGTATTATTGCACATTTATGGAAATGTACTCAATGTACTAAATGTACTAAAAATTTTTTTTGTATTAAGTAGACCAACACATTTCAAACCTGTTCATGAATCAGATATACATCATTTACAAACAGAGTCAAGGAGGGAGCATTTAAGTGTTTTGTTTCATTGGTTTAATTTAAGGTGTGTGTGTTAATACATTTACTGAGACAGAGGACACATAGTATGAAAGAAAAGGATATGGAATTTTAATAAAACCATAGGAGTTAGAAATAGCTGGGCTGGGACACAAGGCATTTGTAGGAAAATGAGAAAAGATGATACTGGAGAAGCAAGCAGGAGATAGACTTTATTTTAAATATGATGGAAAGATATCAATAGTTTTTTTCTGGTTTTGCTATTAATTGTGTGACCTCTGGAAATGTCACTTGACTTCTCTATGCCAAACAATAAGTTAAGGATAATAACATATGTATCACATGTATATTCATAAGAATAATGCAGTGGTATCCATTAAGTCTTTATTACAGTGCCAGGCATATATAAAGTGTTCTAGAAACGCTTGCCAGTATTTCAGCTCTAACATTCCACAATTCTGATTAATATTTATAAAACACTTCTAAAAATGAAATCTACAGGACCATCTGAAGAGTATAATCTCTGCTGAACAAAGATTGATTGTATCTTTGTGAATACCATGCAGACAACATAAATCATCACTGAAATGATAGTGCTTTGGAAAGTTGAAGGACATCCAAAGAGTTATTAAAGATATCATTATTAAGAAAAAAAAATGTTATACTCCTCCAGTGTGACTTCCATGGACAAATAAGATACTATTTTCTTCTGCACAAAATTTCTTTTGCACTTTTAGGGAAATCACAAAATGCTGCAAAGGATTTTCAAAAATCCTACATCAATTTTTCCAAATCCTCTCAAATCAAGCAGCTCTATAATGTTATCTCTCTTGCTGTCTTTCTCACAGTAATCATGATAAATGTTCTACAACTCAAAGGAAGGATCTGTCTGGCCTCTCCACACAGTAAGAATCACAGTAACAATTCCACA
Organism: Crocuta crocuta; assembly: GCF_008692635.1. NCBI lineage: Eukaryota > Metazoa > Chordata > Mammalia > Carnivora > Hyaenidae > Crocuta > Crocuta crocuta. The sequence continues at coordinate 5,621,619 of NW_027529641.1, read as the reverse complement.
GTTGCCCAGAGGCGCCATTTCTTTGCCATTCCAAAAGTCTGTGTCAGTTAGTAAAAAAAACTAATTAATTATAAATACATATTGCAGCTACAAAGTACAATAAAAAAATCAACTGACAATCATGAATAATTAGGGCCAAGGAAGAAGCATTATTACTTTCTAGTGACATCTAATCAGAATATAAAGGAAAAATTCCCATCTTTGACTGCATTAATAGAAAATCACCCATAATAGTTCTGATAAATAACATTCATTTACATTAAACATTTTTTCCTAAACCTTCATTTTACTTTATAATATTTAATGGCAACAGTTAGAATTAGACATGGGTCCCAATCTCTTTCTGTTACATACAAGTAAAGTGCAGGCAGAAACAACAGGAAGCCCACCCCAAATCCCAAAGCTGGTCAGGAACAGAAGCGGGACCGATCAAGGCATCATAACATAATACCCTACACGACATTTATGCAAGCAAGGATATCATTTTCAATATTATTATTAGAGAGAAGGGCAATCCACAAAAAGGCAAAACTCTGCATGATTTCAAGATATTTACATTTCCAGATAGTATGACATACAAGATAAGGAAAATAATTCTTCAAATTCAGTGAAATTTGCCCTGCTTATCTGATAAGGTATTTATACCAACTGCCATTAGAGAGAAATGTATTTTCAGAACAGCCAAGGGGTAAGGAATAAAGCTTCAACTGTTACAACGTTTAGTTATATGTGAAAAACAATACGGTAAGCATATCAAAATACAGACACAACAGGAGACATACACATTCCCATAAGAATATTCTAGTTCTGTACAGCATCCCAAGTTATGATCACTGTTTTCCTATTGACACAGAATATGAAACAATCAGAAAACAAAAATCTTCACCCTCCATCGTTTTACTAACAAGTTTGTGGCTATTGTAAACAGAAGGATGACTCCTCTGAGTCCAGCCTTTCGCTCCTAAATGAAATCAAAACAATTTACTCTTTACAGGGTAGAAAGACTACTTTACATAATTAACAAACAACAAACAAATGCATCCCAAGAAATTCTGGTATATTTCCATCACCAAAAGATGAGATTCTTTCAATCTCAACTAAATTGACTGCATATCTCCAGAGAATTAAGATAAAGTTCAAACACAAACCGTACCTAAAACAGTATTCGGTACTTATGAAAATGGGCACTTAACATTAATTACCAATGACAGCAAGTCACCTAATCAATACAATGGTTTTTGCAATTCTCAATTTTACACAAGAAAGGATTTTAAAGTCCAGCTACTAAAAAAACTATGCTTTATACAACTTCAGCTAAGAATCTTAAAATGCCTCAGGATAACACCGCTCCTCTCCTAACAAACAGACTCCTATAACCTACACAAGCATAACTGTTCCTGAGCTTGTCAAAACCCTGAGGTTGCAGGGCAACCACGTGAATGGAATTCCAAAGGATGACAAGCCTCTCTCAGCAGACAGTACACAATGAACTGATTCACCTTTGGCAGAACATGGGACAAATAGGATGCTACCACAAAAGCTGGTAAGAAACGAGCTCACATTTTAACATATTCTTAAAGGCTAGGTGGGCTAGTATGACAGTTTAGAATCTGGAAAACCTACACACGGGGGCTGGGGGTAGGGGTGTTCTTTCCCCTGGACCTGTTCTATGTGCTCACAAGAAAGACTGGGAACAGTACAAAAGACATGAGGTCTCATGTTGACACAAACTCTTCTCCACTTTCCAGACATCAGAGTTATTTACTAGATACATGACTGTGAGCTACAGTCAAGTAAAATTCTCTTACCCTCAGTTTTCAAATCTATAAAATGGGAATAATACATTTAACACTTGGCATATATATCAAGAGCTTAAAACTTTATACTTATTATTACTCAGTTTATTCCAAGTACCTATTTGATCATAAAATTAAGGATGGCAACACAAGCTTGGCTGCCAGCTATGGAATATTTAAAAAGACAAAGGAGCCAAAATTGGGGGGTTGAGAAGCACACAAAAAAATCAATTTCAAATTCTGTTAATTGAATTCGATATTTAGAGAAATTCATCAGATATTATAAACCTATAAAAAACCTACATTATAATAAGAGCTATTCAGGAGAAACCTATGAGTTCTCTTTTATGAAAGGAAAAATCATTTCTTAATTTACCTGAAAGTTTATGATTTAAATATATAGTATTTTCATTAAGAGCATTTACTCTTTTTAACACATTTTCATTTTATACCACAAGACATCACAGTGAATGGACTGGATCTATTAACAGGATTCTTTATTGTCTGAGAGGCTTCTGACTACAGAGAGAAGCACTTGTTACTCTCTAGGCTTTTCTTTTAATTTTTTTTAATGTTTATTTATTTTTGGGAGAGACACAGTGCGAGTGAGGGAGGGGCAGAGAGAGAGGGAGACAGAATCTGAAGCAGGCTCCAGGCTCTGAGCTGTCAGCACAGAGTCCAAACGTGGGGCTCGAATCCACTAATGGGAAGATCATGACCTGAGCTGAAGTCGAATGTTGGACAGATTCATACCTGACTGAGCCACACAGGTGCCCCTCTATGCTTTTCTTAATGTTTGTCTTTCGTGAGGTATATGCGTAACTTAAAAAATAAACATCATTAGATACTTAGAAGACAATTCATATTCCTTTACTTTTAAGAATGAAAATAAAAGATGAAACAGAAAATAAGCTAAGAACAATCCAGAGCAATAACATCTATCACTAATTATTGCTCTTTTTCTACCCACAGGCATAAGCACAGTCTAGGGCAATCACATATTGCTAAGGAACTATGTTGGTAGGGAAGGACAACTAAATAAATAAATTTAGAATGAAATAGTAGAACACGAAAATGATAGACCAAAGACAGATGAGGGACCCCAGTTAGCCAATCTGGAACCATCCTAACTTTGAATCTGTTAGATAAGATGGTAAAATTCTTACCATTTGGGTTAGCTTCAGGTAGCATCCTACCTGATACACACATGCAAACAGTTGAAGAGTTAATTTTAATCTGTTCCCAAAGAACAAATTATAGATCATTTCTAAATGTTTCAGGTAGGTCATTTTCATATCATATTCTTTCCTTGATTTATCACTTCATTTTATAATTTTTATTCTGGACATTAAAAAAGACATATCTGGGTACCTGTGTGGCTCAGTCAGTTGAGCGTTCAACTCTTGGTTTTGGCTCAGTTCACGATCCCCGGGTTGTGGGATCAAGCCCTGAGTCAGATTCCATGCTGAATGTGGATCCTGCTTTGGATGCTCTCATTTCTCTTTCTCTCTATCTCTCCACCCCTCCCTCCCCCGTCCTTCTCCTCATGTACACATTCTTTCTCAAAAAAAAAAAAAAAAAGCATACAAATGTTTGTAAGATTAAAATCATCTAAGTCAAAATACAAGATACAGAGAAAGCTAGAATTAGAAAAAAAAAATGCTTTGTAAATAAATACAGACAAAATACATATATAGCCTTAAAAATAAAAGAGTTTCCTATGTACTTCTAAAAAAAGCTATTTCTGATATCCTACAGTACCCAGTATCCCATAGTCTTTACAAGAAATAATGATGTGTTAATTGAGCACTCAATTAAAAACTGCTCAACAGCAGCAGTGCTGGATGTAGTGGCTGGCTTTCGAAAATGAGTAATCAATTCTAGTACTATACACAGATCAAAATCATATGCAAAATAAGAGGCAAATTAACAAAAGACTTTAACAAAGATGAAGCAGGAGACAGTGGAATGGTAAGCTTAGTAATTTAGGTACTCATTACTTCCAAAAATTCAAAAGTTCCTTACAAGACTGCTTCAAAATTCTCTCACATCCAACCAAACCAATCAAACTTCAGTATCTGTTTCAGAAAGGTTCTACTGGCATTGTGAGACTTTTTTTTTTCTTCACTGTAATAAAAAACCCTATGGCCACAGCTCCCAATAGTGTATCCATCAGCCAAAAGAAACCTGAATGCAGCATTACTTTATGGATATTCAATACCCAAAAGACACTCCACATCAACTGACAGTACAAAAGTGAAGGTAGCTGATAGATGATTTTTCGTGGTGGTGATGGTGGTGGTGGTGGTTTTAAGAATATGCCTCTCAGACTAATAAGTCTTTCTGCAAAGGGCCTACAGGGGGGAGGGAGGGCAAGTATTTATTCCAAAGCCAGATCCTGAAGATGAAGAAGCTAGACTACTAATACTAAGCTTAATTGTCTTTCTCTGATTTTTAGTAAGCAGTAACAAGTACCAGTAAGATAAAAGTCTTGAACTCATTCTCATTTATAAAATCTCCACTGACTACACTGCCTACAAGATCAAAGCCATTACAAGATCTAGTTCCAACTCACAACTCCAGTCACAGCACCGTACTCTACTTCCAGAAACAGCTACTGCCATGTCTAGACTAGGCTTTGCAATAGCTGTCTGGTCTCAGCAGGCATTCTTATTCCCTCCAATCCAATTTCCCCATTTTCACTAGAGTGATTTTAAAATGCAAATGTCACTTAACACTGTTTTTAAAGTCCAAACCCTTAACATGGCCTACAGAACCTTGTCTAATCTTGCTCTGCCTCTACCCACCATCCTCATTCCTTGCCACTCTTCCTATTACCTAGTAAGCTTCTGGGCACAGGCCCTTCTGCTTACAAAACTCCTAAATCCTTTCTGCTGCAGGGCCTTCACACATTCCATCTCTTGCTAGGTCTCATTCCAAGCACTTCCCCTGACTATGAGTTCCACAGATCCATTATGTCTCAGTATTACCATTATTTCCTCTATGAAGTGTTCTTAATAGGACTCCTTCTGATACACTTTCAGAGCACACTCTATGTCTCTTATGGCATTTACCACAGCTGTAATTACTTGTACAATTAAATATTTATCTTTTTTCTCCAACCAAACTATTAGCCCAATGAGGTAGATCAAGTATGTTGTATTTGCCCCTATAACTCCAGCAGCTACCAAAGTGCCCAGCCAGAATAGATGCTCAATAAACAACTGCATGGAATGAGAGCAATAAATCAGCATACAGAAAGATTTCAGGTCCCAGGCTATAAAAACTCTCTAAGAGCCAATCTTCTGAAAGTAGTTAGTTGTTCTTCACTGAACTGCAAAGGGAAAGGTACCTCAAACCTGTATGTACCAACAGCTGTGGCAGACATTCATGTATGCTATAGGAGTAGTGACTGAAGAAAGGCTAGCAGTCTAAAATGTCCTAGGGACACTTTTGAATGGGCATGATCCATCATTAAATAAGCTGAACCACAAAATCTTTTAAGGAGTCACCCAACTCCAATACCATGAGTCCATGCTGCTTTTCAGTATCAGAATATGAGGGGACTTTCGGCCCAACTGTGCAAGGCTGCACAAGCGAAAAGAACCATACAATGCATTGTGTCCTCCCCCAGATCCAATAACAGAGAGCTACTTACCTGCTGTTACAATGGGTTGTCAAAATACAAAGACCATGGACAGTACTCAGCCAAATTAGAGAGTTCTGACCTCCTACCAGGTCTCCATCTCCCAAGCCCTCTTATTCTGTATACCAATGATGATATTTTTCCTCCCTACCAAAGATAAGAGTTTCAACATTTGCAAAGGAACTGCAGCTTCCATCTACTTCGCACTACTAACACCTGCCTAAAGGTAACCTAAATAAATAAGTAAGATTCCTCCCAATCTCAATGCCTGGAGAACTAAATCAAAATTTCTGGATTACCAACACACAGGGCTAGCCAAGGAGGAGAGACGACTGGTAGGTGGGTGTAGTTGAAATGAGGTTCTCTCAGTTGCTTCTGCTATATGCTATTTATGCACAAAATGATAATAACTGTAAATTTTAATAAATGGGTCAATAAAACTCATTGACTTAATGTAGCAGGTCTCAACTTAAAAGAATACTAGATTAAATGAAGAAATAAAATGTCTATTTTGCATGCATCAACTTAAGCCAGCCCCACAAAAATTACCAATGCAGAACTGAAACTAAGGCCTAGGCAAGAGTAATTTTTAAATGCTCCACAGTTTTTGATACACATCTCTAGTTCAGAGAAGCTGTTTTATTATATTACAACACAAAACTCCTTATTCATTCACTGGTTGGCTAGGTGTGAGAGTAAAGTGACAAGTACCACATGAGTGCAGTCCTAACAGTATTATATCTACACATTGCACTTAACACACACATTTACACTCATTTTCATTAAGAAATACCTTCTCTCCCATTTCTTCTAATTACATGGCTTTCTTATTCTTTTTCTCACATTTGATAAAGGATACTAGAAAAATTTTATATTCTTCTTACTTCTTCTAGGAGGGCTAAGAGACAATAGTTTAAACACACCAAAAAGCAGTGAGCACATATACACTGTTTTAACTGGGACAGCCACTTAAATGTGTATTGTGCAGGAGTAGTTTACTTTTATTTTAAAAAGAATTTTTTTTTAACATTTATTTATTGGGAGACAAACCACCAGCAGGCGAGAGGCAGAAAGAGAGGGAGACACAGAACCTGAAGCAGGGTCCAGGCTCTGAGCTGTCAGCACAGAGCCCGATGTGTGGCTTGAACCAACAAACCATATCATGACCTGAGCTGAAGTCAGATAGATGCTTAATCAACTGAGCCACCCAGGTGCCCCTATGCAGGAGTAATTATTGAGACCCCCCACTCTCAAACACATCCTGATTTGATCATTAGATCACAAGTATAGGCAACTCTTTTCATTTCTTTTTTTTTAAAAGCAGGATCCACATCCAGCACTAAGCACAATGCAGGGCTTGAACTTACTACCCTGAGATCAAGATCTTAGCTGATATCAAGCGTTGGACACTTAACTGACTGAGCCACCCAGGCGCCCCCTCACTCTTCATTTCTATGGTTTTTTTTTTTTTAACTTGAAGTATAATTCACATGTCACAAAACTCATCTTTTTTTTTTCCTAGGAGAGAGAGAGAGAGAGCAAGCGAGCAGGGGAGGGTCAGAGAGAGTGGGAGATACAGACTCTGAAATAGGCTCCAGGCTCTAAGCTGGCAGTCAGCACAGAGCCCAACGCGGGGCTCGAACCCACGAACCGCGAGATCATGACCTAAGCGAAAGCCCGACGCTTAACTGACTAAGCCATCCAGGCGCCCCAAAACTCATCTTTTTAAAATACACAATTTGGGGGCTTATCTATCTTTTTAAAAACTTTTTAAATTTTTTTTTTTTTTTTTTTGAGAAGAGAGAAAGAATCCCAAGCAGACTCCATGTTCAGCAGGGCCTGACCCCATGACTCTGGCATCATGACCTGAGATGAAATCAAGAGTCAGATGCTCAAATGAGCGACCCAGGCATTCCTTGTTCCTCTTTTTTACTGTATTCACAAAGCTGTACCATACCCACTATCTAATTCTAGAATATTTTCGTCATCCCCAAAAGAAACTCAATGTCCATTAGCAATCATTCCCCATTCCTCCTTCTCCATGACTCCTGGCAATGACTTTCCATCTCTATGAATTTGCCTATTCAGGATATTTCATATTAATGGAATCACACAATGTGCAGCTTTTTGTGGCTCCTTGCTCTTAGCATAATGTTTTCAAAGTTCATCTGTGTTAAGTGTTATCAGTACTTCGCTCCCTTTCTGGCTGAATAATATTGTATTTTATGGAAATACCACATTTCATTTATCTACTCAACAGTTGATGGAAATTTGGGTTGTTTCGGGTCTATTATGAATAATGTTGCTATGAACATGTGTGTGTCAACATATTTTCAATTCTCTTGGATATACAGCTAGGAGCAGAACTGCTGGGTCATACAGTAACTCCAGGTCATTGAGCCTGTTTGGGGAATAATGCAATCTTAATAATATTAAGTCTTCCAAACCATAAATCCAGTATGTCCTGTCTTTGCATTTATTTAATTTCTTCTTTAATTTCTTTCAATGATGTTTTCTAACTTTTGGTGTACAGGTGTTGCACTCCTTTTGTTAAATTTATTTGTAGGTATTCTTTTTATGTTATTACAAATAGAACTGTTTAATTTCATTTAAGATTTCACTGCTAGCATTCTAACATCATTCTTGATTTCAAAAACTTTCAATGATATAAAAAAGGTAATTAGAAAAATTAATTGCATTTTAAGTATAAATACCATGGATCTTCTAATTATGATCTACTAAAACAGGAGAAAACATGATCTAAAACAAGCAAGAAACCCTACAAGGAATCCACTTTGAACAAGCAAGGCCAAATAACTTTAATCTCAATGTCACTAGTGGCCAATGCAACTACATTACACACACACACACACACACACACACACACACACACACACTGCCCTATATACGTTTCCTTATAAAGTATACAAACATACAAACAAAAAACCACTCATACTGCACATTCTCTTTGTCAAAATTGGGAGAAACTATCTTACAGTTTGTTTTTAATTTTTTTTTCCAATTTATTTTATTTTGAGAGAGAGAAGACAGCACAAGTGAGAGAGGGGAAGAGAGAGGGAGAGAAAGAATGCCAAGCAGGCACTGCTTGACATGTAGGCATCAGTGCAGAGCCCAATGTGGGGATCAAATTGACGAACCATGAGATCACGATCAGAGCTGAAAACAAGACTCCGACACCTAACTGATTGAGCCACCTGGGCACTCCCTTACTGTTAAGTTTTTAATGCACTCAGAGGTTCCTGACCTTATAGAATTATCTTTCAGTTACTTTTAATATGAGAACATTCTTCTTTGTCCCTCTAAAATAGGATGTTTTCATTACAGTGTACAAACAATTAAATCCAGGCATGAATTCAAATTCTAAATTAATTTAAGACTATCATTAAACTACTGTTTTATGGAAAATGACTAAACCATTCCATTTCAGCCAGACTTGTACATGCTGTATCTAATTATACATTTTAAAAATGCAATGATATGCTGGATGAACACAATAACGGCTATTAGTCACTATTTAAAGAAATGATTCAACAAAGAAAATAAACTTTAGTTCAAAGATAGAAGTTATATATTTATGGAAAAGGCAGCTGTATTGTATACAACTTTCATAAAAACAGAACATGCCCTACAAACATTCATACTTAATCCTATAAAAGTTCTAACTTGTTTTAGGTTGTCATAAATTTATCTAATTGAAAAAATAAGATCAACCAAAGTACGGATAGCACTGAGAAAGCAATCCCTTACCAACCAGAAAAGGGACTACTTGAAGGATTTTGTGGGTATTATGACATTCTGGCCTGCAAACCATTCCAATGCTATAAATCTATCAAAAGAAACGCAAGGTAGAGCACCTGGATGGCTCAGTTGGTTGAGTGTCCAACTCCGGCTCAGGTCATGATCTTGCAGTCTTGAGTTCCCGCTTCGTGCTCTGTGCTGACAGCTCAGAGCCTGGAGCCTGCTTCAGATTCTGTGTCTCCCCCTCTCTCTCTACCCCTCCCTACTCGTGCTCGGTCTCTCTCTCGAAAATAAACAAACATTTAAGAAAGAAAGAAAGAGATGCAAGGAATCATCATGACTCAAATCCACTATGAACAATGTGGAGGCGGGGCCCTGCACATGAGTACACAGCCAAGAGAGAGCAAACAGGGACTGAAATCCAGTTTGTTCTCCACTCTTTAAGGCCTGATTGCTCGCAGAGGGCAACATCCACCGAAAGTTGGGAGAAAAGCCTTTTTCTAGCTTTGCAAAAACTATCTGTGGCCTGGCTATGACACCTCCAAACAACTACCTACTTGTTGGAAAAGTTAAGACCACTGAAAAACAGAATATTGATGCCCCTGCCTGAAATCCTAACACCAAATATCACTTCTTACTGTATGCTTACTTAGAATGTTTTAGGTAAAATCATCATAGGACAAAATATAAAGAGCTTGGGGGGAAAAGTCATCTAAAAATCTAAAGAGTGGTTTAAATATGGTATCTATCTTAATTTGGATTTCTCTGGTTAATAGGCTATACATTTTTGCATGCTTTGACCCTGTGCTTTTGATGAGAGACTTGTTTTATTTTTAAAGTTTATTTATTTATTTCGAGAGAGAGAGAGCACAAGTAGGGAGGGGGAGGGGGGGGAGAGAGAGAGAGAATCCTAAGCAGGCTCCACACCACCAATGCAGAGCCCAAAGTGCGGTGGAACTCAGGAGCCAGGAGAACATAACCTGAGCCGAAGCCAAGAGTCAGACGCTTAACCAACTGAGTGACACAGGTGCCCCAGGATGAGAGACATTTTTCAGGAAAATACTAAAATAATTAGAAGGGAAGCTTAGAGTAAAATGTTAAGAGCCTATTCCTATTTGGCTCTATTCCTATTAGAGAAATACAGTTCTTGTTTTACACAACATGTAATGAAGTGCTAAAAATTATGTATTGGTCACAAATATTGGTCAGGTAAGCATCTTAAATTTGCTATAGAAATTAAGTAAATTTGATGGAAACGGGAAACAATTGTTTTAACATTAATATCACTCCATTTAATTTTACAGGGAATTAAGGGTTTTCTAAATTGTGAAATTGTGCTTCCTTAAAGCAAGAAATACCATTATTTTCAAAATGATACAAATGATTAATCAGGATAAATACTCCAAATACTAACTAAAAAGACATTAAAACTTCAAAATTTTTATTAGAATGACCAGCCTATAAAATGCTTTATTTCTAGATACACCAATGAATTGTCATGTGTTTGTCAGTGACTCACTTCCTCAGTATCTCAATCAGTTCTACAAAGCGGAGCAAGAATATAGCTCAAACTCTTAATAGAAAATTATGAGACTAAAACCAGAGAGCAGGCATCCTTGGCTCCTTACAGATAGGCACAATGTTATTAAAATTACGGTTAGGAAAGAGCCTTGTAAACTTCCCTAATTAAGATGAAAGCCCAGCCACACTTTCCCTGATTAATTACACCTACATACGAGCAATGTCCTGTCTTCACACAGGACACTTAAAAAATAAAGAACAAAGCAAGGCAAGGGGTGGAAATGAAAATGAGATTCTAGTCTTTCAACCACTATCAACTTACTCTCTATATTAGAGACTATGCAGATACTTCCTTCTTATGCAACTATTCCAAATACTTTCCCAGCTGTCATAATGATTTCTGGAAAAAATGCTTTGTCGATAAATGTATCCTGTATAAAGATGAATTATCGTTACTAGAAACCATTCCAATTCTCAATGTTATGATTCAAATATGAGATATATTAAAAACTTAACCTTCTGATCACCTGAATCAAACTTGTACATAAATGCTGCTGTATCTTTATTTATAAAGATAAATATAATTTGGGGTATACCATTATACACAAAATCAGAAAAATTTTGAAAGAATGTGGTAGGAGTATAGAAATGTGGATATACAATGGAATTAGGAATTGGCATTTCTGGTGTTAACATATAATTGTACATAAACATAATATTTTTCATTTTCCCTGCTTTATTTTTGTGTGTTTTCATTTTTCTTTACATAAATGAAATCACAAATTATGAATGGTCTTTGGCTTCTTTTGAGAAACATATTTGCAAAATTCATCTGTGCAGTATGTAGCTGTATTTCATCCATTTTTATTGTCATAAAGTATTGCACTGTATGAACATATCACAATTTTATTCATTCAGTCCTACTGAAGAACAATGTGTTGAGTTTGAAGCTACTACAAATACTGCTGCTACCAATTACTAACACATCTCTTAGTATACATGTTCACTCACACATTACTCTTAGGAATATATCCATGGAAAGAAATTACTGGGTCACAAAGTATGCAAATATCAAAGTGTTTCCCAAAGTAGTTGTAATAACATACATTCCCACCAGCAGTGTTTAATGGGTTCCCATAACTTAACATCCTAAACTTATGTTAATCTCTTTTTAAATTTTAGCCATTCTAGTGTTTATGATGCAGTCTCCTCAGTTTTAATTTTATTTCTCAGATTACTAATGATGTTAAACACATTTTCACTTATTTCTTGCATATTTACATTTCTTTTATGAAGTGTCTTTTCATGTCCCTTACCATTTTTCCACTGGATTGTCACACTGATTTGTAGAAGTGCTCTGAATACTGTGATACATGCTTTTTGTCTATTTTATGTACTGCAAATATGTTCTTCCACTCTGGCTTACCTTTCTATTCTCCTTTAACTTTGTAAGAATAAAATTTCTTAATTTTAAGGTAATGAAATGTACCAATTGTTTTATTTATATTAATGGGTTTTATTTCTTTTTAAGAAATCTTTGCCGGTTGGAAGATTATGAACATGTTCTCTTAGTATTAGCTTCTAAAGTTTTATAGTTTTGCCTTTCACATTGAGATGTACAAATCAATCTTGAGTTGATTTCTGCATGTGGTATGGAGAGGATGAGTCATTTTTTCTTTACAGATCACCAATTGTTCTAGTATCATTTGTTTTATTTTTTTTTTTTAGTATTTTTATTTATTTCTAGGAGAGAGAGAGAGACAGCATGAGCAGGGGAGGGTCAGAGAGGGAGACACAGACTCAGAA
>NW_027529641.1:5567943-5608981 GCF_008692635.1 Crocuta crocuta | reverse complement strand
TTTTTAGGAGATAGAGAGAGACAGCGTGAGCAAGGGAGGGTCAGAGAGAGAGGGAGATACAGACTCTGAAACAGGCTCCAGTCTCTGCGCTGGCAGTCAGCACAGAGCCCGACGCGAGGCTCGAACCCACGAACCGTGAGATCACGACCTAAGTGAAAGTCGGACGCTTAACCGACTAAGCCACCCAGGCGCCCCTCTAGTATCATTTGTTAAATAACTCCTTCCCAATTACACTAGAGTGCCAATTCTGTCATAAAGCAAGCATCCATGTACATACACATTGGCCCTCTTCCAGACTCTTTACTTCTTTTGTTTATCCTTGTGGTATTATTTAATGAAAGTATTATAGATTTATATGTAGAGCAAATCCTCCTACTTTGATCTGTTCTTCCAAGACTACTTAAGCTATTCATAGGCCAAAAAATTTCCTTCAAAATATAAAATAACAAACAAATGAAAATTTTACAATATTGGTTAGGATTACTTCAAGAATAATCCTCAAATGGGCATGGATTATAACCTTCAGAAGGACAGAACCTTAATGGGTAACTAAATTAAACTACGGTAAAGAATGTTCTGGGGGCACCTGGGTGGCTCAGTCAGTTAAGTATCTGACTCCTGGTTTTGGCTCAGGTCATGATCCCAGGGTCGTGGGACTGAGCCCCCACATCAGACTCCATGATAAGCAAGGAGATTTTCTTAAGATTCTCTCTCCCACTGCCCCTCTGCCCCACTTGCATGTTCTCTCTTTCTAAAAAAGAACATTCTGGACCAATGCTGACAAACCTTAAAAAAAAACAAAAAACCTCAAAAGGATTCAGCTGATACCAAGGAACTTATATAAATGCAAAAATAAAAGTTCAACATTATGTAAAATAATACAAAAAATTTCTTCATCCTAGAATGTCAAACTACAATGTCCACCATCCAAAGGAAAAGAAAAAAAAAAAGGATACAGAATTTTTTAAAAGCAGGAAGGGGCACCTGGGTAGCTCAGTCGGCTAAGCGTCCAACTTCGACTCAGGTCATGATCTCATGGTTAATGGGTTCCAGCCCTATGTGGGGCTCTCTGTAGTCAATATGCAGCTCATTTCAGATCCTCTGTCTCCCTCTCTCTCCCCTTCCTCCACTTGTGTGCACGCTACTCTCTTTCTCTCTCTCAAAAATAAACAAACATTTTTAAAAAAGCAGGAGGAGCACCTGAGTGTTTAGTCATTAAGCGTCCAACTTATGCTCAGGTCATGATCTTGTGGTTCGTGGGTTCAAGCCCCACATGGGGCTCTTGGCAGTCAGTATGGAGTCAGCTTCAGATCCTCTGTCTCCTTGTCTCTCTGACCCTCCCCCACTCACACACTCTCTCTCTCAAAAATAAATAAATGTAAAAAACTAAAAAAGGCAGGAAATGCATCCCATAAGAAAACTCAATCAATATAAAGAAATTCAGAAAAGATAAGGTTAATGGAATTAACAGATGAGGGCATTAAAACAAAGATTAAAAATAAACTCTAAATGTTAGAAAAGGTAAAGGAAAACAGAAACATGATAAGAAAAACAGAATAAAACTTCCAAAGATGAAAAATAATTATCAGAAATAAAAAACAGAATGAATGAGATTCAAAACAAGTAATACACTGCAGAAGAAAAAAGAAAAGATCAGTGAACCTGGAAACATGACAATATTAACCATTCATAAAGGGGGCGGGGGGGGAGGGGAGGGAGAGAAACAAAGCACAAATGCCATGCCAAAACAATTCAAATGTATAAAATTCCCTCCTCAACCTTGAAGGGAAAAAAAAACACACCTGGGATAAGTAAGATATTTGAAGAAATAGTGCCAATATTTTTCCAAATTTGATTAAAAACAAAAACAAATAAAAAAACCTAAGAGGAATTTTTCTCAACGAAAACCACACTAAGGCACATCATAATCAAATAACAAAAAAAGAGTCAAAGAAAAAGTCTTAAGACCAAAATAACAGAAAAATCTCATGGTGGGGGGAGGGGTCATGCAAAATAAGAAAAACAGCAGATCTTCTGTCAGAAACTAATGCAAGCCACTTCAGAAACAATTTCACAACATATTATTAGGGCTCAAAAGGGACATTTCAAGATATAGAACCCAATTCATCAAAAATATTTAAGAAAACTAAATATGCGTGCAGTTAACATTAGAGCTTTGAAATATATGAACCAAGAAGTAAAAGGAAAAATAGAAAAATCCACAATTAAAGCTGAAGATTCCACACTCCTCTCTCAGCAATTACTGAAAAAAACAGCAAATCAGAGGAATAAATTTTGAAGAACACTATCAACTAATTTGACTTAATTAATATTTTTACAAAGTTCTACTCAGTAACAGCAGAATCATTCTTAAGGGCCCACAAAACATTCACTAACACAGATAACATTTTGCACTTCATAATAAATGCACAAAATACATTCTTAGATCACAACATAATTAATTTAGAAATGTATCCGATAAATAGATCTAAAAAATTAACCAAATATTTGGCAATTATATAGGTCACAAAATTCACAAAGGAAATTCTAAAATTCTTTGAACTCTTAGGAACACAAAACAAACTTTGTAAAATGCAGACAAGGAAAATTTTAAATAATAATTGCTCCTTTAGAAAAAGCAGGAAAATCTCTAACGCCAGAACAAAAGAAGGGATGGATATCACTATAAATCCCTCAAACATTAAGAGTAAGGGAATATATGGGGCGCCTGGGTGGCTCAGTTGGTTGAGCATCCTACTTTGTCTAAGGTTACGAGCTCAGGGTTCACGAGTTCAAATCCCGTGTCAGGCTCTGTGCTAACATCTCAGAGCCAGGTTCCTGCTTCAGATTCTGTTGTCTCCCTCTCTCTCTGACCCTCCCCTACTTGTACACGCTCTCTCACTCTCTCCTTCCCTCCCTTTTCCTCTCCCTCCCTCTCTCAAAAATAATTATTAAAAAACAAAGAGTAAAGGAATATGCAACTTTATGCCAATAAAGACAACAATTTACCTGAAATGGACAAATTTACATGAAAGACACAAACTGAAGCTGTATTCAAGATGAATTAATATAAATCTGAATAGAGCAGTATCAAAGCAATCGAGTTCATCATTTAAAATCTTCCCACAAAGAAACTCCAAACCCAGAGGTCTTCACTAGTGAACTGTACCAAACACTTCAAGAAGCAGTAACACCAAATGTACGAAAAATTTTCCAGACGAGGAAATCTTTCCAACTCCTGCTGTTATCCAGATACAAAAACCAGATACAACATTATTTTAAAAACTACAAACCAGGGTGCCTGGGTGGCTCAGTCAGTTGAGTGTCCAGCTCTTGGTTTCGGCTCAGGTCATGATCTCACAGTTCATGAGTTCAAGCCCCATATCGGGGCTGTGTTGCCAGCACAGAGCCTGCTTGGGATTCTCTCTCTCCCTCCCTCTCTCCCTCTCTCTGGCCCTCCCCTGCTCATGCTGTGTCTATCTCTTTCAAAACAAATTAATTTTTAAAAAAATCTACAAACCAATACCTACTATGAACACAGATGATAAAAAGTTAATTAAGTTTCAGCAAAGAATCCAGCAATATATAAAGTGTAACAAATCATGATCAAGTGGGGATTATCTCAGAAATGCATGATTCTTTGGTTTGATACTCAAAAAAAAAAAAAAAATCAATGTAACTGACCACATTAACAGATAAGAAAGAGGGAAAAAACATGTGATCATCTCAACATATATCGAAATTTGATAAAAATTCAATACTTATTCATGGTAAGAAAAAAAATTCTCAGCAAGCTATGAATAGAAAATAACTTAATCTCATAAAGGGTATCTGTTAAAAACCTATAGCTAACGGGGCGCCTGGGTGGCTCAGTCAGTTAAGCGTCCGACTTCAGCTCAGGGCATGATCTCACGGTTCATGGGTTTGAGCCCCACGTTGGGCTCTGTGCTCACAGCTAGCTCAGAGCTGGGAGCCTGCTTCAGATTCTGTATCTCCCTCTCTCTGACCCTCCCTTGCTCGCTCGCTCTCTCTCTCTCAGAAATAAAAAAAAATTGTTTTAATGAAAAATTAAAAACAAAAAAAAAACCCTATAGCTAACATCATATTTATTTGTGAAAACATGAATGTTTTTGACCTAACATCAAGAATAAGGGAAGAATGTCAGCTCACCACTTTTATTTAACATTGCATGGGGATTACTAATTAGGCACTGCAATAAAGCAAGCAAAAAGAATAAGATATAAAAAATTTAAAGGAGCAAGTAAAACAGTCTTTATTCACAGACAAGATGATGATCTACCCAGAACATTTGAGGACTATAAAAAAGTCACCAGAAATAATAATGAGTTTAGCAGAATCACAAATTACAAAGTTTAATATAAAAATCAATTATAAGTCTACATACTAACAATAAAATGAAAACTGATTTTCTTTACACTACCACTTACAGTAACATAAAAATATAAAATAGGGATCAATTTAACAAAATAGGTGTAATAACTTTACGTTGACAATAAAACTCTGCTAAGAATAACTAAAGATGACTTAAACAGAGAGAGGTACAAAGTTCATGCATCAGAAGACTCAACATCCTTAACAGGTCAATTCTCCCCAGTATAGTCCCTAGTATAAAAGCATTCACAACCAAAATCCCATCAAGCTTTTCTGTAAAATTGTCAAGCTGATTCTAAGATACACAGAAAGAAATAGAAAGGATGTAGAATAGAAAAACAACTTTGAAAGAGAAGAATAAGTTGGGAAGATTTATGTTACCCAATTTTAAGTCTTACTATAAAGCTACAGTAATCAAGATAGTGCAGTATTGCCATGAACAGATATACAGATGAATAAAACGAACAGAGTCCTAAAATAGTTGATTTTCAACAAAGGTGCCAAGGTAACTCAACAGAGAAAATTATAATATTTACAAAATTGCTTCTGGAAAAATTTGATTTTCATATGCAAAGAAATAAATCTTATCCCTTACCTCATACATTTGCAAAAATAAACTCAAGGTGGATCACAGACCTAAAATATGAGAGCCAAAACTAGTTCAAAGACATGAGGCAAAGGAAAAAAGGTAGGAAAATTTTTGCCCAATCTCTGTGCCAACCTCTCCAATTTCTACTCCAAATTAGGGCAGAATTATAGGGAAAATCCCTAATCTGAAGCCCTTCAGTCAACATGAGTCTGTTCAAAAGGAAAGAGCATTTCCCATCTAAGTACTCAGAGTAATTCCTAAGCAAGTAGTTATTAATTCAAACACAACCCTCAGAGCCATAAAAGCCTGCCATGAAGAATAAAAGACTGTATACATCCATAAAGCCTTGTGGAGGAAACATCATAAAGGATTCCCTAAAGCTTAAACAGGACCCAAAATATAACAGCTTAAGCTATGCCCACTCCACAGCCATCCCTGAGGTTCACAGAAGATGCAAAGTTCTTAACTATGGGCATCAGAATGGCTAAATTCCTGTAGTGCTTTAATTAAAATCATACAGTTTTGAGCAGTTAGTGGACAAAATAAATGTAAATAAGATGAAAAAGAGAAAAAACCAACATTCAAAGATTTATGGAAAACAAAGATTATATTTAAAAACATGAATTACACTACACTATTCCCATTCTGCCTGTGTGTATGCAAGTTTGTTACCAAAGATACTTTGGTTCAGTTGAAAAAATAATGCCTTTTCTCCCAGGTCGCTACTGAAAGATACCATTAAAAAAAAAACAAAAAACAAAAAAACAAAAAAAACCCCACCTTTCCTCAGTCAAGGTTTTGTAAGAAAAACACATAACCATAAGAAACTAGTATCAGAATAAAGTACTTTAACAGAGAACTCATTTTGTAAGTTCATAAAAGTTTTTTCTACCACTTAATACTAAAAAAAAAATTTTACACTTTATATTAAAATAGCAAAACTCTTTTTTAAAACAATAAAAAAAATGTCAAGTAACCCAAGGATTTTTATTGACATAATCATCAGGCATGATCAATGATATCTAATATTTAAAATGTTAATGAAGGGTGACCTGGGTGGCTCTCAGTTGGTTGGGCTTCTGACTTTGGCTCAGGCCATGACCCTGTGGTCAGTGAATTTGAGCCCTGCATCAGGCTCTGTGTAGACAACTCAGAGCCTAGAGCCTGCTTCAGAATCTGTCTGTTTCTCTCTCTCTCTCTCTCTCTCTCTGCCCCTCCCCTACTCACTGTCTCTCTAAAATGAAAATGTTTAAAAAAAATAAAAAATATATACTTTATAAAATGTTAATGTTGACTTAAAACAAAACAAAAACTACAGATGTAACACACTGGAACCATTAACATAGACCACTCCAAGCTTTTACGTCAAATAGCTTACTCCAGGGCTTTGCAAATAGGGCCTATGATGTAAGACGGCAGGGGTGCCTGGGTGGCTCAGTGATTCTTGGTTTTGGCTCAGGTAATGATCCCAGGGTCATAGGATGGAGTCCCACATCATGCTCCACACTGAGCATGGAGCCTGCTTGGGATTCTCTTCCTCTGCCCCCTCCCCTGCTCCCACTCTAGGTCTCCCTCTCTAAAAAATAAAAATTAAAAAAAAATTTTAAGGTGACAAATTCAAAGACACAAACATAAGGCTGCATTTAAAAAAAAAAACCTCTTAACTCTGCTTTGTTTTTTTTTCTTTGATCCTTCCTAAGGTATTTCAGGAAATATGGCTATATTTGTCTTTCATTTGAAAATCTTTCTCAGCTAATGTCTAAATCATGTCCTCAAACCCTCCCTTTCTCCTATTTATTGTCACAGTAAATAACGGACTACTTACTTTAGAATTTTTTTCTTTTTTTAAATAAGGGTAATTGATATGGAAGATGAAGTGGGTAAGATAAAGAAGTGTGGGATTATTTTAGCAATATCAGAAAAAATATACAAGAAACTGTCATAGTATAATATAATGCACTCCAAGTAGACTTTACAAATTTCCTTAACTCATCTACATTAAACCTCAAAATAAACTCCAAAAAGACTGCCATTCAAGCTCACAGAACAGTCTGATTTAAAATAAAAGAAAAAATTTCCATTGTGTTTATTTACTTCATAACATAGAAAAATGAAAATGTCTTACTAGAAATGATGTATCAGCAAAAAAGTGCACTTAATATGATCCTTGCAGAAAACTCTTCTTTGTTCCTTTTTCACAAAAGGCAATTCCTTAATAAAGCAAAAAATATATGGGTTAGTAAGTGTTCTTAACTCTAAAATAGAATTAAATATACATTTCATCATTACAAATTCCAACTCTCAACACTATGCCTGGCAGACAGCACAAATACTTGCTGAATAATAGAAAAATAATTTTTAAAAGTAATTTGTTGTATTTGTCTAATAAAATTAGCACTGAGAATTTCTAATGTCACTAACCCATTTTTCCAGAAAGTATTTCTTACATGTTCAGTAATATTCTATGTACTCCTAGATTCATAAATTGGCTTCCTACATCCCATTTTCCTATCCTCCACATCATCTGATATGCTTTATACTTGCTTGGTACAGCCTACTGAATATATGTTTTGCCAAAATAGCTGAAAGTATTCATTGTATTATGTTATTTAGAAAATTATCACAGGGTCAGTGATTTGCATTGCCATAAAATACGTTTGTATTCAAATACAATGTGTATACTTGTAGCTTTCACTATCTTTTAAAAGGGAAAATGAAATGAAAATAGTGAACGCAAAATGCCCAAAACAAACATAAAACTTATCAATGTCAATAATCCACATCAAGAAAGGGAACACTGGTCAATACTAACAAGTGGATTAGTGCATAAAGAATAATCCAGTTTGCTTGGAATAGTAGTAAGGCAGCTAAGGTAAAAAAGGGAAAGATGGTAAAAGCAACCCACCCCCCTTTCCTCACCCAGATTGGCCAGGATCAATTATGATGCTAATCCAATAATTTAGAATTGCCTGGCTGGATAATTCTACCAACCCCCAAGTAAATCTGATACATCAAATAAAAACGGTAATTTCTCCACAGAAATACCAGTCTTTTGAATCTGATTCAGCAATATTAATTACTACGGTACTATAATCTTGTTTCTACTTGAAATGAAACTTCCTCTAGAGGGGGGAAAAACACAAACTGCCAAATATTCTTTTTGTATTAATGAATTAAGAATTAAAAGCTTGAACTTTAAAACACACATATACACAAATAAACTTTTTTTGCAAGGTTAAAAAGACCTTGCTTTAAAAAGCCAATTTCAGCTTTTAATCTAATTACACTGAAATGTAGAAAAAGCTCCTTAAATACAGTTTCATTACCAACCAACTTCTAAAATCCAAAAATCCAAAGTGAAACTATTTTTCATGAATTCTCGATCTAAACAAAACTGAGTTTTTTTTTAATTTTTTTAATGTTTTATTTATTTCTAGGAGAGAGAGAGAGAGACAGCATGAGCAGGGGAGGGTCAGAGAGAGAGGGAGTCACAGACTGAAACAGACTCCAGGCTCTGAGCTGGCAGTCAGCACAGAGCCCGATGCAGGGCTCGAACCCACGAACCGCGAGATCATGACCTAAGCGAAAGTCGGACGCTTAACCGACTAAGCCACCCAGGTGCCCCCAAAACTGAGTATTTTTAACACCGGCTTTGTGTCAGTGTCACAGAAGAAACTAAAGTTTAACTGGTTATTTACTGGGGTGCCTGGGTGGCTCAGTTAAACGTCCAGCTTCAGCTCAGGTCATGATCTCACAGTTCGTGGGTTGGAGCCCCACGTCAGGCTCTGTGCTGACAGCTCAGAGCCTGGAGCCTGTTTTGGATTGTGTCTCCTTCTCTCTCTGACCCTCCCCTGCTCACACACACTCTCTCTCTCTCAGAAATAAAAACATTAAAAAAATGTTTTAAAATAAATAACTGGTTATTTACTATCAAATTGCTAAACACAAATTTCATACATCCTAGTATATCTTCTTATATCAAAAATTCACTCTCAATTCTATAAATGAACTGTTTTTAATGACTTGTTTTGTACATAGTTCTCAAATAGTTTCTTAAAGGAACTATTCTAAAAATCAAGTTATTTTACAATAATCTATAATGAAACACATTCTTGCCCTCAAAATAAAACCTAAACTGTTAGTGCTGCACTGTTATCATTAAATTTCATATACTGAACCTTCTAATCTCACTGCTTCTGTCCAGACAAGAGCTAGACAACCTGTAGGTACCTCCAATTGCTATTACTCCCAAATCTGGTTCCAACCAACCACCTGGCTCCCTCTACTTCTAATTAACCAACATTGTTGTTACCCTGGACTACAAGCCATTGCCTAAACTGTTACCCTGGACTACAAGCCATTGCCTAAACTGTCAAGCTCTGTAATTCTGTTCAAGTTTTTACCTCTGCTGGAAAAACTCTTGCCCTGTCTCTAAAACAATCTTTCCCAGTTTTATGGCATCTTCTGTGATAGCAACTCAAGAATACCTTTACCATCAACATCACTTCCAGGAGGCAAAATTATAGTTAGTTCTGTATCGGTCTCTTCTATTATACTCTATGTCATTTTTAGAGAAGGAACTTTGTTCATTTTTATATCTCCAATATCTAGCCGATAACTGGAATACAATTCAATTCGGAAAATATTTACTGAGCATCCAGTATATTCCAGACACCTTTCTAGCTGATAGGGATAAATCCCTATATCTATGCCTGACCTCATGGAGCTTACATTCTAGTGGGGAAAACCTACAATACACAGTGAATGAGGAATATGTATTATATACAACAGGTTAGTAGAAACACCTTAAAAAGAAGAAATAGAGCAAGGAATTAAGTAATTTCATAGAGAGGGGATTAAAATTTGAGAAAAGATATCCAGGGAAGACCTAATTAGGTGATAATAAAAGAAACTGCAATAGCAGCAATAACATTTGAGTATTTATCATATGCTAACCAGTATCCTAACTGGTTTACATGAATCAACAGAGGTAAAGCCAACCTATTATCCTTAAAAGGAAACTGAAATGGGGTGGCTGGGTGGCTCAGTCAGTTAAGCTTAGACTTTAGCTCAGGTGGTGATCTCATGGTTCGTGGGTTCAGGCCCCACATCTGTACTGACTACTCAGAGCCTGAAGCCTGCTTCAGATTCTGTGTCTCCTTCTCTCTCCGCCCCTCCCTCACTTGCTCACTCATGCATGCGCTCTCTCTCTGTCTCTCTCAAAAATAAACATTAAAAATTTTTAAAAAAGCAAACTGAAATACTAAGAAGGTACCTGCCAACGTCACATAGCTAAGTTAGTCCAATGGTGAAGCTGGGATTTAAACCCAGGCATGCTTTTAACAGCTAAACCCAGTTCATCCTTTTATTAAATGAATTAAATACATGAAAAAAATAAATGCTCCTGTATACAGCAATGGACTAAAAAGACAGAGAAGCAAATTTCAGTCTCAGAGGATTGATACATTTGAGCAGCTCCAGTACATCAATACCTACATACGACAGATACCCTGACAAATACAGGTGGGTGCCTGCTGTGAACAAGAATGATAAACACTGATAATTTCTCAATTACTTTTAAACTAAGATTTAAACTTCTATATCATAATTACCAGAACTAAAGCTTTCGTAAGACAGTATCACAAATATCACATGGATAGGTCATTAAAAAATAATAGCTTTAAAGAAGTACTCTGAAACAAATGAAAGAGTACTTTAAAGACACTATCATTTTAATAATAGTTAAATGTCAAATATCGTCATTTATGCTATGGCACAAGTCACAACCAACTTCCAATTTCCCATATTAACCAGAAGGGTTAAATGAAATGAGTGAGATTCAAACTCCTCTTTTCAAATATCTCAACTACATATTATGAAGCAAACAGATAACACCTAATACAATTGCTTGTAATAACTGAAGACCTGAATGACCCAAGATAATTTGCTCCCTAATGCCCATCTCTTGCTATATTAGCTTGTTAATCAAATGCTTAATCAGCGAATGCCAATAAATTAGAAAGCAAAATGAAACCAAAGTGCTCCACAGCATTAACATTCCTAGTTTCAAGTCTTAAGGCCCTAAATTCCTAGGCATCTATTCTAGTCTTGATATAAAAAAATATATATAATTATGAAGAAAATTATGGCTTTATGTTTGAAATTATCAAAATTTCACTGAACCTAAGGAGGTTTCAACAGAATCCAACTTCAGCTCAGGTCATGATCTCACTGTTCATGAGTTTGAGCCACGCATCAGACTCTATGCTGACAGCTTGAAGCGTGGAGCCTGCTTCAGATTCTGTGTCTCCATCTCTCTCTGCACCTCCCTGCTCACCTGTCTTTCTCTCTCTCAAAAATAAACATTAAAAAAAAAGAGGTTTCTGTACGAAAACAAACAGCTTTAAAATCAATCCCGATTAAGAGAAAAATGAAACAGGACAAAAAACTTACTTATATCTATCTATCTAACATAAATAAATATATACATGTCTATAAACACAATAAATGCTACATATTTGCTCAAATATTAATTTCATTTTGTAATGAAAACTTAGGTTTAGCATCACTGGCATTTTTTAATTCAAGTGAGGGTCAGCTCTCACACATGAACATCAAACTATTCACACCTTAAAAAGATTTTTAGTACCAGCCATGATGTACTAACTAAGTAACAGACATGCGCTCCCAATGAACTCAACTAGAAAACTGATCAGATACATAAAACTATTATTTTAAAACACTGGACACCAAGCAGCTGAACACTGAGATACCTGAGAAAATTTTGAAAAAGTATTCCCTCAAATAGCTGTATGCAAGACATCAGAAGGGTTATGCAGGAATGGGAAGCCAAGGGTAATATCGTGGACTTAGTAAAACAGACAACAAAATTTAGGGAGACTGAGGTAATGGGAATTTGAAGAGCAGAGTAGCAGAGAGGATGCAGCTCAAGAAGGGAAAGAGCACTCCTGAAATCTGTAGAGGAGTTTCTAGAGCAGCTCTGCACAAAAGAAGCAACGTGAACCTAAAATGTAATTTTAAATTGTTTAGTAAGCACATTTTAAAAGTAAAATAAGGGGGCACCTGGGTGGCTCAGTCAGTTAAGCATCCAACTCTTGGTTTCAGCTGAGGTCATAATCTCACAGTTCATGGGTTTGAGTCCTACATCGGGCCCTGGGCGGACAGCATAGAGCCTGCTTAGGCTTCTTTCTCTCTCCCTCCCTCTCTCAAAATAAATAAACTTAAAAAAAAAAAAGTAAAATAAAGTAGGTAAAACTAATTGTAACATAATTCACTTAACCCAACATGCTCAAAATACTATCACTTCAAGACATAATTGATATAAAAAGATATTTTCATTTTTTTTTCCATAATAAGTTCTTGACATTCAGTATGTTTTACACTTAGAGCCTATTTAAATTTGAACTAACCACAATTCAAGCTCTCAACAGCCACAATGTGGCTAAATGCTACTGTATACTCTACAATGCAGTTTTTGTTGAATACAAACCTATGCATGGGTAAAGTGAAACTCTACAAGGCCAGGCAAGGAATAATGATCAGGCAGGGTCAAAAGTTCTCAAAAATTACATAAGCCTGGGGGATGTGCAAGTTCCTAGCAAAGAAGGATAAAAACCTCATTGAAACCTGGGGCAATCAGTAGAAACTGAAGCAGAATCATCACTTGTACTAAGCTACTTCTAGAGCAAAGGCTACCTCAGACCTGCCAGAACAAAGCTTAAAAACAAGCCTCAAAAGATTCAAATAGATCCGTAAGAAATCTAACACCCCGCCAAAACAAAATTAAAATCTCTCCAGAGGAAATCAACAAAATCCAGACAACAGTGTGATGAATGTCCAAGAGTCAATCGAAACTTACTAAACCTAAGACAATAGACAAATGCATGACACACACCAGGGGAAAAATCCGTCACAAGAAACAGACCAAGAAACAAAAACGATTATATTTTTGAAGACATAAATTTTAAAATATTACAACATATATGGAGCACCTGGATGGCTCAGTCAGTTAAGCATCTGACTTCGGCTCAAGTCATGATCTCAAGGTTCCATGAGTTCAAGCCCCAGGTCAGGTTCTGTGCTGACAGCTCAGAGGCTGGAGCTTGCTTTGGATTCTGTGTCTCTTACTCTCTTTGACCCTGCCCTGCTCACACTCTATCTCTCAAAAATAAATAAAACATGAAATAAATAAATAAAATATAATACATATAAAACGATTTAGAGAAAAAAGATTTTGAAAAGAATAAAATTTTTAAATAGGAGAAATGTAGTATCTCAAATTAAAAAAAATCAACTGGATAGACTTAGCAACAGATTAAAACAGTACAGGAAAAAAAGGCCTCTAACTTGAAAATATAAAAACAGAAAGCAAAGAAAGAAAAAAAAGAAACAAAGAAACAAAGAACAGAGCATCAAGGACCCATGAGAACCTCAAGGGCAGAGTCTAAAAATGGTATAACTGGAGTCCTGGAAGGATAAGGAGACAGAAAAAAATATCTGAAGAAATAAGAACCAAAGAATTTCCAAATTTGACAAAAAACTAAACCCATATTCAAGAAACTCAGTGAACAAAAAACAGGTTAGGCACAAAGAAGTCACACTAATTCATAAAATTAATAATCAAACTGCTAAAATCCAGTAATATAGAGAAAATCTTAAAAGCAGCCAAAGTGGAGGAAAAGACACATTACACATAGAGGAACAAAGATAAGAATTACCAGGCTCCTTGTCAAAAAACGATACAAACAAGTTTAAAACCAAAAAACAAAGCTTTTGAAGTGCTACCAAAAAAAAAAAAAAAACCCCGCAAATCAAAATCTATACAAAGTAGTAATATGCTTCACAGAGGAAGGGCAAATAAAGACAGTATGAGACAGACAAAAGCTGAGAATGTGTCAGCAGCAGGTATGCACCACAAGGGACACTGAAAATCCTTCAGGAAGAAATAGGATAACAGAATTGTTCAACAGAGTGAACCCTAATACAAGCTATAAACCTGCTTAATAAAACTGTACCAATCCTGACTCACCAACTGTAACAAATACGTCACACCAGTGCAAACTGTTACTAACAGGGGATACTGGGGGCCAAAGCAAGAGGGAGAACAGGGGAAGGGAAAGAGGAGAGTATATGGGAACTCTGCACTTTCTGCTCAATTTTCTGTAAACCCAAAACTGTTTTAAGAAATAAGTCTATTAATTAAAAAAGAAATAGAAGTGGGCACCTGGGTGGCTCAGTCAGTTAAGCGTCCAACTCTTGATTTCCATTCAGGTCATGATCTCACGGTTCGTGGGTTCGAGCACACAGCCTGCTTGGGATTCTCTCTCTCCTTTCTCTGCCCTTCCTCCACTAGCTCTCTCTCTCTCTCTCTCTCTCTCTCTCTCGTGCTCTCTCAATATAAATATAACTTTAAAAAATAAAATAGAAATAAAAACCTACTTCTACACAAAGAACAAAAATGTTAAATATGTTAATCATCCATTGTATTATCTATAATTTTTAAAAGGACATTTGATTGTGTAAAGCAAAAGTGGAGTAATGTATAATAACCTGTAGAATAAAATAACAAAAAGAGCACAAAGAATGATAGGGAAAAAACTAAAAGTACACTGTACTAAGGATCTTTCATAATTCATATGAAAATAAACTGTGGTAAGTTCAAGATGCAAGCTGTAAAACCCTAGAGCAACTACTAAAAAAGAAACTAATAAAACTAATAAACCAAAAAAGAGGTAAAATGAAATGCTAAAAAAAATAAGCCATTCAAAAAAGGAAAACAAAAACATGTAGAAAAAATTTAAAAAACATATAACAAAATGAAAGACTTAACTCCAACTGTGTGAATAATGATATTAAATATAGATGATCTAAATGTCCCAATTACCAGGTAGAGACTATTAGACTACACTGGAGGCAGAGACTGTCATATTGGATAAAGAGATGTACCACTCTAAATACGATAAAGATAGATCAAACATGAACTACAAAAAGATATGCCAAACATTAATCACAAGAAAGCTGGAATGACTATATTAATATCAGACAAAGCAGGTCACAAGAGAAGGTATCTTACCAGGTATAAAGAGACATATATCATAATGCTTAATGTGTCAATTTACCAGAAATACAAAGTAATCCTAAATGTTTATGCAGTCAATAACAGAGTTTCAAAACATGTGAAACAAACACTGACAGTATGAAAAAGAGAAATAGATAAATTTACAATTACAGCTAGAAATTCAACAGTCCCTCACAGTAAATAGTAAAACAAGCAAACAGAAAATTAGTAAAGATATACAAAACCTGAACAACACTATGAACCAGTGGAGTTGCTCGTTCTCTTGGAATCGTCAGAAAGAAAGAATTTATGCTGGTCCATAAAACAAGGCACATAATAAATTTGTGACAGTTGAAATCATACTGAAAGGTTTTCTTTTTGAAGATCTAATTTGCTTTATTAAAGGATTCATTAATGGAGCAGCATCCCATCTAGTAAGTAGAGACGTACACCCCCAGAAAGTGTTTTCAGACCACAAAAAAACTAATGATCAATAATAAAAATATATTGGAAAATTTCCCGAGTCTTGTAAATTAACATATTTCTAAATAACATAGGTTAAAGAACTCATGAAGAAAATTTAAAAACATGTGAAACTGAATGATAATAAAAACACATTATCTAATTATGTAGGGTGAAGCTAAGGATGCTTGGAAATTTATATCTTTTAAGTATTTATGTTAGAAAAGAATAAAGGTTTAACATTAGTGTTCTAAATTAGATTCCACCTGGGGCGCCTGGGTGCCTTAGTCGGTTAAGCGTCCGACTTTCGCTTAGGTCATGATCTCACGGTTCGTGGGTTCGGGCCCCGCGTCGGGCTCTGTGCTGACTGCCAGCTCAGAGCCTGGAGCCTGTTTCAGTCTGTGACTCCCTTTCTCTCTGACCCTCCCCTGCTCACGCTGTCTCTCTCTCTCTCCTAGAAATAAATAAAAAACATTTAAAAATAAATAAATAAATTAGCTTCCACCTTAAGAAGGTGAAGAAAAAAACACATTAAACTAAAAGCAGAGGTAAGGAAATAATAAAGGTAGAAATTGGTGAAATGTATGACAAAAAAAAGATCAATGAAACCAAAAGCTGGTCCTTTGAAAAGAACCCCTAGCTAGGCCAGTCAAGAAAAGAAGAAAGAAGACACAAATTACTAACATTAGAATGGAAAGAGAATACATTACTATACGTATTTCAAACATTAAATGCACATTTAGTAGTAAATGCAATTTTTTGCCAATAAACTTGACAAGTTAAATGAAATACACAAAATTCCTGAAACAAGATTATCAAAACAGACACAAAAAGAAAGTCTGAATAGTCCTCTAATTCAGAAATTTTAATTCAAAATCAAAAGGCTTCCCACAAAGAAAATTCCAGACCCAGATGGCTTCCCTAGTGAATTCTTTAAACATCTACAGTATCAGTCTTACACAAACTCTTTTAGGAAACAGAGGAAGAGGAAACACATTCTAACACATTTAATAAAGCCAGAATAATTCTGACACCACAGCAAGACAAGGAAGAGAAAATACATACTAATATCACTTATTTTTATAAGATGCAAATATCATTAATAAAACATAAGCAGGTCATATCCAGCAATATATAAAAAGTTAACAAATGGGGTTTGTCTTAGGATTGCAAGGTTGGTTTAGTATTCATAAATCAATGTAACCCACTGTATTAACATATAAAAAAGAAAAAATGATTGATTTCAATAAGTAGAAAAACATCTATGCATGATTAAATATCATTTGTGGGGCGGTGGAGGGGAACACCTCTCAACAAACTAGGATTGAAGAAAGCTTCTTCAACCTAATGAAAGTCATCTACAAAAACCTACAGCTAATATAAAGGACTGATTTTTTTTTCCTGTATGATTAGAAACAAAGGATGCACACTCTCATTATTTCTACCATTTTACTAAAGGTTCCAATAACTGCAATAATGAAAAGGGAGAAAAAAGTATCAATATTGGAAAGGAAGAAATAAAACAGCTCAACTCACACGTGACATGACAACATACATAGGAAATCCCAAAAAATCTACAATGACGTGGTTGGAACTAAAAAATGCAAGGTGTAGCATACAAGATCAATACTTTTTATATAAAGACTATAATTTTTTTTTTATTTTAAGTAGGCTCCATACCCAACATGGGGCTTGAACTTACAACTATGAGACTGAGTTGCATGCTCTACCAACTGAGCCAGCAGTTTTTAATATTTTTATGTTTTTGGTTTTTTTTTTGAGAGAGAGAGAGACAGCACAAGTGGGGGAGGGTCAGAGAGAGAGGGAGACAGAATCCGAAGAGAGGCTCCAGGCTCTGAGCTTAGCTGTCAGGACAGAGCCCAATGCAGGGCTTGAACCCACGAACCGTGAGATCATGACCTGAGCCGAAGTCAGACACTTAACGGACTGAGCCACCCAGGCACCCCTGAGCCAGCAGTTTTTAATCAAATTTCTATATACCAATAATGACAAATGCAAAGTTACACTTTTTAAAAATACCATTCATCTTAGCATCAGAGGTATGAAATATTTAAAGACAAATTTAACAATATCTGTGCAAGACTATTATCTTGAATACTAGAAAACACTGAGAGAAATTAAGGAAGATGTAAAAAAAAGAAAAAAAAGGAAAAATCAGGTTCACAGATCTGTACACTTAATCAAGATTACTATGATACTGATTCTCCCCAAATTGATTTACAAATTCAAAACAATCCCCATCAAAATCCCAGCAAGTGTTCTTGTAGAAAGTCACAAATGTAATTAAAAATTTATAATACAGGGGTGCCTGGGTGACTCAGTCAATTAAACATCTGACTTCGGCTCAGGTCATGAACTCGCAGTTTGGGAGTTCGAGCCCCGCATTGGGCTCTGTGCTGACAGCTCAGAGCCTGGAGCCTGCTTCAGATTCTGTGTCTCCCTCTCTCTCTGACCCTCTCCTGCTTGTGCACTCTCTCTTTCAAAAATAAACATCAGGGGCGCCTGGGTGGCTTAGGCGGTTAAGCGTCTGACTTTCGCTTAGGTCATGATCTCGCGGTTAGTGGGTTCGAGCCCCGCGTCGGGCTCTGTGCTGACTGCCAGCTCAGAGCCTGGAGCCTGTTTCAGAGTCTGTGACTCCTTCTCTCTCTGACCCTCCCCTGCTCACACTGTCTCTCTCTCTCTCCTAGAAATAAATAAAACATTTTTTAAAAATTAAAAAAAATAAACATTAAAAAATTATACTAATCAATTTTGATAAGAAACAAAGGTTGGAAGATACAGCATGCTGTTAAAACACACACACACACACACACACACACACACACCTTGAAATCAAAGGAACAGAGAGTGCAGAAATAAATCCACACACATATGGTCATTTGATAGTCAACAAAGGCACTAAGATAATTAAATGTGAAAAAGCCTTATCAACAAATGGTACCAGAACAAATTAATGAATTTTGAGATTACCTCATACCACTTACTAAAATTAATTCAAAATGGATCACAGACCGATGTGTGAAAGCTAAACTATAAAATCTCCAAAAGTAAACACAAGATAACAAAATAAACAAAATAAATTCTTACTGCCCCATGTAAGAAAGAGATTTATCAGATATGCCACAAAAAGAAGGCAAAATTGACAATTTTAGGTCAACAAACAGTACTTTATCAAAAATAAAACCTTCTTCTCTTTGAAAGACAACACTAAAGAGATAAAAATCAAGCCACATATTCAAAGAAAATATTCAAACTACAATAATGAAAATGAGAAAAAGACTTCTATCTAGAATATATAAAAATCTCTTACAGTTCAGTCATAAAAAGACAAACAACCCAATTAAAAATGGGCAAGGGACACCTGGTTGGCTCAGTTGGTTAAGCATCTGACTCTTGATCTCAGCTCAGGTCATGATCTCATGGTTTGTGAGTTTGAGCCCCATGTTAGGCTCTGTGCTGACAGCGCAGAGCCTGCCTGGGATTGTCTTCTCTCTTCCTCTCTCTGCCCCTCCTCTACTCTCTGTCTCTCTGTCTCTCTCAAAATAAACTTTAAAAAAAATGGGCAAAAGATCTGAACATTCACCAAAGAAAATAAATGAATACACAGTAAGCAAATGAAAAATGTTTAATATCTTTACTCATCAGAGAAATACAAAATAAAACTGTAATAAAATACTAGTATATATCCACTAAAATGGCTAAGCTTAAAAAGGCTGACAGTACAGTGTTGAAGATATGTTGAAACTGCAACTTTCATTGTCAGTGAACTGTAAAATCATATTACTTTCGAAAACAGTATTACAGCTTCTTATAAGGTAAAACATATACTTATCATATGACCCAGAAATTTCATTCTTTGCTATTTATCCAAGAAAAATGGAAACATATGTCCACACAAAGGCCTGTACTCAAATGTACAGAGTAGCTTTATTCATAATACCTCCAAACTGGAAACAACCAAAATGTCCATGCAAGATGAATGGAGAAACTGGCTGAGACATATAATGGAATGCTAGGCAACTGTAAAAACAAACTATGTGATAGACACAGACATAGATGAACTGCAAAAACATTATGGTGTGTGTGGGGGGAGCCAAACACTGATATCATTTAATAACTGATACTAGAATTAGGGGGAAAATTACTAAGGCCCTAAAAAATAGATTTTTAAACTAGTAGATATAAGTTACAAGAAAAAATATCTTTAAGTCAATAAAACTTCACAGAAGCAAGAAAAAGAAAGAGAGTGATACAGTGTGCCTAGGTGGCTCAGTCAGTTAAGCATCCAACTTCAGCTCAGGTCATGATCTCACGGTTTGTGGGTTCGAGCCCTGTGTCGGGCTCTGTGCTGACTGCCAGCTCAGAGCCTGGAGGCTGCTTCAGATTCTGTGTCTCCCTCTCTCTCTGATCCTCCCCTGCTCATGCTGCGCCTCTCTCTCTCTCTCTCTCTCTCTCTCTCAGAAATAAAAAACATTTTTAAAAAATTAAAAAAAAAAAGTGATTCTAAGCAGAAAACCAAGGACTGTTCCAATTAAAGGAGCTAAGAAGGAAAGATGACACAAACTTGAGTAGGTGTGAACAAAAAGAGCAAAGCAGAATGTAGGGTGGACAGATGGGCAGAACACAATTATGCATTACCTTGAAAACAGGCAAGCATTTGAATTTAATATGACAAAAAATGCAAAAATAAGAAAAAGGCAAGACTATCCTGCCTATCCTCTCAACTGGGATAATGCACAATTCCTGCCTCAATGCTAGGTAAGGTTAAAAAGCTGGGTTCATATACAATCCACTAAAACACAACCTATTACATTCTTAGTAGACAAAGAAGATAGTATCATGTCATAATGCAACAGTATACTAATGGCAAGAAATGCTCATTTTCCCCTTTGACCTTCTATCTTCATCTATTATCCCCCAAACTACCCATGAGGACCAAAATACCTCTTCACACAGCTTCTGTTCTTTTTAGAAAAATACAAAAGAAAATAGCTTTATTAAGAATTAACATACCATATTAATTCACCCACTTAAAGTATACACTTGAATTTTTATATTCAAAGGAATGTGCAACAACTACCACTATCTAATTCCAGAATATTTTCATCACCCTAAAAGAAATCTAGTACTCATTAGCAGTCACTCTGCATTCCTTATCTTCACCCACACTTGCAGCATCTATGTTGGTCTGTACAGATTTGCCTATTTTGTACATTTCACATAAATTAAACCATATAATACATGGTCTTTGTGGCTGACTTATTTCACTCAACATATTTTCAAGATCCATCCACTTTATACCATGTATCCATACTTCATTCCTTTTTCTTGCCGAATAATATTCTATTGTATGGAAATACCACATTTTATTTATTCATTCATCAGTTACTGGACATTTGAGTTGTTTCCACTTTTTTTTAAATGTTTATTTATTTCTAGGAGACAGAGAGAGAGACAGCGTGAGCAGGGGAGGGTCAGAGAGAGAGGGAGTCACAGACTGAAAGAGGCTCCAGGCTCTGAGCTGGCAGTCAGCAGAGCCTGACGCAGGGCTCGAACCCACGAACCGTGAGATCATGACCTAAGCGAAAGTCGGACGCTTAACCAACTAAGCCACCCAGGCACCCCAGTTTTTTATCTATTATAAAACTATGAACAGTAGTACACAAATTTCTGTGTGAATATATGTGTTCATTTCTCTTTTTTTAAGTTTATTTGAGAGAGAGAGAGAGAGAGAGAGAGAGAGAAAGACAGAGAGGTGGAGAGGCAGAGGGAGAGAGAGGGAATCCATGTTCAGCATGTGTCAGAGTCTGACACAGGGCTTGAACTCACAAACTGTGAGATCATGACCTGAACCAAAATTAAGAGTCAGATGCTTAACCGACTGAGCCACCCAGGCGCCCCTTTACATATTCATTTCTAGCTTCTGTTCTTTAAAAAAAATGTAGCATGTCTTCAGATTTTCTTTTCTATAATCTCAATTCATTACAATAACACTTCCCCACAGTGATAGACATACCTCCTGTCATGCCACAGGTATAAATTAGGCACTTTAACTAAATTACTAGGACCTATTTTATTCTCCCAAATAATTTACCACCCCCCTCATTCTATAATCAGCAAGATTATGGACAGTTTTCACATTAATATTTAATATTTATTACAAGTTCTGATGATACGGTCATTCTTCAAGTGAAGGATGTGACCTCTCAAATGCTGAAGTTCCATCTGTTCTACCCTTTAATCATACCTTAATGGCTAACACTTCCAGTATTCCTTCTCCCAATTGAGAACCAACAGTCCTCAACTACCCAAACTCCAATAACAAGAAGCACATTTTGTCCACACACCAAAACAACAACAAAAAAAGTCTAAAGATGAGCATACTTTAAAATATGACACTAAGTAGTTAAAATAATGCCAAATAAATACCAGTTTGGTTAAACAGTCCGACTGGTAAACCAGTAAGGTCTGTCAAATAAATGTCCAGAATCTAGAAAAGCTTGAACCCTGTATTCATGATATTCTGCAACTTCCTAAAGTCTTGAACTGGAAGAGGCCTTGGGTCCCTTTTTAGGGACACAAATTCTAAAGCTTATAGAAATGAAACGGAATCCAGGCATAAACTCTAGACTACTCATCTAATCCATATTAAAATAGGATTCTACCTATTTAAAACAAAAACAA
This sequence comes from Crocuta crocuta, assembly GCF_008692635.1. Lineage (NCBI taxonomy): Eukaryota > Metazoa > Chordata > Mammalia > Carnivora > Hyaenidae > Crocuta > Crocuta crocuta. The sequence continues at coordinate 5,586,755 of NW_027529641.1, read as the reverse complement.
CAAAAACACCTGAAATGGGAAAAGAGAAATCCAGAAGGGTGAAACCTATAAAAGGGATTATGATATAAGATTTCACTTACAAAATAAGTCACAGAGATGAAAAATACAGCATAGGGAATAAGATATGTCAATAAGATGGTAATAACATTGGTGATAAGACAGTGACTACACTTATCGTGGTAAACGCTAAGGTACAGAATTGTTGAACACCTATTGTATACTAATATAACACTGTATGTGAATTGTAAATAAAGTTTACAGTGCAAACAACAAAAAGAAATCCAAAAGGTCTTAAAGTTACCTTGAAAGATGGATACCATAACTTCTGATTTCTTGAAAGTTATTTGGTACTCCGAAGTGCCTGAATCTGATACTCCTTCTTAAGTGAAAGAGAACTACTTTCTACTGAAGAGCTTAACTACTGCCCTAAAAACTACACATTATCTACCTGTTACATCTACAACATAACCTAGAATAATTGTGGCAACTATAAACTACTGTAATGCTTTTACTTCTTTGCTATGTAGATCCATGGTTATATGTGTCAAAATTTCATCTCATGGCAGAAAAAAAGATTAAGAACTACTGACCTAGACCAGAAGCAGCAGAGATGTCTTAAAGTCATCTTTTCAAAAGCCTACTTCAATCCAGATCCTAGATTTTACACTTTACAAAGGGTCATTTGAAAGACACCAATTTAAAGATTCATTTATATTTACCAAGCACCTACAGGAAAAGAATGCAGGAACTAATGCAGCAGTATAAAAGCCTTCAATGCAGCATATACGTGTTTACTGTCTTTAGTATAAGAGCAAACATGGTAACTACAATAAGACAGATACAAAGTACTATTGGATTTCAAACTTCTAAGAAAACTTCATTTTCTATGAAGAGCAGAGCCCTGGAAAGGAGACTAAGAAGTGGGATACAGGGGAAAATAATAAAAGGAGAATCTATCTTTATCCATGCCTTCTACTTGAAAAGTATGTATCCCCACCAATTCTCTTCAATCAATCAAATTAAAGAATGAGCCTAGCATTGTGCTTTTTAAAAAGTGTTGCTGGAAAGAACTCTTTTAGGAACTAAGCTTCAGTAATTAAAAAAAAAAAAAAAAAAAGACATACACATCATCATCATTATCTTGTATGGGCATATTAAAGGCACTGGTTACTTTCACATAAGTAACATACTTTTCACTTTTCACTTAAAAGCTTTCAATAGCTCTTCCTTACCTGAAGAGCAAAGTCTAAACTGCTCAATATTCAAGACGCTCTCCAATCTGGCCTCAAGCCTTCTTTCCCATTTTACTTTTTAAAAAAATTTTTTTAATGTTTATTTTTGAGAGAGAGACACACAGACCATGAGCTGGGGAGGGGCAAAGAGAGAGGGAGACACAGAATCCAAAGCAGGCTCCAGGCTCTGAGCTGTCAGCACAGAGTTCAACGTGGGGCTCGAACTCATGAACCATGAGATCATGACCAGAGCCACAGATGCCCAATCAACTGAGCCATCCAGGTACCCCCTCCCCCCACCTTACTTCTGAAAAGCCTTCCAGTCTAGCCAAACTATGTCCAATACATACCTCTGGCCTTCCTGTCTTCGTTCCTTTGCTCCAATTGTTTGCTCTATGTGGAATATCTTCCACATCTCTGACAACAAAACTTAACATTCAATTTAAATATCAATTCTTCCATGAAGCACCCCCCCATCACTTCTGCACTTTCCTTCCCTGAATTCCTTAATCCATTCACTGAGTCTAAGATTTATACATCACTTGGTAATTAGCATAGCATAGCAATTAATGGCAATTTTACCCTACCTAAGCCATTATCTCCTAGAAGCAAAGAGCTATATCTCATAGATGTTTTTATTTCTGAACCAATAATATAGAAACAACAGTTTAAGAACTGAGAACAGATAAGGGATAGTCCAAAAGAGAGAGTGAAGAATCAGAACCATGGACATTGCTTTGGGACTACCATATTTACCACTTAAAAGAAAAAGGCGGCAATAAAATGTATAAAGAACATGGTGAGTCATTATTTAAGACTTGTAGAAACTATGGAAAATGAAAGCTTATAAATGATAATCCAAAGACAATGAGGTATAGGTACTGATTGGTTTTTAAACACCATTAGAAAGCCAGGTAGAGAATTCCAAAGATATATCATTAATAACAAAAGATTTTAACTTATATATGTAAGATTTCAGATACTTAAAGTAAATATACCTTTCAATCCTGGTTGGTATTTTTATTTTTTAAAAAATGTAGTGACTAGTTCAAACAACTCAATGTCTACTCCAACACAAAAAAGAGTTGTTAATTCTAGGAAATGGAATGTTTTAAGATAATAAGTATTTTAAACAACTAAATTCTAGAACCAAACATAAGGAACTTCCACATAGAATTCCAACTTTACGTTTAATTTCTCATGTTAACAAGGCAGATAAAAAGCATAAAGGGGAGGGAACCAATTAACATTAGCTACAGTAAACAGATTTAGTGCCATCTTATTAAACATAATAATTAGTAGCCAAGTAATAACACCACACCTACCATTTATTGTAATCAAAAGACAACTGTCAAGATCATAAAATAGAGAAAACCAAAAGACAGTAGAAAAAGAATGGAAAGAGATACATGTAGTGTAATTTTCAAAGAAGCTAACATCTATCGGATCAATTCCCAAGTTTAAAAGTTACCTTTTCCAAGAAGTTCACATACTGGCTTGCCATTTTAGAATAAAGAATTACCAAGAAGCCCTTGGCTAAATATAGGCCTATGATTCATTCATGATATAATAAAATCAAGGCATTTCCAATATATATTCTTAAAAAAAGTCTTTGAATTAATAATTTTGCTTTCCAGAGAAAAGCACTTAAGACTCCTGTAATACCAGAAACTGCATTTGCATGCTAACAGAATGAAGTAAGAGTATTTAATTTAATTAGTTTATTTCACCTACAAGGTATTTTCTAGAGTCTCTAGCTCACCAATGGAAGCTGACTGCCTAGGTCTCTTCCTAACTAAAGGCTTTGTAGCACTGACAGCATAATTCAACAGTGAGGACAACAGCGATGGTATATCTAAGTAACTCTAAAAATATTCCCCTAAACCATATGAAAAAAAGCAAGAAAGGAAAAAGAAATTCTATACAAAACCATGCTTTCAACACAGCCTGAAGACAAAGACTGCTGATACTGCAGAACAACTGTGAATGAAAACGGAAAAATTCCCCAAATGCTAGCCCTTGATCGCTCAGGCTGTCATTCCACCCCTACTGGAACACAGAGGCTTGGTGGCAAGGAGGCAAGCAAAGAAGCCTCAGGGTCATTTGCATGAAAACTAAAAATATGAAGCCCTTCCTAAACCTGGATATACTGGAAAAGTGGGCAGATCAGAACACAGACTATAGGTAAGAAAGTTCAAAGTTCCAGTGATTTAAAGGAACAGGTGCCATTTAAGGCACTAGCTGCCACAAAAAGGGGCACAACTTTGAAACAATTAGCATCTGGGGGAGAAAACAGGCAAAAGGAAGGGAAGAGAGTTCTTTGGCAATCGGACAGTAAAGGGAAAAAGAAAAAGAATAAAATTTATGGTTTTGCATGACCAAAGAAAATCATAAAATTGGAAGTCTCACAACGCTTCTCCAACCATTAAAACAAAAACCACTGAAGAGGACTGTTCTATACTGACAGAAGAGGGCACCATTAAACTAGGAATACTGTAAAACACCCCAATACCATAAAAATGAACAAAAGAAAAGTGAAATCCAGAAAATCAGGAAACTGAATTTGACACTTAACAACTGAGGAAAACTCACTACCAAAAACAAACTCAAAGCAGGAAAAAAAAGTAAGTGAATACTCCAAATCAAATTAAAGATATTCAGACAAGCACTTAAGGATATGAAAGCTACTTTGAATCAGAAATTCAAAAACTAAAAACAAAAGTGGATAAAACAGAGAATTTTAAAAGGTGAATGAATTAAAAAAAGAAATGGAAAAACTAAAAAATTATTAGAAATGCAGAATAAATTGCAAGGCATCTAAGAGAGAACTCAAATGAATATGAGCTACCACAGTCTACCACAAGATTTATGAGCCACATCCATCCACATTTGGTGTTATTTTTTCATCTGATTTCAAATAACTGTCTATCCACCAACTGCTTCACAATCACTCACAAGCCATAACCCAACACTCACACAAGAAAACTTCATGGCTTTTTCATAGTGAAATGCCTGCCACATTACTATGTGTTACTTAACCATTCAACACATCTAAAACTAAGCTGTTGTTTTAAATATATTAGGTCCCTCTTTTTAATGTGTCACTGACAAAGTTTTTGAATATTCTTCCATGAACTCTACTGATCCCATGAACCCCATGAATTTTACTTCATGACTGTGTGTAGCATAGTGATTTTTAGGAACACATATACTGTATCATAGAACTGAATGTGATGTGTATGTATGTGTTAACACACACACATTTAGGGGCACCTGGGTGTCTCAGTCGGTTAAGCATCCGACTTCAGCTCAGGTCATGATCTCGAGATTCGTGGGTTCGAGCCCTGCATTGGGCTCTGTGCTGACAGCCAGCTCAGAGCCTGGAGCCTATTTCAGATTCTATGTCTCCCTCTCTCTTTCTGCCCCTCCCCTGCTCATGCTGTCTCTGTCTCTCTCTCTCTCTCTCAGAAATAAACAAAACATTAAAAAAATAAAATAAAATAAATACACACACATTTATTAGCTCTGCTGAGAAGGCAATGACACCCCAAAAGCAATGAGCATACACAGCATCCAGTTCTTGGATTCTAAATATCATCCTCCAATAAAAGGAATCAAGGCTCTTTGGAAAAGAGAATAATTCCAGGGCTGGGATAGGTAAAACATAAATGAGCCTGGAGTTTCCTATAGCACCAGAAAGTAGGGAATTTCTTTAAAAAAAAGGATGAAGCTATGTCAAATGGACACAAGAGTCAAACAAGAGGAGCTCTCAATGGCCAAAGTTGGATAATCTGAGCAATAAAATAAATGATAGCACCAAACTATAAACTACAATATAAAATATCTTTGACTCTATAATGATATTAATAAGTGAATAAATGACAAGGAAGTGACATCTCTTCAATAAGAATTCTAATTGATAAACGAAAAAGAAACCAAAAAACCGAAAAAAAATTTTTGCCATTAGGTAACTATTACAATAATACAGGTTAAACCCCTCCCCCCCAGCTTTTTGAAAATTTACATTAAGCTACTTCACTTTAATGAAAGACCCACAGTAGTACCTACTTTCTGAGAGAAATATGGAAAGGGTTTTCTTATAAGAAAAACGCCAAAAGAAAAAGAAGAAACAAGGCAAAAACAGTATTCAGGATTTATTTAGCAATGAGCCATTACAGAGGCAGTGCACACACTGAGCAGCGCCACCAAGCTCCTTCCCTGGTAACTACACTCAGCATCTCTGTAATATCAAACTGCCATAGTTTTGAATTTTGTTATGTGCATCTGTACTTTATTTATTCTGCACATCCATTAACATGATGTGTTCTAAGGTATCAGAAAAGCCTAAAAGAGGTTATTTTTTGAGACAAAAAGCTCAAAAAATTTTCCATATAAATTAATGGTAATGGCTTCTTTACACCATTTTACCTTTTAGAAGGTTTCACAGGCACATTCTACTATCAGCTAGTGGGGGGAAAATCTCTCATCGTTTCAGGTTAAGTTCCAGCATGAGTGCTTAAAACAAGTGAAAGTTGAGGAGAAACAGAATATTAACATACTCTCAAAGTATCTCCCCCAAGATATTTATCATTTTCAAAGAGAAAAACTGTGGCTTTATGATGGAGAAACCAGCAGAAATCACTTTAAGAAATCATGATTAACATCACCAGTAATAAGATACTGACATCATGTACTCCTGATAAAAAATGTACCTCTTGATATACTACCATTACTTCAGTGGTTTTATTGCCAAAAATGAAAAATTCTAAATTAATCGTAAGAAAGCATCAGAGAAACCCAAATTGGAAGACAGTCTACAAAATAATGACCAGTACGCCTCAAGAAGCATCTGGGTCAGAAGAACAAGAATGAATTAATATCACAGATTTTAGAAGACTAAAGAAAAAAACCAATGCAATGTAGGCTCTTGGGTTGGATCCTAGAACCAAAAAAAAAACCCAAAAACCAAAAAAGGTCATTAAGGAAAAAACTGATGAAGTGCAAATAAGATATTTAGTTTAGTTAATAGTATATTAATTTCCTGGTTTTGATTATTATGCCACAGTGGTCCAACGTTAGGGGAACAATCTATACTATTTTTCCTACTTTTCTCTATCTTCAACATTATTCCACAATATATTTTTTAGTAAAATATAAAAAAAGGAACACCCACAAAATGATTAGTTTTTACAAAGACGTACTAAGTAAATTATGATAATTCTCATGGCAATTCAAAGTGTAATTCATCAATGACAATATATCATTTTGTTCCAATGTTAACATCCAATTCATTATACAGAAAGAATAATGTGATTGCAATGTGATTGCAATGTGATTATCTGTTGAGACATAAACTGCAGAAGGATATGCAAATCAATATCATTTTATAAAGTTTTAAAACATGAAAAACACTATATATTGTTTAGCAATACATATGGATATATGGTCTTAAAAATGAATGAAAGAAAAAGGTAAATCCTTATTTAAGACAATTATTACCTCTGCAGAAGAAAAAGGGCAATAGGATTCAGAAAGATTCATTACATTCACGCTATGTTATTCACTCTAATTTTTGTAGACCTGATAGGTTTCATAATTTTTAGCCAATACTGAGAAGCACTGACACTTTTAGCTAGTTGGGGCAATAGTTTCCCACTCTGTTTAGGAAAAAATGTTTCCATTGTTGTGGGGTGTTTTTGTTTGTTTGGTTTTGGTTTGTTTTTTTTTTTTTGCTTTTGTGTTTAATAAGAAGGCCCTATTTGAAAGTTTTCATTTCTGTTTTCCAAATCAAACAATGAAAACCTTAAGATCATCTAAAATAGAGTACTGTCCTTTGGCTACACACACACACACACACACACACACACACACACAGTTTCCAGGTCACTTCGTACCTTCTCTTCCACTCCTCTACAAACACCCACTGCATGCCAAATCCCGAGGTTTTGTCATTACCGGGAAGGCTTCCACCTCTGGCTACACTTCTTTATCCTTCCAGGCACTCTCCCACAAGTAAACTCAACACAGTCCCCTCAAGACTGCTCTTCTTCCTGTGCTTCCTATTTCAGTAAACTACCCATTCATTCCCTCAATTGCCTAAGCCATAAACCTAGTCATCACTCCTAACTCCTCTTTCTCTTTCACCTTCCACACGCCCTCCATCACTGAATCTTTTCATTATTTCACCTCCTATGTCTCTCAAATGCACTTGTTTCTTCCATCCTCGTCCTATCCCACAGTCCAAGCCACCTTACCTCTTTTAACTAATTTGGTGTAACACCCCCCGAATTATTCTTCCTGCCTATCACTTTTAGCTCTCCGAAGAATTCTCCACAGTGCAATCAGTATTATCTTTTTTTTTTTCTTTCCAAGATTCTACTTAAATTCAAGTTAGTTAACACATAGTATAGTATTGGTTTCAGGAGAGGAGTTTAGTGATTCATCACTTACATATAACACCCAGTGCAGCATTATTTTTTTAGTTGTCTCCCAGGCTTAAGATACTCTAATTTTTGCTAGGATAAAGTTCAAATTCCTTAACACAGGTTAAGGGGTCTTCATAATCTGACCCCTACTTAGGTCTTCAACTTCATCTTTCACTACTCCTACGGTGCCCGCCCTCTTACACTGCTTGATCCATCCATACTGTACTCTGAGTTTCTCCAGGCAATCCAAACTCTCTAAGCGTATCTCTTGCTCTTAACACAGGTTTGGTAAACTACCCACCCTCTTTAGAAGGCTAAAATGCTCTTGAGGCTTCAGCCTAAATTGAAGTGTCACTTCTTCTGGTATAAATTTTCCTGGCCTCCCAGAAACTAGGTTAATCACCCCTTCTATATGCTCCTATAGCACCCTGCATGGTACACAAGCGCATAGCAAGATGAATTATAAAACCATTTGTCCATACTACCATCTGACTATGAAAGCCAAGCCCGTTCACTGTATTCCTCATCACCTAGACCAATGGACTGAACTAATAAGGTCATAAACACCAAACTGTGAAATAAATTGCCAAAGTAGCACAATGCTTAACAAAGAATTAGAACCCAATGACTCCTGGTCCAGGCACACAATATTCTTTCCATTATACTCTATGGCACTTAATTTTACTTTCATAAACAATTCAATGCTAATTAGGTATAAAGTAGGTAACACAGAGTTTAAAAGGATCTAGATATCATCTCATTTTATAATTAGAGATGTCCAGAAAGGTTATTACTTGCTAAAGAACAAAACACTATTAAACAGCAATGCCAAGACGAAGTATTTTGATGTTCTTTTAATTACATACTTTAATCTCAGGAATTAAGTTTTTAAACTTTTAAAGTTGGAAAGCTTAAAAGTTTTTCATTCCTTCTAGGATAGCAATGTTATCAAAAACAGAACAAGTTCACTTCAAAGTTTCCACAAAATTACCTAAATGTTACAACAAACATAAGAATATTTAATTATGGTATAAGAGTAATAAAGATAATACTGAGTCATTACCATAATTATAGATCATAAGCAACAAATGGGTATCAACCATGTTCAAGGCACTGTGGAGTATAATCACTAAGTATACAGAGATATAAAATAGCATTCCTAACTTCCAAGAAGCATACAGTATGTTTTAGAAAACAAAAACCAACCACTTTAATGGTGAACAGAAAAACTAGGTAGGGGCGCCTGGGTGGCTGTCAGTTGAGTGTCCAACTTCTTAAGCTCAGGTCATGATCTCACAGTTCGTGGGTTCAAGACCTGCATCAGGCTCTGTGCTAAGAGCTCATAATCTGGAGCCTGCTTCAAATTGTGTCTCCCTCTCTCTCTCTGCCACTTCCCCGCTCAGACTCTCTCTTTCTCTCAAAAATAAACATTTAAAAAAATTAAGTAAAATCAAGCAACCACTTAAATTATTAATGCTTTCAAAGGAAAAGACTTTCTTCTAAGGAGTTTCATGTACATAAAGAGAAATGATAATCTACTGCCTAAGAAATCACCATGAACTCAAAATTTCCTAGGTTGGTCAGCTGACAGAGCTCTGAAACAGTGAAACTCCAGTATCAAGGAGCATACCAACTGCCCAGTTCTTGGTTTCTAAACAGTCTTACAATAAGAGAAACCAGGACTTTTTGAAATAATGGCTAATTCTAGGACATGAGCAGGAAAAGCAGATGATGAGCCTGGAATATCTTACTGTCCCAAAAGTAAGGAAGTGCATGCTAGATACATGTGAAAACAATGAGTAGGCTGAAGGATTTCCCACTGACCAAACCGGAGTTATTCTGGAAATATCAAAATTAATACTGATAGAAACAGAGTATAATCTACCTAATAAAAAAAAGAATCTATGAATTTATATTGATATTAAATAAGCAAATGAGAATGGAAAGCTTTTCTTTACAACAGATTGCCAACTAATAAATGCAGACAAACAGCTAGACAAACATCATTTTGGAACCACTGAGTAACAGACTCAGGCAAGAATCAGCAATGAATGTTAAAACCATTATGTGAACGTTTTTTGGGAGGATGGAGTATTTACACAGTCTGAATGTGCCTCCCCACAGATTATTCAATAACAACGAGGACAGTGATAACTTTTATACAGAGAAAACTGGCAGGCAAACCTTAACTAAGTGATCCAAGTAAACATCACCATCAGTTTGACATCATTTTGCCTCCTGATGCGATGCACTGAGGGTGTATCATCACTTATTTGGTATTGCTGCCAAAAACGCATAACCTGAATCTAACAACAAAGAAGCAATATGACAAACCCAAACTGATGACATCCTATAAAACAAAGGGGCTGTACTCTTCAAAACTTTTAATGTCAGGAAAAGGAGAGAAAGGAGAAAAAGACCAAAGGACTATTTAGAAAAAATGCTATTAAAGGATATTACTGGCACAACTGAAGAAATTTCAACATGAACTATATGCTAAATTACAGTATCAATATTAAGTTTCTTGAATCCATCATACTATTCTCGCATGTTATCTAAGAACATGTCTTAGTTCTTAGGAGATAGCAACTGAAGTACTTAAGGATAAAGGACCATGATGTGTGTACCATATTCTCAAATGGTTCAATAATAAAATTATAAGAGGAAGAGGAAGGAAAATGGGGAGAAAAGGAGGAAGAAGGAAAAAGATCAATAGAATGGATTCTTGCTATTACAATACATGTTAACGTTCAATGACATTGTACAATATGCTTAATATGTTTTCCTTGTTAGAAAGGTACACAGTGCATTAATGCAGGATTTCCATCTATCCCTTATACACATCTGTAAAGTTTTGCCTCAAATGATTTGCCTCTGATTTTAACTGAATAAACTTGCGTCTTTGGCATACTCCAGAAGATGTAATTAAGGAGCTTCAAACTATAAATAAAACAAAACAGTAATATCTATTTCTAGACTTCGGTGCCACCCTGCAAACATAAAAAAATGATAAAGCAATTGTGCTCAACATTAACAATCAGTTTATCTAGGTGACCAGTATATGAGAGTTCACTGTACTATTCCTGTAACTTTTCTGTAAGTTTTTTCAAAACAAATTTTTTTAAAACCTGCCAATGCTGAAACTTTACTTTGAAGAAACTAAGCCATTTGTGAAGAACAAAATCTTAACTCCCAGATTCTTCTCTCCTTTTCCTTTCATAATCCATGTCAAATTACGTTTAACACCATTAAGAAAAAATTTTTCAGTATTAAGATAAACATTTTACTAAAGCAGTCCCCAAATGTTTAAAAAGCCCACTTATAAGTCAGCTGTGTAGAATGTGAATGATTTTCACTATTGCAAACAGTGTTAAGTTCCTGATATTGGCCACAAAAGCTCTTTGATACATCTTCATTAGCAATACAGCTGAAATAGTACTGTATTTCACATATACCATGTTAAACTGAACATCTCCCTAACCTTTCTGAAATAACATGAAATCTGCTGGAGAAAACAAAGGGAGGGAATGTTGGTTAGTAAGGACCAACCAGTAACTAATTATAATTTCTAACACCGTTTTTACTAGGTTACGCATTTCACACTGAAAATAGAGCCCTCAGACAAGATGGCTACTTGCTGCCCAGAAAGAAGGCAAAATGGAATCTTAGGAAATGCCACTTGTGCTCAACAGCTCTGGGATTCCTGTCATGACCCAAAATGATGATGATAACATGTTAATATGTATAGAAAATGCATAAGGTAGTATTTTATAGGCTGAAAAGTCCCTTTATAATTTTGAAAGTCTGATTTGGGTAAAGTGGTTTGTGGTTAGTCATTTTAGTTGATTAAGACAACTTCCATTCAACATTTACTGAACATTCACTATGTACCATGAGAGACTGGTAGGTACTGAGAATACACAAAGAACAGAATAGTTTTTGACATATGAACTCAGCACAGCAGAAGAAAATGACATCAATTATGATCCTTTAAATCTAAAAAGGGAATCACTCTTCAGTGCCTGCATCAAAAGCAAGGGAGACAAATTTTGCCTAGAGACTAAAATTGGTATCATACCTGGCACCTGAGCCACCACTTAAAGGTGAGAGCATTCCAATCTCCAGCAAAAAAACACGAGCAAAGATACAGAAGCATTCATTCAAATATTTCTGTCTTCCAGGTGTCAGGCAGTGTGCTGATGCCTGCAGAGACAGTTATTCTCAACAAGACAGACAAGGCCTCTGCCTTCAAGGAGTTTATATTCGGCTAACAGAAAAAGATCATAAGCAATAACTAAACAAACTGTGTACAAATTATAGTGTCTTGAAAGAAGACACACAAAAGGATAACAGAGGGCAATATGAAAAAGGGTGCCCTGGGTGACAAAATGAGAAATGGGCCAAGTTCCAAAGGGTTTGGCCATGCCGGCCTTCTGAAGAGCATTTCAGGCAGGTAGTGCAAAAGACCCTAAAATGGGAAAGGACATCTAGGGTTTAGAGAACAATAAGAGGCCTGTGTGGCTGGCACACAATAAAAGAGGAGAAGGAGAAAGATTATTGGATGCCATTCAGGCCATGGAAAGAAGTACAGAGTTTATTTGAAGAGGAATGGGAAGTCATTGGAAGATTTTAAACAGAGAAATGATATGATTTATGATACTAAATGATCCCTAAGGCTGCTACATGAAGAACCAACTTTGGAGGAGCAAGAGAAGAAACAAGCCCAGTTAGGAAGCTACCGCAGCAATTCATACAAGAGACAATAATGCCTTGAAATAAAGGGGTGGCTGTGAAGACTTAAGAGTGATAGGCTGGCGCAAGATAAATTCTTAGGATACAAGAGACCATGTGGACGGACTGGATCTGAGAGAAAAGAATCCTGGCATATCTTTTAAGTTTTTTTTTCCTTAAATAGTTTATTGTCAAGTTGGTTTACATATAACACCCAGTGCTCATCCCAACAAGTGCCCTCCTCCATGCCCATCACCCCCCTCCCTCTCTCCCCCACCCCCATCAGCCCTCAGTTTGTTCTCAGCATTCAAGAGTCTCATGGTTTGCCTCCCTCCCTCTCCCCAACTATTTTTTCCCTTCCCCTCCCCCATCGTCCCCCATTAAGTTCCTCCTAATCCACCTATACGTGCAAACATATGGTATCTGTCCTTCTCTGCCTGATTTATTTCGCTCAGCATAACACCCTCTAGTTCCATCCATGTTGCTACACATGGCCAGATTTTATTCTTTCTCATTGCCATGTAGTATTCCATTGTATCTAAACCACATCTTCTTGATCCATTCGTCAGTTGATGGACACTTAGGTTCTTTCCATGATTTGGTTATTGTTAAGAGTGCTATGAACATTGGGCTACATGTGCCCCTATGCATCAGCACTCCTGTATCCCTTGGGTAAATTCCTAGAGTACTGCCATTCACTGAGATGTAAAGGGCCAGTAAAAACATCAGGGTTTGGGAGGAAGAGGCAGGAAGAAGGTTAGGGGAGAGGAATAAATAACTATATTTCAGTCATATGGCTAATACTATGTTTGAGATTCCAACTAGATTTCCAAGTGGATATCAGGCTAGGGAAAATTCTGGGCTAAAAAAGTAAAAGTGGGAGTCATCAGCCTGAAAATGTGTGGCATTTTCAGGGAAGAGCAAACAGCTGGCCTTAACTGGGTCACAGAAACTGAAGGGTAGTGGCTGACAATGAGCCTGAAGAGACCAGAATCATATTATAAAGTGAACCACGACGAATAATGTTAATAAAAAGCAACAATGAAAGGAGAAAAAAAAGTACTGCATTTTAGGTACCCAGCATTGTGCTAAAAGCTTTATAATATACATCTCATTTAATCCTCTCAACAACCCTATGAAGTAGGTAATAGTATAATCACTACTTTATACACTGAGCCTCGAGAAGGTTGAGAAACTGCCAAAGAGCACAAGGTGGGTAGAGCTGGGTATTCTAACTTAGGCAAGACTTGATTTTAGAGACCAATATCTTATCCCTTAAATTACTGCCTCTCTACTGATTTATATGCCTTCAAAGTTTTCCTTAAAAGAATGACATTTAGATGTAAATTTTTATATAGTCCCAGCCTCTATGTAAAATGTGAATTGCTAGGGAATAAGAGGGGAGACAAACAAGAGCGCCAGAGTTTTACCACGCCAGGAGTACAAGTTATCTTACTAGGTTACATGAAGAGTATCCTTTTGTTACAAGAGTCACAAAGCATACCTCAAACTAATCCAAGTCAACCTGTATATGCATGCTGCTCATAACAAAAATAACCTGGTAAAAAGGTCCAGCTCATGCGGTGTAAATTTGTTGCCCCAATACCAAAATATTTCTCAAAGCATATAACTTTACTGATGGCTGAATTATTTTTTAAGTTCATAAAGTTTACATTTTTGTATAAGGAAGAAAATAAAATTAGCATCGATTCAAGACAAGATGTGCCTTGGCTGGCATTTATTAAAAGTCCGATCAAATAGTGTGTTTTTCACCCATGTTAACAATTCCTCAGCTTTCAGCATCATCACTTATGAAACCAATGAAGTAAATTACCTGCTGTCATACACCAATGTTTAAATAGTTGGTATTCTACCTCAGAAACCAGCTAATTTTTTTTAACTCACCAGTTTATGATTTCGAGTGATTACAAAGACATTTCAATATTAAATATTTAGTTTAGTATCAAATAAGTTCAATAAACACAAATATTACTAAAGTCAGTAAATAAACATCTGTATAAAAATATAGTATTTATTAAATGTATAGCAACACATATGCTATGCAAGAGACTAATAAATGGGTTTACATTTTTAATTATAATAAACTAGACACAGGACCATTAAAGATTACACAGATAAAGTATACACAGATAAAATCACTTAGTTCCACAGAGCAGGTAAAATGAAACATAAAAACTTACAGATACCCACTAAAGAAAGGTTATTTTTAAAATATACTTATTCCAGGTAAGCAATAAAAATAGTTTTCTAATTTCAAATTTTAAATACTGTATCTTGAAGACAACTCACACAAATAATTCACAAAAGATATTTCAGTGAAGAGTTGGGAAAATACTTACATTGACTTCTATTTTTTTTTAATATTTGGAGAGATTATGGAGGTTACAATGATCATAGATCAAAAACCTAATGTAGAACAGCCAACTAAACAGTTTATGTATAACCTGACAATGAATTTAAAATGCTGGGATTTTGGGAGCATCTGGGGGATTCAGTTAAGTGCCCAACTTCAGCTCAGGTCATGATCTCCTGGTTCAAGGGTTCAAGCCCCACGTCCGGCTCTGTGCTGACAGCTCAGAACCTGCAGCCTACTCCAGATTCTGTGTCTCCCGCGCTCTCTCTACCCCTCCCCCACTTATGTGCGCTCTCTCTCTCTCTCTGAAAAATAAACATTTTTTAAAAATTATTTTTAAAACGCTGGGGATTTTTATGCTCCTAAAATATATGAGCAGTCTCTTGCATGTATACATTATATGAAGTCCTCTTGGTCACAGACACTAAACATTGAGGTACTGGAGAGAGTACTTATAGTCTTCACAGAAGGGAAAATGTATGGAAGAATGGGTGCACAGAGGAAGAGATGAAGGACATCAGGCAGTACTCATTTTTGTACATTAAGCTTCAGGTAGTGTGCTAGGCACTCTCACTCCCATTATTTCATTTAATGCTAACAATTCCATGGGGCAGGTAGTATAATTCCCTCCCATTTTACAGAAGACATCTCATAAGTGACATCTTATGAGTAAGTGGTGGAGTTGGGATCTGAACCAAGATGTGATGCCAAAGTCAAGCAGCCTTCCTTTATGAGGACTTGCAAACACAGCAAGACGCGTATTAAAGTGTTCTTTTGCAGCAGGCTATCTAACTACAAGATTGATTTGATTTTCCATATTTACGTTTCTCTTATTACTTAAACACTGGACGACACTCACTTCTCAATTTACTAAGAATGTTCACAGATTTTCTTTCTCATCTGGAAAAAAGCAATACTGATCATTTTCTACCCACAAAGCAGTATTTTCATTGCTCTATCACGGCTAAAAGAAAACTTCAACTACTTCAACTAGACTTTGTAGCATTCATAAGCACCATGAGCACCTCTTCAAAAAAAAAAAGAAAAAGCACAATCTAATTGCAAGACAAATATATGAAACTGAAAATGCCCACAGAAAATTCAAGACCATCAACATTGTATGTCAGACTAAATTCCTTTTGCCAAACTTAAGTGAAAAGGGAAAAAAGGTGCCTTTCTAAAACCTGACTGAAAGGCATATACTTCCCAAAAACAAATTTGCTTACAGTTTCCTCCTCCTAAATCAGAACACAATCCATTAAAAGGCTTAACTGAAATATTTCAAACTTCAAAATTATGTTCTAATAAAAACACTTTTATTATTACTTAACCACCTCAGAATACACTGGTTATTTCTCTCTTGGTAGCCAAACAATGAGCGACATTGCTACTGCTTGAATATTAATTAAATTAATTTTAACCTGTACTGCATTCTAAATGGTAAGTACAGAACTATAATTCAACTGCTTTGAAAAATAAAACACCATCACTCAAAAACAACTCAGTACCTTTAAAAGATTATTTCCGGCTGCATTTACAAAAAAAACAATCTTTGTCACACATACCCACTTAGGAAACAGAGAAATTTAAGAATTTGGAAGGAGATTATTCTCAAACCGTAATTCAGCATAGTGACATTACAATTATTATGTCAGAGCCCCAATGAGCTATTTTCCTTCCACTAAGCAGCCCCCCCAACTCCCTCAACAATTTGAACTTTTGCTAGAAAGTAATTTAAAGAACTAAACATAAACATTAAACACCACCTTTGTTCCAATATGAACAAAAACCATGGTTTTATATACAACAAAATGTGAATTAAATGAAATAGATATGCAAACAATTATGTTTAGAATAATCATTATTACTCACAATCGCTGACTGCTTTAACAAACACCTTTCTACTGGAAACACTCTTCCAACAATTCTTAAAGACTATGTCTACAAAGTATTTAAATCACTAGCTTTAGCTCTTCAGAGTTTTATTGTAATACCATTATCACAACTTTTTACAATGCTCACTGAGAATTAAAAGTGATTCCAGAATCAATTAGTGTCTCATTATATAGAACTAATCTTAATAATTTATAGGACACATGTGTTCCTTATGTTTGCTATAAAGCGTAACTAAAATTGGCATCTGCTTTAATTTAAACACTTCTGACTTTTTCCCTAAAACAAAAGTTGCCATTCAGTAAAGACTGAACCCTCCAAAAATATACCCCCCCAAAAAAACCCAAAACAAAAATGTACGTATAAAAGCCATAATAGCACAACACAGCTATGTTATCCTCACCTTCTAAATTCGCATTAAAATAAATGCCAGTTTTGTGTTTTCAAAAAAAAATTTTTTTTAAGCTATTTTGTTTACCTTTTCTACAGACTGTTCAAGTACTGCCAAGGTAACAGATTTTAAAACTGACAACTGGAGCACTTGGCAGTTGCCAAAACAACACAGCTGGATTCTTAAAGGGAAAGTACTCTTGTGTAATGTACACCTAATTACAGCTCTGGAGAACCTTCTCTTCATATANACACGGCAAAAAAAAAAAAAAAAAAAAAAAAGATTTTGAAAAATCTCAGACATTTGTTTAAAAATACTTACACCATTGTCAGCACATCACAGCAAGCCTTTCAAATGGCGCGTTAATTGCAATACCAATCTTACTGTCAACTAAAATGCAGGTCAACGCTGCCGCAATTCTTCAGTCTACACACGGTTTCCCTAATGGACCATGACAAGGGGCTCGCTTCGTACCCCCGGAACCACACACTTCAAGTCTGAAGAATACGTTTATAGTTACACTTGCACGGGGAGGGAAGGTAGATCTGTTTTTCTAATTCAGAGATGCTCACCTCTTCCAAACTTATTTGCACTACCTCACCTACTGACTTAATCCCCGCTGTTCGAAGACAGAGGAAGGATATCGAACTAAAAGGCAAAGTTTCTGCCACATAAAACCTTCCCTGGGAGCCGGGATCTACCGGGGATGTCAGGGGAGGCTAGCTGCTCCCTCCGCAGCCTCCCCTTCCCCGCGACGGCTCCCCGCACCCCGCCAGGTGCCCCCAGCCTGGGGCCACCTCCCGGTCCGCCCCACATTCCGACCCCGCCACTGACATCTGCACACACGCGCCCAGCGTTCGGACCTCAATGTTCCGCCCGCTTCGACCAACCTTCTCCCAAAGCAGAAGTGGGGGAACTTCTTCAAGTCCGATTACAGCGCAGAGCGCCCTCGGCACGAGGGGTCAATCCCTGTGGGGAGACCCGGGCGGCGGAGGGCAAGAGGGAGGAAAAGGGCCTTCGGGAGGAACGCCCCGGAGAGGCTCCGGGCCCCCAGGGAACTCCCTCAACTTTCAAGGAGGCGCCGGCCACCANCGCCGAGACACCGCCCCCTCCGGCACCGTCGTCCCGGTGGACGGAGCCGCCGCGGCCCTCACCGTGTCTCCGGCGCAGCTGGCGAGCGCACACACGCTGCAGCCCCGGCCAGCCACCAGCGCTCCGCGCCGCCCGGAGCCGCCTCCTTCAGCCCGGGACTCGCCGGGACATCCGCGCACGGATCCCCACACCGGGGCTATTTTTAGGAGACAGGCCCCGGCCAGACCGGAACTCGTTCCTGCCGCCGCGCGTGCGCACTACGGCCGTCGTCCCTCGGTGTCCCTCTGCCAGCCTCGCCTTTCCTTCCCTTCCCCTCGGCTCCCTCTCTCTCTCTCTCTCTCTCTCCCTTTTCCCTTGAGGTTTCTCTTCAGCGCTGACTTATACTCTCGGTGGGTCCTAGAGAACTTGTATGGGAAAGACGAGGGTACGGGAAAAGAGTCACAGGGAAAGCAAGCGCTACTCCACAAGGACGCGAGGGGCGGACTATGTTTTTCCGGGTGGGTGAGGAGACGGATCACCCGGCACAGGAAGGAGATGACGGCGGTTTGGCGCCGGGGCTACAGGCTGGAGCTCGCTTCCCTCTGAAGGACCGTGTTCTCCTGGAAGGGATACTGGTCACTTGATGAGGGCCTAGGCGCCTCCCAGGGCGGGGCGGCCCGGCGGCGTCGCGCCCT